>NC_073644.1:21367424-21670454 GCF_029407905.1 Bubalus kerabau | reverse complement strand
GAGAGCTATTTAGAAATTTTCAGTGCATATAACTGCCAGTGTTGTCTTTGCTTATCAATAGTGGAGACTGAGAAGCCATGATTAAGGGCTGTCTCTACTCTAAATGCCTTCTATACCATCCCTCCACGGGCCCCTAAGAGTCTCACACTATATTTCCCTTTAGAGAAGCACATTGATGTGATTGTTAAAATCATATTGCTGTGCAAGTGGTGCAGTCTTTAGTTAATCACGTAGCAGTATCAAGGATGTGATGAACATGTGTGTGTGCTAAGTCACTTCAATCATGTCTGACTCTTTGCAACCCTATGGACGGTAGCCAACCAGGCCCCTCTGTCCATGGGATTCTCCAGGCTAGGGTATGGACTGGGTGGCCATACCCTCCTCCAGGGGATCTTTCAGACCCAGGGATGGAACCCACATCTCCTGCAGCTCCTGCATTGCAAGTGGATTCTTTACTGCTGAGCCAGCAGGGAAGCCCATGTGATGCCTGAATGTACAATAAGAAAGGGGCTCTTTTTAGACAGGAAGTTTGCTTGAAAGGGGCACATGTCTTGGAGGTTTGTGGGAAACCCAGCTCAACAGTGAGTATTCACCCAGTGGATAGAATAAAAAGAGGATGCAAAGGGGATGCCACACAGGAGATGAGGACAACTATTTCATAAAATGAGAATTTCTTTTCTGTGTCTTTAAATCCATTCATGTAGTTGTCCCTCTCTGTGAGAAAATCTCAGAAGGCTGCCAAGGAAAGTTACACATAGACAAGCAATGCTATAAGGTAATAATTAAAAAAAAGTTAAGAGCAATTGGCCACACACAACTCTTGATAGAGAATCATTTCTTTTTCCTACCTAGAGCTAGCACTGGTAACATCCTAGCTCTGCACATAAATTCTCAGAGGCCAGCCTCCTTGCTCTCCAGGACTGTGCAGCCTGCCCTCTCCCTTTGTCCTGTGAAGGACTGATGTTCCACAAGTTGAGCCCACTTTGGATTACAGCCTGTAATAAAGAGAGGATGTTCAGCCTCCTCCTTAGAACTCAACTTACTTTTCAGGCAGGAACTGACCAGGGTTTTTTAGAAGTTTTGAAAAGAGAAATATGCAATGCTGTGCAGCAAGTGCTCTAGGTGCCTTTGCTCCCCATATAGAGGTCACAAATTACCTATTTTAAGAAAACAAGCAACCAATAAACAAACAACAAAACAAACACAAAAACCAATTTTAAAAAACAGTTCTGTAACTCCCAGGGCTACAACTAGGGCTGAGGAAGACTGCTGGCAGCCCTTCTATCATTCCTCAGCTGAAAGCAATCTTCCTGGTAATCTGTGGACACGGGTAGAGTCTGATCCATCTTCCATCCCCTCAAAAATGTTGCTTGTCCACTGAGGTTCTTCCTAGATACTTTCTTGATTTAGATCTTGTCCCCTGACTTCTCTTTTTTCCCCACTTTCCTCATCTGTTTCCTGTTGTCCCTGTCACTGATGACATCTTTTCACCATCAAGTCCCCTGCTCCATGAAATCCTTGCCTTTCCCCTTGGGTACATATCTCCCCCAAAACACTAGATGTTCTTTGAGGAGAACAATTAGGCCCTTCATATTCTGGATTTCTTTCAAAGGACATAGCTCTCAAAAGCTATTTGTTGATTTTTTTCTTGATAAGTTGATATGCCCTAGAAGTTTTATACTCCATATAATCAAAGCTATGGTTTTTCCAATAGTCATGTATGGATGTGAGAGGTGGACCATAAAGAAGGCTGAACATCAAAGAATTGATGTTTTTGAATTCTGGTGCTGGAGAAGACTCTTGAGAGTCCTTTGGACAGCAAGGAGATCAAACGGCCAATCCTACAGGAAATCAACCCTGAATATTCATTGTCAGGACTGCTGATGAAGTTGAAGCTCTGATATTTTGGCCACCTGATGTGAAGAGCCAGCTCATTGTAAAAGACTCTGATACTGGGAAAGATTGAGGGCAGGAGGAGAAGGGGGCGACAGAGGATGAGATGGATGGCTAGTACCACCAACTCAATGAACATGAGTCTGAGCAAACTCTGGGAGATACTGAAGGACAGGGAAGCCTGGTGTGTTGCAGTCCATGGAGTCACAGGGAGTCAGATACAATTTAGTGAATAAACAACAGCAAACAACAACAAAAAGTTTGATAGCCAGGAAGAATGAATATAAATCACTCATTTATCAATTTTTTGAGTATCTACTATCTGTGTGAAATTTTGATAAATGATACCTTATTTCTTCAAACTTTTATTTAGGAACAAAGATAAAGTAAACTAAAAATGAGCCATGGAGAGAAGATGGAAGTTTCTGCTAAGAGAGGGAGTTTGAGTTTTTACCATTGCTGTTTAGAACTCCAGGCTTACAAGTGCTCTCTCTATTTTTATTTCTGTTCATGTGTGGGGAAAGCCAGAGGGATATTTCTGGGTTTGTTGAGGAAAAGATGGAGGTGTTGGAGACATTAAAATAAGTTTTTCTGGCCTCTACTTCCAAGGTTGTACTGAAGACCAGAAAGATATATGGATACAGAGCCTCTGGCTAAAAAACTGTTTTGCAGAGTTCATTTTAGGAAAATAAAGCTTGCCTCTGTTCACAGACAAGTCAGAAGATTACTGAGTGGGGGTAGAAGTGGAGAGGAGTAGTATTAGCAGATAGAACTTTCTGTGGCAGAACTCTGTACTTCCTTGTCTTATGTAATCCTTATCCACTCACCCAGGGCTGTCATTCCTGCCTCCGTGCCCTCAAGAACAAACGCAGCCAGTATAGTGACATTTTAATAATAATACTTTGTACTTATACAGCACCTGTCAGCCAGTGATCTCAAAGTACTTCCCCTGAGATTAACTCATTAATCCTCACAAGGATAAGTGACTTTCCCAAGGTCACAGAAAAGTGAACATCAGGTATGGGTGGGAGCCTGAAGTTCCCTGCTCACATCAAAACTCAGAGGCTGTCCACTTGCCTGCCTGTCTGCTGCAAAACTGCCTCGCACATAGCCCACACCCGCAAAGTCACCGTGCCTTTGTAACTGCATGCTTGGGTTTTCCATGGAAATTGTTTTGTTCAATCAATCTAGTAATAATCATACCAGCTCTGTTTAGAAAATCCCCCATCCATAGCTGGAAATGTAAACATTCTTGGAAGGGGGCAAAGATGATTAGAATGTACTACCCTGTAGAATGTGTCACCTCGTGTTTTAGATTTGGGGTTAGCTGCACACATTTTGCTCATCCCAGCAGAGTGAAGTATGTGGGGGAAGGCATATTTAACTCGATCTGCTTAACAAACTGCTTCATGAGCAGGCTGACTAAGAGCAAAATTCAGCACTCACATGCGGCTAGATCCTCTCTTTCCCATGGAAGTAAATAATATCCATTTTCAGGGGTTTAAGCTGGCACAGAAAGGATGCCCAGGGCAATAAGAACACAAAAACACAAGACATAGGGGCTTTGGACAGCTGTTGATCTTTGAACATTGGGGCAGCCCTGGGAAGAGTCTTTTTCTAGATGACACAGTCCAGGCCTTCCAGCTGGGGTTTGTAGGCGGGATCTCACTCCTACACAATGTCTGGATTACCACATAGGTGCCCAGGACCAGAGTCATATATATCAGCCTTGACTGAAGCTAATTTTTTGCTAGAATTGGGGGCTATTGAATTTGAAGTTCCAACAAATTGTGAATGTGGAGGAAAGGAATTGGGAGCATATGGTTTAACCCATGTTTTGCCAGTTTGGAGTCATGGTTACAGAAAGCTTACCTGAAAATACTAAGGACATCTTCTGGAAAATGTTACTGGGGAAAGTGGTGCCTACACAGAGGTTCAGAGTGTCTTCAGTATTTCCTGAATCACTTGGGACTGTCAAGAATCAGTGCAGGAAAATGCCTCTAGGTGAGCAGGGAGAAAAGACAGAGGTAGGGAACAGTCTCTATCAACCTTGTTCAATATACAGACTCTATGTGCTTGACAAGGTAATTAAGACAAAGAAGTGAGTGCCAAGTAAGTATCTTATAAATACACTAAAAGATTTTAGAAGAGATAAAAGTTAACCAGAGTTAGTGTTATCAAAGAAATTTCATGGTGTGAGTAAAATTTAAACAAGGTCCTTGAGACAGGTTGGCTGGAATTGAGGGGGTATGGAAGAATAAAATCATCATAATAATTTCAATGTATTAAGCCCCTACTATATGCCAGATACTTATATATACGTATGCTTCTGAATACAACAACCTCATAAGAAATGAATGATTAAACACAACTTGATGTTGAGGAAGAAGGATCAGAAAAATATTCAATAATTAAGTAAAGGGGACAGAGCAAGGAAGGGGAAGAAATAGTATTTAAATTCTTCTGTGCAACACCTATCTGGTGATCATGCCACTATACCATACTTTTGTCTCTTTTACTCTTCAGGTCAGTTCAGTTGCTCATTCACGTCCAACTCTTTGTGACCCCATGTTCTGCAGCATGCCAGGCCTCCCTGTCCATTACCAACTCCCAGAGTTTACTCAAACTTATGTCCATGGAGTAGGTGATGCCATCCAACCATCTCATCCTCTGCCATCCCCTTTTCTTCCTACCTTCAATCTTTCCAGCATCAGGGTCTTTTCAAATGAGTCAGTTCTTTGTATCAGGCAGCCAAAGTATTGAAGTTTAAGCTTCAGCATCAGTCCTTCCAATAAATATTCAGGTCCAATTTCCTTTAGGATGGACTGGTTGGATATCCTTGCAGTCCAAGGGACTCTCAAAAGTCTTCTCCAACATCACAGTTCAAAAGCATCAATTTTTCAGTGCTCAGCTTTTTTTATAGTTCAACTCTCACATCTATACATGACTACTAGAAAAACCATAGCTTTGATTAGATGGAACTTTGTTGGCAAGGTAATGTCTCTGCTTTTTAATATGCTGTCTAGGTTGGTTATAACTTTTCCTTCAAGGAGCAAGCATATTTTAATTTCATGGCTGCAGTCACCATCTGCAGTGATTTTGGAGCACAAAAACAAAAAAAATAAATTTTGCCACTGTTTCCATTGCATTCCCATCTATTTACCATGAAGAGATAGGACCAGATGCCATGATCTTAGTTTTCTGAATGTTGAGTTTTAAGCCAACTTTTTCATTCTCTTCTTTCACTTTCATCAAGAAGCTCTTTAGTTATTCACTTTCTGCCATAAGGGTGGTGTGATCTGCGTATCTGAAGTTATTGATATTTCTCCCAGCAATCTTGATTCCAGCTTGTGCTTCATCCAGCCCAGCATTTCTCATAATGTACACTTCATACTAGTTAATTAAGCAGGGTGACAATATATAGCCTTGACATACTCCTTTCCTGATTTGGAACCAGTCTGTTGTTCCATGTCCAATTCTAACTGTTGCTTCCTGACTTGCATACAGATTTCTCAGGAGGTGGGTCAGGTGGTTTGGTATTCCCATCTCATGAAGAATTTTTCACAGTTTTTTGTGATCTACACAGTCAAAGGCTTTGGCATAGTCAATAAAGCAGCAGTAGATATTTTTCTGGAACACTCTTGATTTTTCGATGATCCAATGGATGTTGGTAATTTGATCTCTGGTTCCTTACTCTTCAGTGATGCATAAAAGCAGGAGGAAGGCCTGGGCCATGGCATGAAGTGGAATCCCTGCAGTGGTGTCTTATCAGGGATATATGGGAGCATAGAGGGAAGAAGTCTGCAGGTGGGAGTTGAGTCTGTAGAGTTCCATGGCCTTGAATGCCTAACTCAGGAATTTTGGCTCCCTCCAACAGACATGAGGATTCTGAAAGCATTATAAGGGAGGATGTCTCCAGAGGGCTATGGTAGGAATATTGTACAGGAGCATCATGGACAGGGCCAGGGAAGGGGAGAATCCTGTGAAGAGGCTATGGTAATTGTTCAGGCCTGGGATGGCACTTCTCAGACCTTCAAGTACCCTTGGTGAGAAGAGATGGATGTAAGACTAATTTTAAAAGAATACTCAAGGGGATGTTGTAGCTGTCAGAGTCATCCTCTTGGACTAACTGAGGACCAGAATCATGAAAGCCTCAAGATGCCTGACTTGGCCTTTTAACAGAACACACCAGCTTGAACACAGGATGCTCAGTTTTCCTCTGGAGGAAGTCTGAGATCAAAGACCCCACACCCTCCCTTCCTTGTCTTCCTCAGATCAGACCCTCTGTGGTCAGAAATATCTACCCTTATGCAACTATAAACTCTCCTGCTTTTATTTAAACAGTAATTTCCTGTAGCTAGAAGTTGGTCGATTAGGGCGCTTTAATATTGTATTAAGGAGTGATTTGTAATCCAGCGGTTGGTGACTTCTCATAAAGAAGAGACTGTAAGACTCCATGGCCTCGAGGAATCCACGTGTGTTTGGGAGAACAGATTCAGATCTGAATTGACTGCAGGAGAGAAGGTAGATTTTAGGCGAAGGACTTGGGGTAGAATACAGCTATATGACATTTTCTCACCAAGGGGCCTGCATATATCAATTGTCTTAATTCCATCTGGAATTGACAGCCCATTCTTTTTTTTTTCCCCCATGGACTGTTAACCTGCTTATTTCTGTCCACTCCCTCCCTAGAGAGGACAATATCACATAGAGGGGAAATGCAACTTGCTTACGTTTCAGCTCTGTTTTCTATGGGCTCTTATAAAATAGAAACAATAAAAGCTGACAAGCTCAAAGTGTGGATATGTGCTGAGTTCAATTCACTCCCCTCCAGAGACCCATTTTTCACAGGTTTAAACAAAGAACTACTTGACCATCAGTTGCAAGCGTGGGCTTCATGGTGACTCTATGCCAGAGAAGATGGGGTGCAGGATACATGGCAGCTGGTGGCAGTGATAGGGCCAAAGGGCCCAGTGGAGAGAGTCCATCTAAGTCCATGGTGGCCATAGAGTTTATGTTGGTGCCCAGTATGGGGCCAGGAGGAACTTGAACTCCGGGTGTTGAAGTCCTGCAACACTGGGCATTGGAATAACCCAGGAGCCCCGCTGGCAATATAATGTAGTGTTGTATTGAAAAACTCTCTAGCAGTCAAAAGGTAACACGCTCTTTTTCCCCATAATCACTGTTCCTCCCTCTTCTCGTGTAGGATTGGCAAGCAGGTGCAGCAGTGTAAATGTTTAATTGAATCACCCTTTATATTTTTAATGAGGAATTTCTAGGAATAATGCCCCCCTCAATATAAACTGTCTAACTTCTGATAAATGCCAAGTTAGTATTTCAAGCATTTTCAGGGCAGTGAAAGATTAAAAAAGTGAAACCAGGAAACCCCCGCCATATCGTAGGATGCATGGGGTCGACCTCTGCCCTCTCCTTTCATGGAGATCGCAGCTGCCATTGAGGCTGCAGAGCTGTCACCAAAGTGTGCAACTGCCTCATTACAAAAGCGAGGAGCTGCACCCTGGGAACTTTCCCACCTCCCTGAGGCACAGAGACCCAGGATCACAGCGGGAGATGCACCCCCTGCCGGCTTTTATTGTATGCTAATGCAATGGGGCCATCAGTCTGAAGGCTGTCTGTGCATAGAAACGGGATTTCTTTGTGTCTAGTTGGAAGTCGTTTGAAATTCCAGCCAGCAGAAATGAGTATGAGTGTTGCAGGAGGGAGGGAAAGAAGAGGAGGACATAAAGTAGAAGGGGGGAGGTGAATGGGAGAGGGCAAAATAAGGATTAGTGAGGGAAAATGAGGGAAATTCAGAACGCTTTCTGCTTTAATGAAGTATAACTTGAACAAAGTGCAGAGTAACTGACAAGCAGATACTTCTCATTGCACATCACCAAAATGTATCCACGAGGCTGGGGTTGCACACAGCAGGGGAGCCCAAGGTCACCCAACTTCTAAAGAATGAGAACTGAGCCCAGGCATGTCTCCAGAGAGTGTTTTTCCTTGGGGAAGAACTGCCACTTACTGTGCCCCTTTCCTTCTTTCCAAAAGGGACAGAATCCTCCTAATGTAATGAGAAAGGCTTCCACGCTCCCTTCGGGATACCTTTCTTTCATAGCTGCATCTATTACCACAAGTGACTTTGCAGACACTGTTATCAAGTTAGCAGGAAGAACAGAACAAAGGTGGGAGAGTATAGAGAAGGGGGAACCTATATACGCTACCATGTGTAAAACAGATGAATGATGGAAAGCTGCTGTATAGCACAGGGACCTCAGCTGGAGCTCTCTGATGACTTAGAGGGGTGGGATGGGGGTAGGAGTGAGGGAGGCTTAAGAGGGAGGGGATATATGTATACATATGCTGATTCACTTTGTTGTACAGCAGAAACTAACACACTGTTGTAAAGCAATTGTCCTCCAATTAAAATAAGAGAAAGAAAAACAGAGGCAGGGAAGAGAAGATGAGGGAAAGAAGAAGGAAGACAGGGATGGAGGGAGAGCAGTAAGGAAGGAAGGAATGAAGGAAGGAAGGGAAGGAAAGAAGGAAGGGAAGGAAGGAAGGAAGGAAGGGAAGGAAGAAAGGAAGGAGAAATATTTCCCTAATTGGTCTCATGCCATATATTAGATCTGGCACTGGTCTTACTCATGGCAGTTTTATATATTCTTATCTCATTTCCTCTGATGGATAAGGACAAGGGGCTTGTGGAAGCTTCCTGATGGGAGAGACTGACTGTGGGGCAATCTGGGTCTTGTTCTGATGGGCAGGGCCAAGCTTAGTAAATCTTTAATCCAATTTTCTGTCAATGGTCCAGCTATGTTCCCTCCCTGATGGTTGGCCTGAGGCCAAACTATGGTAGGGGTAATGGTGGTAATGGTGACCTCCTTCAGAAGAATTAATGCCCTTACTGTTGTACTCAGTGCTACCGATCCCGTAGCAAGCCACTTTTGACCCATGCCTCCCCAAGAGACTCCTGGACACGCACAGGCAAGTCCGGCTCAGTCTCTTGTGGGGACACTGCTCCTTTTTTCTAGGTCCTGGTGTGCACAGGGTTTTGTTTGTGCCCTCCAAGAGTCTGTTTCCCCAGTCCAGTGGAAGTTCTGTAATCAAATCCTATTCATTGGTCTCCAAAGTCCAATTCCCTGGGGGTTCTCAGTCCCTTTGCTAGATCCCCGTGTTGAGAAATCTGTTCTGCATCCTAGAACTTTCTTAACAGTATGAGAATTTCTTTGGTATAATTGTTCTGTAGTTTGTGGGTCCTCTGCTCAGTGGCTCTATAGTGGGGCTAATGGTGACCTCCTCCAAGAGTGTTAATGCCACACACCAACAGACCAGGACACCTCTGGTCTGCAGCAACCAGAGCCCCTGTCCCTGCAGCAGGTCACCGTTGGCCTGAGCCTCTACAGTAGACATTCAAGATTTATACTGGATTAAAGATTTACTTAAAGTCAAAGATGAAGAAGCTCTATATAGTCAGCAAAAACAAGACCAGGAGCTGACTGTCGCTCAGATCATGAACTCCTTATTTCCAAATTCAGACTCAAATTGAAGAAAGTAGGGAAAACCACTAGACCTTTCAGGTATGACCTAAATCAAATCCCTTACAATTATACGGTGGAAGTGTCAAATAGACTCAAGGGACTAGATATGATACACAGAGTAACAAATGAACTATGGATGGAGGTTCGTGACATTGTACAGGAGGCAGGGATCAAGACCATCCCCAAGAAAAAGAAATGCAAAAAGGCAAAACGGTTGTCTGAGGAGGCCTTAAAAATAGCTGAGAAAAGAAGAGAAGCTAAAGGCAAAGGAGAAAAGGAAAGATACACCCATTTGAATGAAGAGTTCCAAAGAAAAGCAAGGAGAGATAAGAAAGCCTTCCTCAGTGAACAATGCAAAGTAAAAGAGGAAAACTATAGAATGAGAAAGACTAAAGATCTCTTCAAGAAAATAAGAGAAGCCATGGGAACATTTCATGCAGAGAAAGGCAAAATAAAGGACAGAAATGGTATGGACCTAACAGAAGCAGAAGATATTAAGAAGAAGTGGAAAAAATACACAGAAGAACTGTATAAAAAAGAGCTTCATGATCCAGATAACCATGATGGCACTCACCTAGAGCCAGATATCCTGGAATGCAAAGTCAAGTGGGCCTTAGGAAGCATTACTATGAGCAGAGCTAGTGGAGGTGATGGAATTCCAGTTGAGTTGTTTCAAATTCTAAAAGATGATGTTGTGAAAGTGCTGCACTCAGTATGCCAGAGAATTTGGAAAACTCAGCAGTGGCCACAGGACTGGAAAAGATCAGTTTTCATTCCAATCCCCAAGAAAGGCAATACCAAAGAATGTTCAAGCTACCCCACAATTGCACTCATCCCAAATGCTAACAAAGTAATGTTCAAAATTCCCAAGTGAGGCTTCAATATAATGTGAACTGAGAACTTCCAAATATACAACCTAGATTTAGAAAAGGCAGAGCATACAAAGATCAAATTGCAAGAATTCTAGAAAAACATCTACCTCTGCTTTATTGACTATGCCAAAGCCTTTGACTGTGTGGATCACAACAAACTGAAAGATCACAACAAACTTAGAACTGGACATGCAACAACAGACTGGTTCCAAATTGGGAAAGGAGTACGTCAAGGCTGTATATTGTCACCCCGTTTATTTAACTTATATCCAGAGTACATCATTCAAAATGCCAGGCTGGATTAATCATAAGCTGGAATCAAGATGGCCAGGAGAAATATCAATAACCTCAGATATGCAGATGACACCATCCTTATGGCAGAAAATTAAGAAGAATTAAAGAGCCTCTTGATGAAAGCAAAAGAGGAGAATGAAAAGCTGGCTTAAAACTCAACATTAAGAAAACTAAGATCATGGCATCCAGTTCCATCACTTCATGGCAAATAGAAGGGCAAACAGTGGAAACAATGACAGACTTTATTTTTTGGGCTCCAAAATACTGTGCATGGTGGCTTCAGCCATGAAATTAAAAGATATGTGCTCCTAGGAAGAAAAGCTATGACTACCCTACACAGCATATTAAAAAGCAGAGCCATTATTTGCCAACAAAGGTCTGTCTATTCAAAGCTCTGCTTTTTCCAGTAGTCATGTATGGATGTGAGATTTGGATCATAAAGAAAGCTGAGCATCAAAGAATTTATGCTTTTGAACTGTGGTGTTAGAAAAGACTCTTGAGAGTCCCTTGGACTGCAAGGAGATTAAACCAATCAGTTCTAAAGGAAATCAGTTCTAAATATTAATTGGAAGGACTGATGCTGAAGCTGAGGCTTCATTCAGTTCTTTGGCTACTTAATGCGAAGAACTGACTCCTTGGAAAAGACCCTGATCCTGGGAAAGATTGAATGCAGGAGGAGAAGGGGCTGACAGAGGATGAGATGGTTGGATGGCATAACTGACTGAGGACATGAGTTTGAGCAAGCTCCAGAAGTTGATGATGGACAGGGAAGCCTGGCAAGCCTCAGTCCATAGGGTCACAAAGAGTTGGACACAACTGAGTAACTGAACTGAACTGAACCTCATTCCCAGATCATCCTTCAACAGTGGCTATAATGGGAGCTACATAACATGGTCCATGGGGTGAGGAGGCTCTACAGTCACTCTATTCATCATTTCCTTCTTGTACGTCTTCTCCACCTCCCAACCCTTGAGGCACACAGCTTCACCCCATGGCTGGGTCCTTCATGTCCTCCTCCAGTTGAGATTGGGGCCCTTAAACAAGAAGCTGAAGCTAACTTACCTCTGTTTTGTTACCTCATGAGTAATATAATGAATAGTTGAGAAAACATCTAGTTTTCAATATACCTTTGTGGAGTCATTTCCTCTGATGTGGATTAAAAAAAAAAACACAAATCCTTGCAATATCTAAATTTTAGCTCTATCATAAAAAGAAGTGTCCCATTGCATACTCTTTGGAAGGAAAGAAAAGTGTTCAGTAGCTTTTCATGTTGACACACCCCTCATATCAAATAGGATTGAAACCATTTGGTATTGGAGGTACAGGTCTCTGGGATGACCTCATGGCATTGTCGGGGCAAGAGGCTACCAACAAGCCCCTTTACTCTTTGTCAAAATCCAAGTACATCTCCTGTGAATTTATATAATCATTTTGCTCTATTTAAAATTCCAAACTCTTTCAAGCACTCACCTGGACCATCCAACTTGACTCATGGGCCACAGGAATGTGTGTGCTTAGTCGCTCAGATGTGTCTAAGTCTTGTGACCCCATTGACTGTAGCCCACCAGACTCCTCTGTTCATGGGGATTCCCCAGTCAAGAATACTGAAGTGGGTTGACATGCCCTTCTCCAGGAGATCTTGCCAAACAAGGGATCAAATCTGGATCTCCCACATTGCAAGTGGATTCTTTACCATCTGAGCCACCAGGGAAGCCCACATAACTCTTACATTCATAGGAAGGTGGGGTATTAAAGAGTTAGTGAGGTTGATTGGGAACAGCTCTGGGACATAAGTTCTGCTACTATGTGCTGTATAACAGTAGACAAGTGTCATCCCTTATTGTGCCTCAGTTTCTGTCTGCAAAGTGAAGTCAAACTGGAATGAGGTAAAAACTACTATCTCACAGATGTCATACCCCAGGTTTAAGTCTCCAGCCCCACAGCAGGAATTCTGCAAAAATTTCAATTCCTGAACACTTCCAATGACTTTCTGCTTTAGAATCCATGGTTTTTCTGACTCTCTTAAAGCTGCCTTGTCTTACACAAGATTTTAATCCTAATGTCCAACAAGGTCAAAGAGAGTCAGCTTCTCAAATGAAAAGATTAATGTTGCTATGGATGGGAGAGAAACCAGAGGGAGATTGCTGCCCAAGCATGAGAATTCTATCTTGTAGGATTTTTTTTTCTTCACAGCAAATAAGGTTTATGGATTGCAATGAGAAGTCTGTCACATTAAAATAAGTCTTTTTACAGTATTTTCCCATTTAAGCCTCACATGGGCAGCATGCTGGATTGGGCCTGGAAAGGCAGACTCACTAGTTTTTCAATTTAGTTTGTTAATAGCCTGCCTTTCATAAAAGCATCAGGCACAATCACACCCATCCCTAAATCAATAGGATGATGCAGCAATGCCTCACAGAAATGATATTTTTGAAATAAATATATACCATTTCAGCCAGGCCCGTTTGACATCGAATTTATATACTCAATAAGAAAGCACAATTAATGGTCCTGAACTGTATTTTCCTTCACCTATTTCACATTTCAAGAAGCACAGGATTTCTTAAGAAAAAAAAAAAATAATAGAAGAAGGAAAGAAAAAAAGCATTCCATTCATAAATGGAATGAAGGTATTAAAAAACAATGCTGGGTTGTTGCTGCCTCCCTTCAGCCCGTCTGTCTTGCCTCTAATCTCATTTCTCACTTGGTTCTGATCTTTCCACAGATATTACTTTTTAAGAGAAAATGTCTGTGAAACCCCATGTAAAACAGAACCCTTTTCTGTCCCTTTATTCTGCTCTTCATAACACTTCTTGCATTATACTTTTATTGTCACCCCACCCCCCAAGATGTAAGCTCCTGGATCAGGGGCTTTGTTTTTCTGTTCAAGATTGTAGCCCCAGTCTCCAGAAACATACTTTGCTTCTGGTAAGTATCCAAAAGAATTTTGTGAATAAATTAATGGATAGATAAATGAATAACTACCGCATTTCCTCCCCAAGTTGTATTGATCATGAAGCTGTGTAATCACATTCATACAGTAAAATAGCTATATGTAGAAGATGCACACCTTCCTCTTATTCACTAAACCAATCAATCACTAAGGTGTATTATTTTTTATGACACTTCCCTCTGATGTGTGTGTGTGTGTATTTGTATATGTGTAGTATGAGCATGTGTTAGGAAAATATTCTGTTATTATAAATGATATAATATTATAACAAAGCTATGCTAATTAGGGAATACTACCAATATTATTGGGCTTATCTATATCCCTCCATGGTGTCCTCATTTGCTTTATCCTTACCTTCACAGGTTTTCTGTTTTCCTAACCCTTCACTTAACACTTGCATCCATTTATGCCAGCCTAAATTGTAGCAAAAGTGGAGGGAAAAGAATGCTGTGAAATATTACTATGAGTCACTAGAGAAAAACTATTTATAGTCTTCGAAAAATTTAATGAAGAAAAGAACCTACATTTTAACTCCTAAAATTACACTTGGTTGCTGAGTTGTGTTTTATTTAGTCCAACACATGTTAAAGCTGGACTGCAAGGGAGCAAAGATCATGCTTGGGTTTTGTTTGATGATCTCTGCATGAGACTTTTGAAGGTACCTCTCCAGCTATAACTCGGGCAGAATCACCTTCCTAAACTAGTGCCAAGAGTACATTTTCACAGAGAGTGCCTAGGTCTATTGCACTTATATTGTCAAGAAGCTTGAGTTGACCCAACAAAAGCCATCATTGTTGTTGGACTGCAAACACTAAGGAAGATTATGAACATTTCAGTCAGTTCAGTTGCTCAGTCATGTCTGACTCTTTGCAACCCCATGGAGTGAAGCACCCCAGGCTTCCCTGTCCATCACCAACTCCCAGAGCTTGCTCAAAATCATGTCCATTGAGTCAGTGATGCAGCATCTCATCCTCTGTTGTCCCCTTCTCCTGCTGCTTCAGTCTTTCCAAGCATCAGGGTCTCTTCCAGTCAGTTCTTTGCATCAAGTGGCCAAAGTACTGGAGCTTGAGCTTGAGCATCAGTCCTTCCAGTGAATAGGCACGGTTGATTTCCTTTAGGATTGACTATCTTTATCTTGCAGTCCAAGGGACTCTCAAGAGTCTTCTCCAACACCACAGTTCAAAAGCATCAATGTTTTGACATTCAGCCTTCTTTATCGTCTAACTCTCACATCCATACATGACTACTGGAAAAACCATAGCTTTGACTAGACAGACCTTTGTTGGCAAAGTGTGACTCTGCTTTTTAATATGTTATCTAGGTTGGTCATAATTTTTCTTCCAAGGAGAAAGTGTCTTTTAATTTCATGGCTGCAGTCACCATCTGCAGTGATTTTGGACCCCCCCCCCAAAAAAAAAATAAAGTCTCTCACTGTTTCCGTTTTTTCCTCATCTATTTGCCATGAAGTGATGGGACCGGATGCCATGATCTTAGTTTTCTGAATGTTGAGTTGTAACCCAGTTTTTTCATCCTCCTCTTTCACTTTCATCAAGAGGCTCTTTAGTTCCTCTTCGCTTTCTGCCATAAGGGTGGTGTGATCTGCGTATCTGAGGTTATGGATATTTCTCCCAGCAGTCTTGACCCCAGCTTGTGTTTCATACAGCCCGGAATTTCTCATGATGTACTCTGCATAAAAGTTAAATAAGCAGTGTGACAATATACTGCCTTGACGTACTCCTTTCCCAGTTTGGACCCAGTCTGTTGTTTCACGTCCAGTAGACTACACTAATGACTGAATTTCAAATTTGAGGGGAAATATGGACAGAAACAAATACTTTAAGAATCAGCCTCACATGATCATAATCAAAGTTGAAAAATTCCCTCAGTGGTGTTTCATATTAGGTATTTTGTCCTAATTTCTACAGACATCCATTTTCTGAAGAAATCAGTCATTTGGAGGCAAGGAGAAAGAAACAATGTCGAGTCAAATCAGATGCCTGAGGAGCTTCACTGATAAACACAGGCCTTAGGAACTCGTCTCTGTCCTGAGACTAAAACGGCTTTGGAACTTCTGGTTCAAGCTCTTTGATTAAAAAAAAAAAAAAAGCCTGAGGTATCTGAAGGC
Organism: Bubalus kerabau; assembly: GCF_029407905.1. Taxonomy (NCBI): domain Eukaryota; kingdom Metazoa; phylum Chordata; class Mammalia; order Artiodactyla; family Bovidae; genus Bubalus; species Bubalus kerabau. Next base: position 21,654,776 of record NC_073644.1, on the reverse strand, counting down.
TATCTTTCTCATGTGCCCTTTCCATGTACCACTGAGAAGTTACTGAGCTCGTAACTGAAGGAAGAGGACTGTTAATCATGTTTAGAGCATGCCACTGAAACAGTAGCGGAATAAACAGCTACAGAGGAAGAAAATTGATGGCATCTATGGGAGAATTTAAAGAACCAGTATCTATCTACCATGTTGTGGGACATTCTGCCAAATTGTGGGGCAAATAAAGAAAAAAAAAAAAAAAAAGGTATATACAATGGTCTCTTCCTTTCAGGAGAAATAAACTATATGCAAACCAATGCACCATAAGTCATTCACAAGCAGGATTATGGAAAACTGCTGTTTGGTCAAGCAGGCTACAGATAAAGATACATTTGAGCCAGACTTTGAAGTGTGTCATTACATCAGGTCTTTATGAAAATAATCACATAAATAAAATAATACTGATCATTCTAAATGCTGATTTTGGATTCATCATGAAACGTCAGTCTAATTCATTAGTAAAAAGTAGTTGCTCTCAATTATGAATATATGATGTGCTAAGCAATGTATTTCATCTAATCATCACAACTTCCCTATAGAAGTCGTGGGCATAATTATTGCTGCTCTTTTACAGATGAGAAAACTGAGGCATAAGGAGATTAATAACTTGCTCAGAGTCCCAGAGATGAAGGCTCCAAAGCTCCAATCATAGTCTATCTGATGCCAAAAGCATTGAACTTAATCCAGCATTGATAGTAAAAGCTAAATCTCGTTGCATACTTGCCATGAGCTGTTCCAAGCACTGTGTGAGTGCTATTCACTTAACATTTAACAACAACACCGTCCAGTAAATGCAAAAGTTTCTCTTTTTACATATAAAGAAACAAGCAAAGAGAGATCAAGCAATTTGTACAAGATCACACAGATAGAAAGTTACAGAGCTGAGATACAACCTTGGAAGTTGATTGGAAAGTCAAGTTCATCAGCCCTGCACCCTAATGCCTCTCAAGTGAAAATGAAATTCGCTCAGTCATATCCGATTCTTTGCAACCCCATTGACTATACAGTCCATGGAATTCTCTAGGCCAGAATACTAGAGTGGGTAGCCACTCCCTTCTCCAGGGGATTTTCTCACCCCAGGGATCAAACCCAGGTCTCCCACATTGCAGGCAGATTCTTTACCAGCTGAGCCACCAGTGAAGCAAGATTCACATTACACAAAATGTTCTCCATGTACCCAGTGCCCATTCTGCCCTCTAAGGTGATTTTTAAGGGGTAGAGAAGGTGTTAAGTTTTATGTGCTGATTAATTTTTCACTATTTGTCTGATTAATTACCTAATTTTAAAAAGTTTTACGTATAACCAGAACCAACTATCTTGACAATGAAAAAGTATATAGAGAATGATCAGAGAGATGTGAAAGTTCCCCTTGGCTCAAAACTTCTCTACAGATCCTAGTCAAGATTTGAAATGTCCAATATGTTGGTGGTAAGAAGAGAGACCTTTGTTCGAAATAAAACCGAGTTATGGTTAGATTGACTGACTTTCCTTGAAAGAATGAACCAGTGAACTCAGCAATTAGGACAGATGAGGAGAATGAGAGGGGCTACAGGCAGAATTTATGGTAGGCTGTTTTGGTACTCAGTAGCAACACTGTGGGCTCTGGATGGAAAGAGCATCTGCTGAAGGAGGAGAGAATCTCTGATGGAAAGGGACACAAACCCTCAATGATCTTTGCATCATTTCCTGTGGCCTGACCTTTGTGTAAGGAACCAGGGCCAAGACCCACAGGGCAACAGAGGAATACCAGCTGCAGTGCAGCACATCCAGAGGAATACCAGCGACAGTGCACCCATATATGCAGTGGGTACAGACTTTAAGAGAGACCTGTGTTGTGTAAAACATGAGGTTCAAAATGTGAATGATAATGGCTAGTGTCAATGACTTCCTGTTTAGCATGAAGGCAAATCTCTCCTTTCTCTCTGTGAGGGCATATCTGTTGTAACTGCCTCTACTGCATGTGTACTCCTCATTCAGGGACTATGACCATGAGGTCAGTTCAGTACAGCTCAGTTCAGTTCAGCTCAGTTCAGTCACTCAGTCATGTCTGACTCTTTGCGACCCCATGGACTGCAGCATCCCAGGCCTCCCTGTCCATCACCAGCTCCTGGAGTTTACTCAGACTCATGTCCATTGAGGCAGTGATGACATCCAACCATCTCATCCTCTGTCATGCCCTTCTCCTCCTGCCTTCAATCTTTCCCAGCATCAGGGTCTTTTCAAATGAGTCAGTTCTTCATATCAGGTAGCCAAAGTATTGGAGTTTCAGCTTTAGCATCAGTCCTTCCAATGAATATTCAGGACTGATTTCCTTTACAATGGACTGGTTTAATCCCCTTGCAATCCAAGAGACTCTCAACAGTCTTCTCCAGCACCAGAGTTCAGAAGCATCAACTCTTCGGGGCTCAGCATTCTTTCTGGTCCAACTCTCACATCCATACATGACTACTGGAAAAAAACATAGGTTTGACTAGATGGACCTTTGTTGGCAAGGTAAGTCTCTGCTTTTGAATATGCTATCTAGGTTGGTAATAACTTTTCTTCCAAGGAGTAAGCGTCTTTTAATTTCATGGCTGGAGTCACCATCTGCAGTGATTTTGGAGCACAATAGTCTATCACTGTTTCCATTGTTTCCCCAACTATTTGCCATGAAGTGAGACCAGATGTCATGATCTTAGTTTTCTGAATGTTGAGTTTTAAGCCAACTTTTTATCTCTCCTCTTCCACTTTCATCAGGAGGCTCTTTAGTTCTTCTTCACTTTCTGTCATAAGGGTGGTGTCATCTGCACATCTGAAGTCATTGATATTTCTCCCAGCAATCTTGTTTACAGCTTGTGCTTCATCCAACCAAGCGTTTCTCATGATGTACTCTGTATATAAGTTAAATAAAAAGGGTGACAATATGCAATATAATCTTGATGTACTCCATTCTTGATTTGAAAACAGTCTATTGTTCCATGTCCTGTTCTAACTGTTCCTTCCTGACCTGCATACAGATTTCTCAAGAAGCAGGTCCGGTGGTCTGGTTTTCCCATCTCTTGGAGAATTTTCCATAGTTTGGTGTGGTCCACACAATCAAAGGCTTTGGCATAGTCAATAAACAGAAGTAGATATTTTCCTGGAACTCTCTGGCTTTTTCAATGATCCAATGGATGTTGGCAATTTGGTCTCTGGTTCTTCTGCCTTTTCTAAATTCAGCTTGAACATCTGGAAGTTCACAGTACACGTGTTGTTGAAGCCTTGCTTGGAGAATTTTGAGCATTACTCTACTAGAGTGTGAGATGAGTGCAATTGTGTGGTAGTTTTAGTATTCTTTGGCATTGTCTTTCTTTGGGACTGGAATGAAAACTGACCTTTTCCAGTCCTGTGGCCACTGCTGAGTTTTCCAAATTTGCTGTCATATTGAGTGTAGCACTTTCACAGCATCATCTTTTAGGGTTTGAAATAGCTACACTGGAATTCCATCATCTCCACTAGCTTTGTTTGTAGTGATGCTGCCTAAGGCCCACTTGACTTCACATTCCAGAATGTCTGGCTCTAGGTTGGTGATCACACCACCATGACTATATGGGTCATGAAGATCTTTTTTGTATAGTTATTCAGTGTATTCTTGTACCTCTTCTTAATATCTTCTTCTGTTATGTCCATACCATTTCTGTCCTTTATTGTGTCAATCTTTTCGTGAAATGTTCCCTTAGCATCTCTAATTTTCTTGAAGCGATCTCTAGATTTTCCCATTCTATTGTTTTCCTTTATTTGTTTGCATTGATCACTGAGGAAGACTTTCTTATCTCTCCTTGCTATTCTTTGGAACTCTGCATTCAAATGGGTATATCTTTCTTTTTCTCCTTTGCCTTTCACGTCTCTTCTTTTCACAGCTATTTGTAATGCCTCTTCAGATAACAATTTTGCATTTTGTGTTTTTTTTTTTTTTTTCCTTGGGGATGGTCTTGATCTCTGCCTCCTGTACAATGTCAGGAACCTCTGCCCATAGCTCTTCAGGCACTTTATCTATCAGATCTAATCCCTTGAATCTATTTGTCACTTCCACTGTATAATCATAAGGGATTAGATTTAGGTCATATCTGAAAGGTCTAGTGGTTTTCCCTACTTTCTTCAATTTAAGTCTGAATTTGGCAATAAGTTCATGATCTGAGTCACAGTCAGCTCCCAGTCTTGTTTTTGCTGACTGTATAGAGCTTCTCCATCTTTGGCTGCAAAAAATATAATCAATCTGATTTCAGTATTGAGTATTTGGTGATATCCCTGTGTAAAGTCTTCTCTTGTGATGTTGGAAGAGGGTGTTTGCTATGACTAGTGCATTCTCTTCAGAGAAGGCAATGGCACCCCACTCCAGTACTCTTGCCTGGAAAATCCCATGGATGGAGGAGCCTGGTAGGCTGCAGTCCATGGGGTCGCGAAGAGTCAGACACGACTGAGCGACTTCACTTTCACTTTTCACTTTCCTGCATTGGAGAAGGAAATGGCAACCCACTCCAGTGTTCTTGCCTGGAGAATCCCAGGGATGGGGAGCCTGGTGGCTGCCGTCTATGAGGTCACACAGAGTCGGACACGACTGAAGTGACTTAGCAGCAGCAGCAGCAGCAGTGCATTCTCTTGGCTAAACTCTATTAGCCTTTGCTTTGCTTCTTTCTGTACTCCAAGGCCAAATTTACCTGTTACTCCAGGTGTTTCTTGACTTCTTACTTTTGCATTCCAGTCCCCTATGGTGAAAAGGACATTTTTGGGGGTGTTAGTTCTAGAAGATCTTGTAGGTTTTCATAGAACTGCTCAACTTCAGCTTCTTCAGCATTATTTGTCAGGGCATAGACTTGGATTACTGTGATATTGAATGGTTGCCTTGGAAACGAACAGAGATCATTCTGTCGTTTTTGAGATTGCATCCAAGTACTGCATTTTGGACTCTTTTGTTGACTATAATGGCTACTCCATTTCTTCTAAGGGATTCTTGCCCACAGTAGTAGATATAATGGTCATCTGAGTTAAATTCACCCATTCCAGTCCATTTTAGTTCTCTGATTCCTAAAGTGTTGATGTTTATTCTTTCCATCTCCTGTTTGACCACTTCCAATTTGCCTTGATTCATGGACCTAACATGTTTGAGTGTTTAGAGGAACACACTTTACTTCCTGGGCCATCATATGTTCAGTTACTTACTATTGTAATAGCTTTCATTTGTCAAATGTAAATTATAGGTGCTGTTTATACAGACAATGTTTCCTATTCTGCCTCAGATGACATCCTAAGCAATACTATAAGATGAATATTCTTTTTGTAATATAGCTTTTTAATGAAGTATAGTTGATTTATAGTATTATATTAGTTACAGGTATAAAACATGATGATTCAGGATAGTTGTAGATTATATTTCATTTAAAGTTATTATAAAATATTGATTATATTTCCTGTTCTCTACAATATATCCTTAGGGCTTATTTATTTTATGCATAAGAGTTTGTACTTCTTAACTTGTCCTCCTCCTTTTCCTCTCCCCATTGGTAGCCACTAGTCTGTTTTCTATATTTGTGAACCTGTTTCTGTTTTTACATATTCAGTTGTTTTATTTTTCAGATTCCACATATGATAAATAATAATGACAAATAAAATGATAATGACAAATAATATTTGTCTTTTCCTGCTTAACATTTCATTAAGTGTAGTACTCACAAGTCCATTCATGTTGCAAATGGCAAGATTTAATTTTTTTTCTATTATTGAGTAATATTCCATTGTGTAAATACATATATACAACATATGTTTTTTATCTGTTCATCTATTAGTGGGCACTTGGGTTGCTTCTATATCCTGGCTGTCGTAAATAATGCTGCTGTGAACATTTGGGTTCATGTATCTTTTCAAATAAGAGTTTTCACTTTTTCAAATATATGACCAGGGATAGAATTGTTGAAGCATATGATAGTTTTATTTTTCAGTGTTTTGAGGAATCTCCATCATATTTCTCATACTGGCTGCACCAATTTACATTCTTATCAAGAGTGTACAGGGTTCCCTTTTTTCCACAGCCTCACTGACATTTGTTATTTGTATCTTTTTGATGGTAGCCATTCTCACAGGCGTGAGGTGATATCTCACTATAATTTTGATTTGCATTTCCCTGATAATGAATGATGTTGAGCATCTTTTCATGTGCCTGTCAGCCATCTGTATGTCTTCTTGGAAAAGTGTCTCTTCAGGTCTTCTGCCCATTTTAGATTAGATTGTTTGTTTTTAGATACTGAGTTGTATGAGCTGTTAATATATTTTTTATATTAACCCCTTATATGGCCATATCATTTGCAAATATTCTTTCCCATTCAGTAGGTTATCTTTCATTTTCTTGATGGTGTCCTTTGCTGTGCAAAGCTTTTAAGTTTAATTAGGTTCCATTTGTTTATTTATTGCTTTTGTTTACTTTGCTTTAGGAGAAAGATGGAAAAACTATAGCTATTATTTACATCAAAGAGTTTTCTGCCTATGTTCTCTGAGTTTATAATTTCTAGTTTTACATTTAGGTCTTTAATAATGTTTCAGTTTATTTCTGTGTATCATGTGAGAAATTTTTCTAATTTCATTCTTTCACATGTAGCTGTTCACTTTTTCCAACACTACTCACTGAAGAAACTGTTTTTTTTCTCCATTATATATTCTTCCTTCCTTTGTTGTAGATTAAATGTTCATAAGTGCATGTATTTATTTTTGGACTCTCTATTCTTTTCCATCAATCTACATGTCAATGCCAGAACCATACTGTTTTGATTATTGTATGTTTGTAGTGTACTCTGAAGTCAGAGAGCACGATACTTCTAAACTGTGTTATTTCTCAACATTCTTTTGTCTTTTCACAGTCTTTTAAATTTCCACACAAATTTTTTATTTATTCTAGTTTTGTGGAAAATGCCATTGATATTTTGATAAATAAGGTGAATGTTCTTAATCCCATCAGTGCATGAAAAAATGGACAATCAGGCACCCGGTAATTTACTCATAGTTAGAAAACTTGTGGGGACCAAGCCAGGATTTATTCTCAGTTCTGTTTGATTTCAGAAATGATGCATTTTGCCACTGCTGCCTTTCTGTTTTCTTATATTGTGCCTAATCTTTTGTTGCAAAATGAAAAACTAAACAAACAATTAAATAATTAAACTGTATCCCTTTTCAAAGATATATTTCAGGCATCAGTATGCTGGAGGCCTCAGGTTTTGATGCAGATGGGGAGGCTGAAAGTTACCCCAGCTTCTATCTATTAAAAAGACTAGAACAATTTCTACTCCATGTTCCCATATGCCTGAGTATTCTCAACACTTGAAGTTTTGATTGTATCTCTGGTTTTATTTACTGCTATTTCAAGTGTGACTGATTTATGATCTGGAGATATACATGCAGGGATTTTCTGTGTGGGTTGGGAGCTTGTGGGGAGGAATATAATTTAATTTAAATTGTGTTTTTGAACATAGCAGACACTTGGATATCATTCTTTATGCACTAGAATATGCCACTCAGCATATTTACCTGGGCATACTTAAACCTAAAATCCCCCACCTCCTGAGGCTGCACTTCTAGTCAGTAGCATTACAATTTGGACAGAGGATGCAAATCTGAGATTTGTGAGTCCTGGGTGTTTATTGAGAGACAAGAGAGGCCAGAGGTCAATCCAACATGAACAGCATGTTCTTCACATGGTAAAGACTATGAACTAGAGAAAACAGTCAAGAGGTCAGCTCTTCCATTGGCTACAGAAGCCTACCTACCAACTCATTGCATCAGAGCTAGAAAATAAAGACTCTATAATGAAAAGGAAATATAAAGTAATGTTTAAAAAACATGAGTATCTGTCATAATTTATTCACAAAAGATTGGTTGTGTCCATTAAGTGGACACACATCTCTTTCATCTATGGAGATAGACATTGCCAATGGTTGTAGGTCATAAGTCAAAGTCAGCATCTGGCATATCTATATTAGTTTTCCTGATTCCTTACTCAATCCAGCCAACTTAACCATCTGTCTTGGTGGACAAGAAGATTCTTTACAGTGAAGATCACTGTTCCCAAATCATTTATTCCAAACAGCCATCACTTGAATCTGGTGTTTAGTGCAATCACCTTTAAGATTAAGGTGCTTTTTTATGAATGCCTAGCACACAGGCCACAGATGCTACAAGGCTTTCAGGAGTTGGACATCATGTGTTCATTGGCCCTGCACTGTTTTCCTGCAGGCTACTAATTTGTGATTTGTTGAAGTTCACATCAGCATGGAAAAGTTAATCTACAAACTGTCCAGAATGGGATTTTTCAGGTTACCAGTTTAGGAGGCTGCTGCTTATCTCATCAAGACTGAGAACTCGCTGAAGTCTTAAACTCACCACTTTCTTGCTGGTCCTCATCATTCAAGAATTCTTGTCAACATCTGTACAGAACTTTACCCTCCCCAAATGACTTCCACACATAGTATCTAATTCCATCCACAAAATAACTGCTACCCCACCCCTCCGTTACTATTTTTCTCACTTTAGAGTTGAAGAAACAGATTTAGATAGTCAGGATGTGGCTCAGACAGAAAGACACAGTAGAGCTAAAACCTAATCCAGGACTTCATGGCAGTAAGCTCTGTGTTCCATCCTCTCTTTCCCCTGCTTGGGTTCCTGACTTGAATCTGACCCTCCAGAACTTCCTTCAATTCTGTCACTCCTCCCAGTGACACTGCTTCCACAATGCATTATGCAGACACTCCCCGCCCCTCCCCCAGTCTTATAAGCTTCCCCCTTAGAGCTCTGTTTAAATATTAATATGTCAACCGATTGCTTTCTTTTGGTTTCTACGTTTCAGTGGAAAAAGCTTTTCAACTAACTTTCAGAGCCAATAAACAGTAATCTCATTCACAGTGCAGTGTAACTGATAATATCTAAAAGTACATGACCTTTCAGAATATTTGGATCCTGAGATAAAATTAATTGAAGAGGCCAAGAAATTAATTTCCAATAATTGAATTTTAGACATGATAACTGGGTTGGGATTGTTTATCATTTGACTCTGTGCACACTTACATCTACTAAACCTTTTTTTTTCAGGTCTGCTTTTGCTTTAGGGTCATTTTGACTAAAATTGGTGTTGGAAAACTGATTATGGAATAATGTGGTGGAAAATGAAAGAGAAAGAATGACTTCTAGAAGCATCTTTGACCCCCAAATCTTTCTTTCACTACCTATTATAAGGCTTAAAATTCCACAGTCATTTATTCCTTTAGGTTACAGATTTCTCTACCCATATATCTTTTTAAAAGTGGAAAATGGTCTGAGAGCAGACTTCATTAAGCTATTTTCGATGTCTAATACTTCATGGTAAATGAGATAATTAGATACTTTTCTCAATCAGAAGAATAGCCATAGCACATGCCTGAAAAATGATAAGCACTCAGTGACTGTAACTATCGTCATTTTATTATCATGAAAATGGGGGCAGAGTATTACATCTGCATTTAGGGCCACTGTTAACACAGAGGTGTCAATGGATGTGTTTCCTTAACCACTGGTGCTTTTTTTTTTTTTTACTGTAATCAAGAACAAAATATTTAATAATTCTGAGCCTCAATTTCTCTATTTAAAAATGACATAATTCTACCTCATAAGTGATTGTATAGATTAAGTGACATAAAAATCAGTTGAGGTAGTGAAATATACTTGGATTTGAAATATAAGGTATTGATTTAAAATAAAGGCATCTTCCATGGGTGCCCAAATGACAGGGATGACATAAACCCAGCTGCCCCATGAGCTCCTCAGCTTCCTGGTCTTATTCGGCCCAGAGGCTTGTGGCAAGATCACTGTGCCCAAGAGATTGTCCTGCATGGAGACAGTCCCCAAACTATGGGTTCTATCAGAGACAGCTAACTTGCAAACTTCTAGATTATTCACGGTCAAGATTCCAAAAACACTTTTTGGAAATAATTGGGGAACATTCTCTGAGAGCTCTATGGATTAAGGAGACTGAGATCTCGGAGTTTAAAAGAAATTGTACATCCTGCCCACTGCCATTTATAGAATTGCTCGGAATGGTCCCTCTGAGCAATTCAGGCTGGCAGATCCAAGGAATTATGCCCCATAGACTGCATTCATTCACACCTTGGCTGAATTGATGTTACTCAAACTCATCTTCATGAGTTTGATGGGTATAAACATGACCAGATCCTAGGCAGCCACACCTAGAGTCCTTGGTGAACCCTCCATAAGCATGTAAACCCTATCAGGGAGAGAGGTCCCTCAATAAGACTAGTTACACTGTTTCAGTGCCATTCTGTTGTTGTTGTTCATCTTATATAATTTTTAACAAAGTTATTTATATTTAAAGTGGAAATCACAACGATTTCATATACATACACATACTGAAATAATTTCTTTTTTTTAATTTTATTATTAAACTTTACAATATTGTGTTAGCTTTGCCAAATATTGAAATGAATCCACCACAGGTATACATGTGTTCCCCATCCTTTTCTATAGTCAAACTATTTAACATACCCATCTTTCCTTGTATGGAGGAGCCTTGTAGACTACAGTCCATGGGGTTGCAAAGAGTCGGACATGACTCAGTTTGTGTTTGTGTGTATGTATGTGGGGTGTGTGAAACATCTGAAATCTCTCTTAGCAAGTTTCCAGGATTCAGTAACATATTAATAACTCTGTACATTAGATCTCTAGACTTTTTATATTTTTTTAATTTAATTTTATTTTTAAACTTTACATAATTGTATTAGTTTTGCCAAATATCAAAATGAATCCGCCACAGGTATACATGTGTTCCCCATCCTGAACCCTCCTCCCTCCTCCCTCCCCATACCATCGCTCTGGGTCTTCCCCGTGCACCAGAAAACTGCAACTTTGTAACCTTCGACCATCATCTCCCTGTTTCCCCAACCTTCCTTCCCCTGGTAACCACTGTTCTATTCTCTGCTTCTCTATTTTCATCCCTATGGTGGTATAGTGTGAGAGACAGCCATCTAGTCATTCTTGAACACTATAAGTAAATAAAAATACCATCATTTAGAATTTCTTTGGCCATTTAACTGGGTAGCCTTGATCTACATGCATGGTGTCTCCACATAATTCCTTGAACTAACTTTCTGGGATATTTTACACTGTTGGCTACAACAGTAGCTCCTTTTGGCCACCTCTGTAAAATACACATTGAGAGTAAACTCCTGAGATAGAATTTCCGACTCACCTACTTTCCATCAATGGTGTCCATATAATGCTGAATATGGTATCAGCAATTCTATGGCAAGAACCCCCATTTACTGTCAACTATACTATAATTTGTGGCAGGGAGGAGGTTAAATGCTTGATTACTATGGGCTTTATCATGTTTCAATATTTCATTTTGCCCAAATACATTTTTCCAGAATATGTATTAAAATAAAACACAACAAAAATGACAAAACAAAACAAAATAAAACTTGAAATAAACTTATTTGGACCTTAGACACCTGTGTTATGTCCCATAAACCAGATTCTTACTTATAATACTAGGTCCATGTGTCAAAATTGAAGCCTCTTTCATTATTCTGAGAGATATCATGGGAGAAGACCAACTCCAGAGACTTTTTAAAATTGGCCCCAGTGAAAGTCTATTATTTCAGTTGGAGATGGAAAAAAAAAAAATCCTTACTTTGTTGTTGAGTCTTACAGTACACAGAAAGAGTGAGGGTACCTAGTGGTAATGTGTCTGGAACAAACTTCCCTCTTCAGAATGTGCCTCAGATGTTTAGGCAAATGTGAAGAACACTGGTCCCCTCAGAGAGCGTTTGAGTGTCAGAGTGTATCTTGAATGTTCTTGACTCTAATAAACCTTCCTTGCCAAGCCCAGAAGTGCCTGAGGTGAGCAGTTATAGCCACAAATGGACAAAAAAGTACAGCCACATTTTGTGCTTGAGGACTTTTTCATTTCTTAGGGTTCCAAACTTCTTGCTTTCATATGACACTCCCCGTCTCCATCCACATTCTTCAAATTAGGTTTCCGCCTTTTTGCTTCACTGCTTGAAAGGAAATTTGTTCCAGATTTTTCCCTTAATCTTTTAAAAATGTTCTGTTTACTTTGAATTTATTAGATATTATTATATATATATATTTTTTTACCATGCTGCATGGCATGCAGGGATCTAGTTCCCTGAGCAGGAATCAAACACATGCCCCTTGCATGCAGTGTTAATCACTGGACTGCCAGGGAATTCTTGTTTGGATTTCTTGTTTAGTTTCAGATATCGTACTGCCCCAGCCTGCTGTCACATGGATTGCTCTCGACACTGTCCTCCCTGGTCATAAACCAGGTTTACTGGCCATCCAAACCTCCAGCAACCCTCCCAAAACCTCAGCTTGGACCAGCTCTCAAGCAGGAGTACTTGGATAACTACGCCTTGGATAAGTACTGCTACTGCTGCTAAGTCACTTCAGTTGTGTCCGACTCTGTGCCACCCCATAGACGGCAGCCCACTAGGCTCCGCCGTCCCTGGGATTCTCCAGGCAAGAACACTGGAGTGGGTTGCCATTTCCTTCTCCAATGCATGAAAGTGAAAAATGAAAGTGAAGTCGCTCAATCATGTCTGACTCCTAGCGACCCCATGGACTGCAGCCCACCAGGCTCCTCCATCCATGGGATTTTCCAAGCAAGAGTACTGGAGTAGGGTGCCAGGGCCTTCTCCGAGTACAAGGTACCATAAAACTCCATCTCAAAATGACAAACTGATACCCACCATATCCTTAAATTTCTGCTTTTATATTCCCATGGCTTTGCCTGAAGTTTCTGATTCTGTTGGAAATACACACACACTTGGAGAAGGTAAGTTTTGCACATTATCAAACATGTTTGCCTCCGTATAAATTAAGCATTCATATATTTTTAAAATGTGGTAAAAGGTAGGGTAAAAGATTGTGCATCCTAACCTCCAGACTGCAATTGTGGTAGAAAAGTTTGACTCTGAGGAAAAAATAATGTTTTCACTCCTAAAGATGAAATTTTCCACTCTCTCAATGTTCTGAGGTGCTGGCTTCTATGTAGCACTTTTCTCCATGAACTACAGCCACCTGCCACAAAAGTTTTTGATAGGCACTCACCCCTGTTTGGATCTAAGCTGTAAATATTTGCCCAGACCCTAAAACTGATGCCTGAACTTTACAATGCACATATTGCATAAATATATGTTGATAAATAAACTTGCAAGCTGGTGTATGCATTGCATGTAAACTCTTTTTTTAAGCAAAGATTTGAATTTTATAGACTGTAAAATATGGATATTGCTCTATTTATCTTGATGTACCTCTATGAAAAGGTGACTGCTGTGATTGGAAAGTCATGCCATATAACTAAAATAAGGTACTTTATTTGGAATTTTAAGATATCTCCTGCCCAATATGTATAACCATAACTACCTTGAAAAATTAGTTGTTTATTGCATAAATATTCTCAAGTGCTCTGGCTATAATCCTGAAGTGGTTTATAAGCATTGTGAGAGAGAAGGATCTGGCCACTGATATAAAAACAGGGTTCAAGAATTCGAGTTGGCCAACGTAGATCAAGAAGGCTAATAAGGAGAGGCTACATGGTATGGAAGAACAATGCCAGCAAACATCAACCACAATGGCAAACTCTGGCCAAACAATTGGGAAAAGGATTAAAAAAAAAAAAAAAAAAGCTACTTTTATTTTTTAAGTATTTATGCTGGAAAAATGTATTCTTTAAAAGACCAGATTATAAATGTTTAAGGCTTTCAGGGGGTCAAGCCTGGCCTTTGTTGCAAATATTTCTTCTTTTATTTTTCTTGTCAAATAAAAAAATAACTGCTTTAAAAAGAAAAGTAAATGCCATTCCTAACTCATGGACAATAGTTTGCTTACTTCAGCTCTAGAGCAAAGCTTTCAAGACACATTTGAACAGTAGAAAACTTCTGTTCAAAAGAGACCTTATGTCAACTGCAGTTATCAAAATCAACCCTAGTGAGATAGCTGGGATGCTATTGGTGGTCTCAGGACACTGGCTACAGTACTGTTTCTTCTAGATCCTAGATATCTGTGGGGCAACTATACAGAGTGCAAGAGCTCTTGGGAATACAGTTTAAATAGCTAGGTATTGGTGTCCCAGAGAATTTGAAGGACCTTCAGCAAAGTAACAAACCATATGCAGTTATAAAAACAAAAACAAACTCAGACTTTACAACAATAAGAAAGAAAGGACTTAACAGGCTGACAGTGATGGTCTGTGCATTTTTCCTGTGCTACCACCATGTTCAGGAACCTAAGCAAAAACTTCATTCTTTATCTCTTACCTGCACCATGTCTTGGATAGAAATGCCTTTACAATTTACTCATTTCCTTCCTGTCCCAGTTCTTCCAGAGAGAGCGTACTTTTATCTCTTTTCACCAGAATCACTGTGCAAGTCTCTTAACTGGTTTCCCTGCAGGGTCCTTTTAGACTCTCTACTCTCAGGCCTCAGCCAGCCCAACTCACAGAGGCTAAATTTTGTAACTACATTACTTTGATTTTGTCTCCTCATTTTCTCAATGACCTGAACCAATTCAATCCATTCAATCATTGATCAGATATTATAATGCCCAGTATTCATTGTGCTGGTGATTGCAGAATCCACAGATATACATTATAATCTCTTCCTTCTCGTAGAAGAGATAAGACAGTGACAAAATACCTGTGATAGAAAGGTGGAATGAGACAAGAGTCATTTGAGTAGCACAAGAAAAGTTCAATAATAAGGTAGCTATAGAAAATTTCTGGGCTGGTGAGATTGGGAAAGACTTGAGAAAGCATTGAAATGTACAAGGAAGCAACTACAAGAGGAAGAAACTCGCAGGGCATTGTGATAGAGAGAAGGGCAACAGCAGAGGCAGCAAGGTAGGAAGGGAAGCACATGAATGATTCAGGAAATTATGGGCATAAACTTTTAGTAGCTGAATGATGGAATACCCCTGGAGAATGAGTTAAGCCAAGTTTGTGGCAGTGCTGGAATGCCTGGCCATGTTGTTTGAACTGTATTCAGTAGACTTAGAAGGAAAGTCAGTATTTTTTGAAGTCCATAAGCCTTATGCCCTATTATTAGATGAATGTATGTTTGGTTTACTCAGCCATGATGTAGTGAAAGGGCTTTACATTGAGATTAGGGAGCTCATAGATTTAAATTTCTGTTATAGCTACTTCTATTTCGTCTTTCTAGCTTATCAATAAATCAAAGGAAAATTAACAAAATAATCTCCATGTGTATTTTGAATGTGTGTATGAATGATGAAGTGCTGATGTTACACACAAAGTTAAGAAAGAGTTTGAAACAGTGGCAAGAAAGGTTGGCTGTGGAATTTCCAACAGCCAGTGGGTTTGTGTTTGGTAAAAAGGGAAAATAAGAAAATATTTGTCTTTAACCTTTCAACCTATTATGGCAGATCAAGTCTCCCTGCCAGCCTCACATTAGATCATGAAATCCTTGGGGAGAGAAGCATATTTTCTTTGATTCCTGCTTGTATTCCAAGCACATAGTAGAAAACCTGGCTCATAACAACCACTCAGCAAATGTTTGAATGAATGATCCCTACAATCTCCATGAAAGCCTCCACACTGGAGGAAAATCTGCAACTAAATGCACGTTAACAAATAAATGATAATCCATATGTTAAAATTAATTTCCTTTATTAGAGATGAATATGGAATAGCCCATTGCCAAGTAAGTCTAATTTTAAAGGCAGCACTCAGAGAAGAGGAAGGGTAAAAGGGCATCAAGGTCTATGCAGCTGAGTTCCCAATTGACTACTCCCTGCTTTTTTTTTTCTTCCATCAGGGCCCCTAGATTCCTATTTGAAAGCCTAACTTTTTCAAGTACAGCTGTCTTTAAGTTGTCATATGGAAAGAAAAGGGCCTACAGAGAACCTTGAGTGAGTCAGACCCTCCAGATAACCCTTTTGTTTTGTTTTGTTTTCAGATTGTGACGAACACTGGGATTCCATCCTCCACTGACTATCACCAAACTCTAAGTCAGCTCCCTGATTACTTAGCTCCCTGTCTGGAAAAAAATTACTTATTCTTTCACATGGAAATCCTTTCCTTCCGCACCCAGGAGTTTTGACACGTCTTGGGTTTCTCTGATGACAAGCCTACTGCATACAGTCTAGACAAAATTAATGTCACTGGTCAAGGTGGTCATGTGTCTATTTAGAGTGGGAAGATACTATGATGATGTAATTTCAGGCACCTAAGGTATCTGAAATGTCTGTACCCAGATACATCTTTTGCATTCATGTTAAATGTGCTATTTTTACTTCTATTTGAGATGATACCCATTCTACCCCCTATTTTCTGTAACATTCAGAACAGTTTTGGAGAGAATATAGCAAGAATACAAAAATTGCAATAGATACAAATGCCATTGTGGATTTAATCCAAATATATAACTTGTATGTGGTGACAAAATATTACCAGAACACTATGAACTAGTAGAAAACCTTGTTTAGGTTGCATATTTCATTTACTACAAACATATTGAAAAGATGGACTAACTACCTTTTTTTTTTTTTTTTTTTTTTCCCCAGGTACAGAAATTCAGCTCAAAGAACCACAAGCCAGGGGTTTGGAAAAGAAGGCTTTGTCTCAATAACTTCTTTCCACATATGGACGTGATGGTTTTCAGAACAAGATCGCAGCTGAGAGATAGCATTTCCTGGATAGGTGTATTTTTTTCCTATTGTTGCTATAACAAATTACCATGAACTTGATGACTTAAGATAAATTTATTATCTTACAGTTCTGAAGGTCAAATATCTGAAATAGGTTTCCTGGGGCTAAAATCAAGTTGTCTGCACAGCTGCATTCCTTTTGGGAGACTCTGAAAATTCATTATCTTGCCTTCTCTTGCTTCTAGAGACCACCTGCATTCTTTGGTTTGTGGATCCTCATTTCATCTTCAGAGGGAGCTATCACATCACTCTGAGTGAAGCTTTCATTGTCACATCTTTAACTCTCCTGCCTCCCTCTTTCACTTATAAGAATGCTTGTGATTACATTAGACCTGCTCATATAATCCAGATTAATCTTCCCATCCCCAGATCTTCAGCCTAGTTCTATCTGCAAATTCCCTTTTGCCATGTAAGGTAGATTATTTACAGGTTCTGGAGATTGGGATGTGGAGATGTTTGGGGGAGTCATATTCTGCGTGGTATAACAAGCTTGGCAAATAAAATAAAATAAAACCTTGGAGAAGAGATGACAAAAAGAGTAAAGGGGATCAACTGTATGGTGACAGATGGAAACAGAACTTTTGGTGGTGAGCATCCTGTAGCATATACAGAAGTCAAAATATAATGTGGTACCTGTGATATGATGTAGTGTTATAAACTAACTATGCCTCAATGAATAAATGTTTTAAAAAGTTCCATTGGGAGAACTTTGAGTAATCTTGCCTCTGTGATATGCTTATGTCAAATCAATGTATGTGGCTAGAAGGACTGTATACTCTGATGGGTTGACCTGGGTCATATGAGGCCAAGTTCTTTGTGGGTACAGAGATGATAGTTTCATCAGTGTGCATGCAATGGTTTCACTGTAGGAAAAAAAAAAAAAAAAGATAATTTCTTATTAATGTAGGGCAAAGGGATGCTGGGAAAGGAAAACAATCACTGACATCCACTGCACAGACAGATAAATGGGGATATTTGCCTAGTTCCCAACCCTTGTGAGAAGGACACCAAAATTTAAGAATTAGCATAACTTTTAACATTTAAGAATTCTCCTTTAAAATATAAATATCAAAGTTTGAAGTGAAGTGAAATGAAAGTCAGTCAGTCGTGTCTGACTCTTTGTGACCCCATGGACTATACAGTCCATGGAATACTGCAAGTCAGAATACTGGAGTAGGTAACTGTTCCCTTCTCCAGGGGATCTTCCCAATCCAGGGATCGAATTGAGGCCTCCTACACTTCAGGTGAATTCCTTACCAGCTGAGCCACCAGGAAAGCCCAAGATTTGGTCTCAGCTGGAGTGTGTGCTGTACTGAGTGAGTCAGTTATGTCTGACTCTTGTGACCCTGTGGGCTGTAGCCTGCCAGGCTCCTCTGTCCATGGGGATTCTCCAGGCAAGAATACTGGAGTGGGTTGCCATGCCCTCCTCCAGGGATCTTCCCAATTCAGGGAATCAAACTTTGGACAGGGATAAATATTCATGTTGAATCATATATCTATGTGAAACTGTTTATCTAAATCTTATTCTTTATGCTAGAATTGGCTGAAGTAATAGGGTAACTTGGGGGATAAAGTTAGAGGACCTCAAAATGAGAGGCTATAAGAGAAGGTGAAAAATATGAAGTGTGTAACTAGCTTCTCACAGCACGATTGTGGACCAGTTCTCACTCTTCTCATGCCAACATATAAATGGACCCTTCTCATAAATGGGGCCTTTAGTTCCCCATTTATCCACTCTCCTATCACCCTCCTTAGCCTCTTCCCAATCTGGAAACTATTCAGAACTTTTTGCTCAAAACTCCCAACACTTATGCCTGCAAAATGCCGAGATATGCTCTGCCCCAGAGCCCCAGAGGAAAGGCAATTGTTCATGGGCAGGGCCATCCCTCCACTGGCAGCAGCTTTTCTGCATTTGGGCATTAATTCATAATCAAACATTGATGAATCATGCTATTTTACTGAAAAGCACAGTCCTTAAGTCAACCACCTAATCTAAGGGAAGAAATTAAACTCTAAACCAACATAAACACATTACAAGTCATTAGTGTAATTAAAAAGGAATGTATAATTAAAACATTTGTGTATTTTAGCTCAAATTCATCTGCGGTCGGAAATTTTAATGAACTGTTCATCAAAGAAGTCTCGGGAGTCTGGGGATAAGTTTAGCATAACAAGAAACTGAATGTTTTCTTCCCTCTGCTTCAGGAGCCCCATTCCCTCTGGTTTCTAAAAAGCAACCTGTCATTGGTTCCACCAAACTAATAATGATTCTAAGTGGTTATGATTGCTTCCGTGTTTTAAACTGATGTTATCTTTTTATCCCTTAAGAATCATGTTTTTCATAATTACTTCTCTTTTGTCCTTTCCTTAAGACAAATGATTTTGTAATTAGCAATGAAGGAAGGAGTCGTCATTCCAAGACATCTGTCAAGTTGTCAGGAAGGATGTCTCCCTGTAGCTATATTTAAACTTTCTGTTTAATAGCCTCTTGCTTTATTTCACAAGAACATCTCTGCGGAATCATGCCCAAGATCCCCTAATGATCAGGTTCTATAAAATATCGAGCAATTAGACTGTAAGAAATATAGCTTCCCAGAATGTCCTTTCTATTCCTAATGTGCACCTCTCCCTCCTAACACTCCCGTCCTGCATCTCTCCACCCACCCGGACCTTCCCTCTCCAAGCTCTGTGACCTCTAGGGTTAGGCTTTCACTGGTGACATGGTGGAGTGTATCAACGATCCCTCAGATTTTAGTTGTAACAACGCTCTGTCTCCAAATGAATGGCAAGGTATTGTGAGTAACACAATACCCAACCCCCTGCCCTGCTTGGAGGGAGCACAGCCATATCAGTGCTGTGTATTTTGATGCTTCCTACAGAAACATGCACATGCTCACTTACATCTTTGCTGTTCATCTGTGGCTTCTATAGCAAGAAAAGCTTCCCAGTGACTCCTAAAGCCTCATTCCTTAGGAACAGAATCCAGACTGACAGAAACATGCTGAGGGCTATGGAGAGCCCATCTTATCATAGGACTCAAGATTACTGCTGATCTCCAATGCAAGTGCCTTTCTGTCAACAGCTAACACCCTAAATCTCACAGAAATCTCAAGCTGCTCTAATCACTCACTCTCTTTATTCTTCCATAGCCCATTTAACCCATGACTCTGGTTCTTCATAAGAGAAAGATAGATAAACGGAGTGCAGAGATTTTCCAAGAGTCATAGAGAAGTTTCCGACAAATCCAGGGACAGCAAAATTTAGGGAACTACTGTCTGATTCTAACTTTTCATCTGGTCCTAGCAGAGACACAAAGACAACTGAGGGCCTTGAGTTCATTCCAAGTGTTAAAGAAGTCTCAGTTTACTTCTCCTTCCTTCTGAGCATCCTCCCAATTTCTCCCTTCAAAACGCCCATACTCTAGCTTGGGTCCTAGGGACCTGCCAAACTTTTAACTGCCCTGAAAATTAAGATAAAATTATTGTTTAGCATAGTTTTCCTCACAGGGTTAGTTACATTTAACAGCAGACTCTTGAAGATCAAAAAGACAATACAGAGAAATCAGGGTGTTGAGGCTTCTATTTTCTGATATGGTAGGGAGATTGGTGCTGACTTCCTTCTCATCACATCCCATGGTGGTTTCTTACTCTTCCTGCCTGAGTTCTGTGCGGTAGCAGAGTGCAAGATATAGGCAGAAGTATGACATATTCAATGGCTAGGATGTTTAGGACAATAATCAAATCAGCCTGTTTACTTTCCTGGTTTGTTTCCCAATGGATTCCTCATGGAGTTCACAGATCATGATTATAGTTAAAATGAAATAAAATCACAAAATACCATCAAGCTTGCAATTCTCTTTTTCTATTCGAAATGTCACTCCTCTTGTAAGGCTATTTCAAAAAGTCCCTTCACTCCTATTTCATCTTTTTAAAACCATTCTTCACGTCAATGTCAGACCTAAAATACTGGTTGTAGCACTACCTTGTCTTTCTGCTGTCAAGAGGCTGAAAGGGCTCCTGGACACCTGTGGGTTAATGCAGGGCTTCATGTCACCTGCCCTCACCCTATCCATCCTGGATGCTCATCATTTCGAAGCAGTGGGCGTTCTAAGCTCATTAAATCGGTCACTGCCCTTTGCTCCACCCACTTACCTGAATTCCTATTGATTCAAGTTTGTTGGCACTATTTCAGAAAGTAGAAATACTGAGAAGATCTGAAAATACCATGGAGCCACCATGCCAGCCCTCATCTCTCCACTTCTGGAGTTCTTTCACATAAAGGAAAAACAACAACAGCCTATCTTGTTTAAGCCACTGCCATGCCCATTGCTGATTACCAGCAACTGAATGCAGTTCTTGGGAATGATTATTTTCACCTATATCACCTGTTACTTACTCCCATTGGAGATTAGATGATACTTGCCCTCCAATAATTGTTGCTTTTTTGGTGTGTTTATTCATTTGTTTTACATGTTGCCCTGAATATTCTGAAATTCTGAAAATATGTGCACTTACTTGGAAGGCACTACCCACCCAACACCTCCAAGGTTCATCCCTGGGCTCTCCTCTGACATACTAGCCGTGCCCTGCCTGCCAAGGGGAAAACCATACAAACCTGCAATCATACCTCCTTCCCATTACTTCACTTGCCTCTAGTTGCTAACTAATAAGACTTTGGTTGATTACCAACTCTTTATGTGAACTTGCAAAACTATAGAAGTACAGCTTGAATGCAGAAAGGTACTTCCCTGGTGGCTCAGATGGTAAAGAGTCTGCCTGCAATGCGGGAGACCCAGGTTCAATTCCTCTGTTGGGAAGGAAATGGCAACCCACTGTAGTATTCTTGCCTGGGAAATACCATGGACAGAGGAGCCTGGCAGGCTACAGTCCATGGGGTCACAAAGAGTCGGACATGACTGAGAAACTAGCACACAACCCCCAAAACGCTTTTTCTGAAATGCTTTTCAAACTGTAGAGGCTTAAACGTTGTGGGTGGAATTAATGAATGAATAATGGAATCATAGGTGGTAAAATTTTTATATTAAAAAAAAAAAGAACAGGGACAGATAAAACACTGTAAGAGTATGACTGGCGAAAAGATTTGACCTAAAGAAGCTCCAAAGTTTCACATGCATTTCCATGATATGAACTAAGGAACATTTTTTAATCTTATGATGAAATTTAATGATTCTTGTTTGGAAATATTATAGTGTCACCTTTGGTCTTTCTCTTCTTAAAGCAATATTTATTGATATGTTAGGGATCTACTAGTGCTTGCATTTAAAATGTTTATGTTTTAAGGGAAAAGAGAAGACATTGAGCATAGATGGAATTGGGGGGTGGGGTGGGAAATACCACAAAATAGAGCATAGATTTTGGTCTCCAAGAAGGGAAATGGTGAGAACAAAGACATCTTGATTATATGGAATATGCACCCTAGGAAGAAACCTGAGAGTTAGAAAATGCCACGAGTTTGAAAGATGTAAGAGACAATATAGACATTCCTCAAAAAACTAAAAATAGATCTACACGCAAACCAACAATTTCACTTCTGGGTGTATACTCAAAAGAAATGAAGACAGAAATTCATTTAGATACATGTACTCCCATATTTATTGCAACTTTGCACACAATACCCAACATAAGGCAACAACCCGAATGCCTATCAATGTGTGAATGGATAGCAAAGATATATACACAATGGGATATCCATCGATGAGAAAGGAGGCTATCCTAACATTTGAAACAACATGGACAGACCTTGAACATTTTATGCTAAACAAGGCAAATGAGACAGAAAATCTAAAATAGTCAAACCTGTACAAAAAAGAGTAAAACAGTGGTCACCACGGGTGGAAAAATAAGATTGACTGTGTTTAAGGGTCCAAACTTGTAATGAGTACTAAATAAGACATAGAGATCTAACATATAGTATATGGAATATAGAAGATACTGTTGTACTAAGTATATAATGTGATAAATATCATTAGAGCAGCAACCATATTACAGTGTGTGTATATATATATATATACACACATACCATACTATATGCCTTGTTATGTGTCAAATTTATCCAATTGGAGAGAGAGAGAGAAAGAGACACTGAGAGAGAGGGAGAAAGAGAGTAGAAAAGAGCCATACCTCATTTTCCTGTTAGATTCTCAGTCTATGTGTAAATAAGAAAATGCTGGAGAGAAATAGCCATATCAACCTGACTGTAATATTGAAGCCAAAGAAAAACCTTTCATGATCAAAATGTATGATGTGGATGTGCTTATGTGCCATGTGTTTGCAGAAAGAATCATTGAACAAAAAGGAAAGACAGGCCAAGGAGACACATGAAGCACAAGGCTACGGAGTTCACTTGACAGATGTCAAAAAGAAAATTTCAAGTCATGCATCTAGCACTATTGTGTAAAAGCCCATCATAATTGAGTCTTTAGGTTGGGAATGATCTTTACAAGGCTTTTCACCTCAGTGTGAACCCCTCTATGGAAAGTAAAACATTGGGTACAAAATTTTAATATGAATATGTTTATGAGGTCACCATTTATGGAGGCTGATAAGATTTTAGAAAAATGAGAATTTGAGGACATTAAGAAAACATAAATAGGTAAAGAGACTGAGGCCCTGTTCCAAGATAACAGTGGAGTCAGTCGTACAGGTTGCTTCTTGTTTGCAAGTCCAGAATCAAGTTTAGAACTGCTCTCACATATATTTTGTTGACATGGTTGTCCACAGGTCCTACTTATACCTTGAGTTCAGTTCAGTCACTCAGTTGTGTCCAACTTTTTGTGACCCCATGGACTGCAGCACTCCAGGCTTCCCTGTCCATCACCAACTCTCAGAGCTTACTCAAACTCACGTCCATCGTGTTGGTGATATCATCCAACCATCTCATCCTCTGTCATCAACTTCTCCTCCCACCTTAAATCTTTCCCAGCATCAGGGTCTTTTCCAATGAGTTGGTTCTTTGCATCAGGTGGCCAAAGTACTGGAGTTTCAGCTTCAGCATCATTCCTTCCAAAGAAATCCCAGGGCTGATCTCCTTCAGAATTGACTGGTTGGATCTCCTTGCAGTCCAAAGGACTCTCAAGAGTCTTCTCCAACACCACAGTTCAAAAGCATCCATTCTTCAGCATTCAGCTTTCTTTATAGTCCAGCTCTCACATCCATACATGACTACTGGAAAATCATAGCCTTGACTAGACAGATATTTGTTGGCAAAGTAATGTCTCTGCTTTTTAACATACTGTCTAGGTTGGTCATAGATTTTCTTCCAAGGAGAAAGCGTCTTTTAATTTCATGGCTGCAGTCACCATCTGGAGTGATTTTGGAGCCCCCCCCCCAAAAAAAAATAAAGTCTCTCACTGTTTCCATTGTTTCCCCATCTATTTGCCATGAAGTGATGGGACCGGATGCCATGATCTTAGTTTTCTGAATGTTGAGTTGTAACCCAGTTTTTTCATCCTCCTCTTTCACTTTCATCAAGAGGCTCTTTAGTTCTTCTTTGCTTTCTGTCATAATGGTGGTGTCATCTGCATATCTGAGGTTATGGATATTCCTTCCCAAAAACTTGATTCCAGCTTGTGCTTCATCCAGCCTGGCATTTAGCATGATGTACTCTGCAACTCTGCATATAAGTTAAATAAACAGGGTGACAATATACAGCCTTGACATACTCCTTTCCCAATTTGGAATGAGTTTGTTGTTCCATGTCCAGTTCTAACTGTTGCTTCTTGACCTGCGTACAGATTTCTCAGGAGGTAGGTCAGATGGTCTGGTATTCCCATCTCTTTAAGAATTTTTCACAATTTGTTGTGATCCACATAGTCAGAGGCTTTGACTTATACTTTAGTTTCCACTAATTTTTTCTGCAACAAAATGAAACCAGTCGATTACACATTCACCCATTCATTCACACCCTCACATATGTATGCCCCTTCACACATGCACACTAAATTTTGTGGTTTATACTGGGATTACTAAATGTTAAAGGAAATCTCAATGATATAAGTATCCCAAAGGTGCTAGGTCCATGGGCCTTTCCTGATAATCTTAATTTTTTTGTTTTGTTTTGTTTTACTGACAATGCTATCATTGATCTTTAAAGATATTTGTTTGTTCATGGTCAGAACAATGACTTTTTAAATATGAGTATAAAAAGGAAAGAGGGAAAATAAATAATAAAAAATGAAAAGAAATCTAAAGGTAACAAATGAGACTGTTTTCATATTAAATACAATAAAAAAATGTTTCCAACCATTTCTGTTGTTCAACAGAAGATTCATCTCTCAAATGAGTCAATTTCCTATCATTCTATGAACACTGACAAAGAAAGGCTGTCCAAAGAGATCTTCTTAAATATCCTCAGCTAGATACAAAAACCATGAACTTCTTGGAACTTTTTCTGGCTTTTTGACTTGATTCTTCTATTATCCCATGTGAAGGACCCTTTCTGATGGAAAAGTATACATTACCACCTCTGCTGCGTCCATGAAATTTACTTCTCCAGACATGCATGTTTCAAGGTACACAATTCACACTGAGGCTTTTGAAAATTGTTGATGTTAGCAAGATGGGTATTTAGGTGAACTGGATCTGTCAGAGTAAATATTTTCAAGATGTCTCTGGTGATCATGTTTTTCATTAGGGTTTCCAGTTACACTTGGTATAATTAATCCTAACACATTTTTCTGTAATCTTATTCAGAAAAATGAAATATCAGAGGATTCTGGTAAGTAAATTTCCTGGCTATGGAGATACTACTCCAGAGACTAAGAAGCAAACATGATGGCTACTATTGTCTTTGCAATGATTCTTGAAAATATGTTAATAAATATCAGGTTTCACAATCCCTAGGCAAATACATATTTAGTTATAATGATGAGTGTTCATTTTAAAATTCTAGGTTACATCTAACATATTATGACTTGAGAAATTATACATAAAATGATTTAACCCTACAACATCTCCATAATACATTGCCTTAGGGTCTGGAATGCAGCCATTTAAATCTTATCTTGATTTTCAGTTAGACATGATGAGTTAAGCATTGTTTATCTCTTATTCAGTCTTGAAACTCCTCCACAGAGAGATGTCAAAAGAGGCAAATTACACACACACACACACACACACACACAGAGAAGAGCCAATAAAAGAATGCCAACAAAATTTGAGAAATTAGAATGAAATCAACAGGAGGCTACTGTCTAAGCATTTCAGAGGAACCAGAAATCTGAATGCCTGCAAGGAGCACCCAAATATTGGCCAAATTATTCATGGCAGAGACCTGGAAATGTTAGATATAGAGACATGAGCACCTTGGCTAAAAGTGCTAAGTAGGGGTTAAAACTGGAGAGTAGGGCTTCCCACATGGCACTAGTGGTAAAGAACTTGTCTGCCAATGCAGGAGACATAAGAGACATGGGTTTGATCCTTGAGTTGGGAAGATCCCCTGAAGGAGAACATGGCAACCCACTCCAATATTCTTGCCTGGAGAAATCCATGGATGGAGGAGCCTGGAGGGCTACAGTGCATAGGGTCACAAAGAGTAGGATAGGCCTGAAGCAACTTAGCACGCACACACACATGCACTAGTCCTTATCTTGCACAGCCAGAAGACTCAGAGAACCAATGGGGTGAAAGACTGGAGGCTTGCTTTCTGGAGCAATGAGACCATAAACATAGTAACCTTAGCTAAAAGTCAAGGTGAAAGTGGTGTATCAAAAATGGATTATTAATACATATATATGGCATCTATAAAAATGGTATAGATGAACCTATTTTCAGGGAAGGAAAGGAGATACAGAGAATGAATGGACTTGGGGACACCATGAGGGAGGCAGTGAGTTGGACAAATGGAGAAAGTAGAAGCAACATATATACACTATTGTATGTAAAATGGGACAGTTGTGAGAAGTTGCTGTAAGACACAGGGAGCCCAGTCTGTAGTTCTGAGATGACCTAGAAAGGTGAGAAGCAGGGAATGGAAGGAGGCTCTAGAAGGAGGGATATTTATAGCTGATTCACGTTGTTGTTTAGCAGAAACCAACACAATATTATAAAAATAAAAAATTAATATAATATAAAAGAGAAGAAACAGATTACTCATGAAAGTGTAGTTGTTATTAAACTAATCATATCCTAGCCTACTCTTCCTTATCATCTTAAAGAATGCCAGAAAATTGAGCTTTTGCTTCTCAAATCAGTATTTGACTCAAGAGACAGTCTGGCCAAGGTGAATGAGCTGTCACCCCCTGATTATACTAGAGTGACACCCACAATTTGACAATCCCTGCTCAGGAGCACAGAAATACAGATCAGTTTTTAGTGCCTTAATGAATATATATGAATAGATCACAAGTCGTCACCAGAGGATTGCAGAAGGCCTGAAAAATAAGAAGAAAAAACACAGTGAGGCAAAGGGATAAAGTAAGACCAGAAGAAACAATGTAAGGAGCAAAAGAAAAATTTCTGAAAGTCTAAAATTCAAAGGAGAAGAGTGAAGACATTGCATTTTTGAAGTGAAATTGAGCATTTCACAAAAGGAACACACTCAAAAAAAGAAAGGGATATTGACAATTAAAAATGTACAGCAAAATTTTAATAGTTCAACCCAAGCAATAAAAGATAAAGAAAACTTTCAAAAAGCCAAACAAGAAGACAATAGAACATAAAAGAGTGAAAGTAAAATAAAGCTAGGACATCTGTACAAGATTATAGGACAAAAATAATAAGAGTTAGAGAAATGGAGAATGGATGAAACACAGTTATTATTTTTATCATAGAAATAATGCAAGGGAACTCCCCAGATCTAAAGGATATATTTCCATATTTTATAAAAAGAGGTCACCAAATATATAAAGTATCAGCAAAAGATGCCACTGTGAGATTCCAGAATTTGGGGGCTAAACAGAAGATCTTAATTTTCTATAGACAAAAAAGGAAGGGTGTTTGAAACAGAACCATATCTATTTTTTCAAGAGGAAGTATCTGAGGCTAAAGGGAATGGAGAAAATCTTTCAAATTCACAAATTCACCTTAGAATTTAACATCCAGCCAATCAGCTGTTGTACAGCCAAAACCTACAAAATATTGTAGAGCAATTACTCTCCAATTAATTTTTTTAATATAAAGGAAAAATAAAGATTTGCTCAGACATTGAGTTCTTAAGAATGTATCTCTAAATCACTCTTTTTCAGAAAGCTGTTATAAAATGTTTTTATTTAAATAAGAAAAATGAAGACGTGTTTGAGCAAATTGGGCTTATTAAATTCTCTGAATGATAGTGATGGGTAATCTTAACACTACAGATGTGTCTAGAGTGTACCCAGCCTAGACTGAAGCAAGGGGAAGGTAGAGGCAGGATCAGTTCAGTTCAGTCACTCAGTTGTGTCTGACTATTTGGCTGCCCTGTCCATCACCAACTGCTGGAGCTTACTCAAACTCATGTCCATCGAGTCAGTGATACCATCCAACCATCTCATCCTCTGTTGGCTCCTTCTCCTCCCGCCTGCCATCTTTCCCAGCATCAGGGTCTTTTCTAGTGAGTCAGTTCTTTGCATCAGGTGGCCAAAGTATTGGAGTTTCAGCTTCAGCATCAGTCCTTCCCATGAATATTCAGGACTGATTTCCTTTAGAATAGACTGGTTGGCTCTCCTTGCTGTCCAAGGGACTCTCACCACAGTTGCTAGATAAATCCAAATAAAATTGAAAAATGTGAAACTGATGACACTAGTAACTATATGACACTAGTGACTTAAATCACACTAGTGATTTAAAGGTAAAAATATATTCTCAGAAAAATTTGGGGTAGTTAGGAAACTAAACCAAAAAAAAAAAGAAAATTATTAGCTTCAGAGAAAACAAAAAGTTGGACAACAATTATGTTGTAATCATAGTTCATGATGACATTGTAGTCTTAACAGATTAGTTATATATAGTTGGGTTTTCATCATCTTGCTGCACAGAATTGAAAATACTCTTTTTAATCACATTCTGTGTGTACTGTGCTCTGTCATTACATACCACATGAATGTGTGTGTGTGGGCGCACATGCATGTACATGTGCGCGCTGCTTGTCTTTCCATCTAATCTAGAAGTTCTTTCAAAAGAAACAGTGCCTTCTGTTTCTCTACTCCCCCCACAGTAGTGGGCTGATATCACAGTAAAAAAAAGCAAAGCAGTGAGCAAACCTTTAAATAACTAACATCTAGGTCTAAGGGAAAACAAATAAACAAACAAAAAACTAGAGTTCACCCTTTTTTTTTTTTTTTTTAGTTTAAAAAAAATTACTTTATTTATTTTAATTGGAAGCTGATTACCTTACAATATTGTGGTGATTTTTGCCATACATTGCTATAAATCAGCCATGGGTATACATGTGTCTCCCATCCCAAACCCCCCTCCCTCATCCCTCCTCATCCCTCCCATCCCAGTTGGCCCAGTGTACAGCTCTGAGTGTCCTGTTTCATGCATTGAACTTGGACTGGTGATCTATTTTTTATATGGTAATATACATGTTTCAATGCTATTCTCTCAAATCATCCTACACTTGTCTTTTCCCACAGAGGCCAAAAGTCTGTTCTTTTATACCTATGTCTCTTTTACTGTCTCAAATATAGGGTCATCATTACCATCTTTCTAAATTCCAAATATATATGTTAATATACTGTGTAGGTGCTTTTCTTTCAGACTTACATTACTCTGAATAATAGGCTTTCAGTTTCATCCACCTCATTAGAACTGATTAAAATGTGTTCTTTTTAATAGCTGAGTAATATTCCATTGTATATATGTACCAGACTTTTCCATTTGCCTGCCGATGGACATGTACATTGCTTCCATATCCTAGCTATTGTAAACATTGAAAAGAACATTGTGGTACATGTGTCTCTTTCAATTCTGGTTTCCTCAGAATGTATGCCCAGCAGTGGGATTGCTGGGTCAGTTCACTTTAGTTCAGTTGCTCAGTTGTGTTTGACTCTTTGCAACCCCATGGACTGCAGCATGCCAGGCCTCCTTGTCCATCATCAACTCCCGGAGTTTATTCAAATTCATGTCCATTGAGTTGGTGATGCCATCCAACCATCTCATCCTCTGTCGTCCCTTTCTCCTCACACCTGCAATCTTTCCCAGCATCAGGGTCTTTTCTAGTGAGTCAGCTCTTCACATGAGGTGGCCAAAGTATTGGGTTTCAACTTCAACATCAGTCCTTCCAACGAACACTTCGGACTGATTTCCTTTAGGATGGACTGGTTGGATCTCCTTGCAGTTCAAGGGACTCTCAAAAGTCTTCTCCAACACCACAGTTCAAAAGCATCAATTCTTCAGTGCTCAGCTTTCTTTATAGTCCAGCTCTCACATCTATACATGACTACTGGAAAAACAATAGCTTAGACTAGACAGACCTTTGTTGGCAAAGTAATGTCTTTGCTTTTTAATATGCTATCTAGGTTGGTCATAACTTTCCTTCCAAGGTGTAAAGGTCTTTTAATTTCATGGCTACAGTCACAAACTCCAGTGATTTTGGAGCCTCCCAAAATAAAATCTGCCACTGTTGCCACTGTTTCCCCATCTATTTGTCATGAAGTGATGGCACCAGATGCCATGATCTTAGTTTTCTGAATTGCTGGGTCATATGGCAGATTTTCAGTTTTTTAAGGAGCCTCCAAACTGTTCTCCATAGTGGCTATACCAGTTTGCCCTCCCACCAACAGTAAGAGGGTTCCCTTTTCTACACACACGCTCCAGCATTTATTGTTTGTAAACTTTCGGATAGCTGTCATTCTGACTGGCGTGTATTTGCATTTCTCTGATAATGAGTGATGTTGAACATTTTTTCATGTGTTAGCCATCTGTATGTCTTTGGAGAAATGTCTGTTTATTTCTTTGGCACATTTTTTGATTGGGTCATTTATTTTTCTGGAATAGAGCTGCAGGAGTTACTCGTATATATTTTTTTTAATTTTATTTTATTTTTAAACTTTACATAATTGTATTAGTTTTGCCAAACATCAAAATGAATCCGCCACAGGTATACATGTGTTCCCCATCCTGAACCCTCTTCCCTCCTCCCTCCACAGACCCAGAGGGATGCTTGTATATTTTTGAGATTAGTTGTTTGTCAGTTGCTTCATTTTCTATTATTTTCTTCCACTATGAAGGCTGTCTTTTCACCTTGCTTATAGTTTCCTTTGTTGTGTGAAAGCTTTTATGTTTAATTGGATCCTGTTTGTTTATTTTTTTCTTTTGTTTCCATTACTCTGGGAGGTGGGTCATAGAGGATCCTGCTGTGATTTATGTCGGAGAGTGTTTTGCATATGTTTTCCTCTAGGAGTTTCATAGTTTCTGGTCTTACATTTAAATCTTTAATCCATTTTGAATTTATTTTTGTGTATGGTGTTAGAAAGTGTTTTAGTTTCATTCTTTTACAGATGGTTGACCAGTTTTCTCAGCACCAATTGTTAGATTGTCTTTTCTCCATTGTATATTTTTGCCTCCTTTGTCAAAGATAAGGAGCCAACAGGTGCGTGGATTTATCTCTGGGTTTTCTATTTTGTTCCATTGATCTATATTTCTGTCTTTGTGCCAGTACCATATTGTCTTGATGACTGTAGCTTTGTAGTATAGTCTGAAGTCAGGCAGGTTGGTTCCTCCAGTTCCATTCTTCTTTCTCAAGATTGTTTTGGCTATTCGAGGTTTTTTTGTATTTCCATACAAATTGTGAAATTATTTATTCTAGTTCTCTGAAAAAATACCATTGTTAGCTTGATAAGGATTGTATTGGGTCTATAGATTGCTTTGGGTAGTATACTCATTTTCACTATATTGATTCTTCCAATCCATGAACATGGTATATTTCTCCATCTATTTGTGTCATCTTTGATTTCTTTCATCAGTGTTTAATAGTTTTCTATATATAGGTCTTTTGTTTCTTTAGGTAGATTTATTCCTAAGTATTTTATTCTTTTCATTGTAATGGTGAATGTGATTGTTTCCTTAATTTCTCTTCCTATTTTCTCATTGTTAGTGTATAGGAATGTAAGGGATTTCTCTGTGTTAATTTTATATCCTGCAACTTTACTGTATTCACTGATTAGCTCTAGTAAATTTCTGTTGGTGTCTTTAGGGTTTTCTCTGTAGAGGATCATGTCATCTGCAAATGGTAGGGGTTTTACTTCTTCTTTTCCAAATTTGATTCCTTTTATTTCTTTTTCTTCTCTGATTGTTGTGGTTAAAACTCCCAAAACTATGTTGAATAGTAGTGGTGATAGTGGTCACCCTTGTCTTGTTCCTGATTTTAGGGGAAATGCTTTCAATTTTTAGCCATTGAGGATAATGTTTGCTGTGTGTTTATCATATGTGGCTTTTATTATGTTGAGGTATGTTCCTTCTATGCCTGCTTTCTGGAGAGTTTTTATCATAAATTGATGTTGAATTTTGTAAAAGGCTTTCTCTGCATCTATTGAGATAATCATATGGTTTTTATCCTTCACTTTTTTATGTGGTGTATCACTTTTAATTGATTTGCAAATATTGAAGAATCCTTGCATCCCTGGGATAAATCCTTGCACCCCTTGTTCATGATGTATGATCTTTTTAATATGTTGTTGGATTCCATTTGCTACAATTTGGTTGAGGATTTTTGCATTTATGTTCATAAGTGATAGTGCTCTGTAGTTTTCTTTTTTATGTGGCATCTTTGTCTGGTTTTGGTATTAGCATGATGGTGGCTTCATAGAATGACTTTGGGAGTTTACCTTCCTCTGCAATTTTCTGGAGGATTTTGAGTCAGATACGTGTTAGCTCTTCTCTAAATTTTTGGTAAAATTCACTTGTGAAGCCATCTGGTCTTGGGCTATTTTTTGTTGGAAGATTTTTGATTACAGTTTCAATTTCCATGCTTGTGATGGGTCTTTTAAGATTTTATATTTCTTCCTGGTTCATTTTTGGAAGGTTATACTTTTCTAAGAATTTTTCCATTTCTTCCAAGTTGTCCATTTTATCGGCATATAGTTGCTGATGTAGTCTCTTATGCTCCTTTGTTGTCTGTTGTGATTTCTCCATTTTCATTTCTAATTTTGTTGATTTGATTCTTCTCCCCTTTTTCTTGATGAGTCTGGCTAATGATTTGTCTATTTTATTTATCTTCTCAAAGAACCAGCTTTTAGTTTTGTTGATTTTAGCTATGGTCTCCTTTGCTTCTTTTTCATTTATTTCTGCCCTAATTTTTATGATGTCTTTCCTTCTCCTAGAGTTGGTCACTGGTTCCTTCTCCTTGGTTGCTGAGATGGTAAAGCATCTACCTGTAATGTGGGAGACCCAGGTTCAATGCCTGGGTCCAGAAGATCCTCTGGAGAAGGA
This sequence comes from Bubalus kerabau, assembly GCF_029407905.1. NCBI lineage: Eukaryota > Metazoa > Chordata > Mammalia > Artiodactyla > Bovidae > Bubalus > Bubalus kerabau. Next base: position 21,621,639 of record NC_073644.1, on the reverse strand, counting down.
AATGACAAGCCACTCCATTACTCTTGACTGGAAAATTCCATGGATGGAGGAGCCTGGTAGACTACAGTCCATGGGGTTGCAAAGAGTCAGAAATGACTGAACGACTGCACTTTCTTTCTTTCTTTCTTTCCTTCTACTAACCCTGGGGTTCTCCATTTCTTCTTTGTCTAGTTGCTTCAGGTGTAAAGTTGGGTTATTTATTTGATTTTTCTCTTTTTTCTTGGGGTAAGGTTGTAATGCTCTGAATGTTCCCCTTAGCACTGCATTTACTGAATCCTATAGGTTTTGGGTTGTCATTTTTTAATTTTCATTTCTTTTTATGCACATTTTTATTTCCTTTTTGGTTTCTTCCATGATTTGTTGGTTATTCAGAAGCGTGCTATTTAGCCTCTATATGTTTGTATTTCTAATTGTTTCTTTTCCCCTGTAGTTGACCAGTTAGACCTAACTGATATCTATAGGACATTTCACCCCAAAATAATGAATTTCACCTTTTTCTCAAGTGCACATGGAACATTCTCCAGGATGGATCATATCCTGGGCCATAAATCTAGCCCTAGTAAATTAAAAAAAAAAATTGAAGTCATTTCCAGCTTTTCACTTTCAGTCTGTTTGTGTCCCCTGGCTTGAGGTGGGTCTCTTGTAGACAGCATATATAAGGGTCTTGTTTTTGTACCCATTCAGCCAGTATTTGTCTTTTGGTTGAGGCATTCAACCCATTTACATTTAAGGTAATTATTGATAAGTATGATCCTGTTGCCATTTATTTTGTTGTTGTTTGGGGTTCGAGTTTGTAAACCTTTTCTGTGTTTCCTGTCTAGAGAAGATCCTTTAGCGTTTGTTGAAGGGCTGATTTGGTGGTGCTCAATTCTCTCAGTTTTTCTTTGTCTGTAAAGCTATTGATTGCTCCTTTTATATTTTAATGAGATCATTCCTGGGTATAGTAGTCTGGGTTTAAGGTTTTCCTCTTTCATCACTTTAAGTATGTCCTGCCATTCCTTTCTGGCCTGAAGAGTTTCTATCGAAAGATCAGCTATTATCCTTATGGGGATCCCCTTGTGTGTTATTTCTTGCTTTTCTCTTGCTGTTTTTAATATTTGCTCTTTATTTTTGATATCCATTAATTTGATTAATATGTGTCTCAGCATGTTTTGCCTTGTGTTTATCTTGTTTGGGACTCTCTGGGTTTCTTGGACTTGACTGGCTATTTCCTTCCCCATTTTAGGAATGTTTTCAGCTATTATCTCCTCAAGTATTTTCTCAGGGCCTTTCTTTTTGTCTTCTTCTTCTAGGACTCCTATGATTCAAATGTTGGGGTGTTTAACATTGTCCAAGAGGTCCCAGAGGTTATTCTTATTTATTTGAATTATTTTTTTCTTGTTTCCTCTCTGCTTCATTTATTTCCACCATTCTATCTTCCACCTCACTTATTCACTTTCTGCCTCAGTTATTCTACTGTTGGTTTCCTCCAGAGTGCTTTTGATCTCAGTTATAGCATTATTCATTATTGACTGACTATTTATTTCTTCTAGGTCCTTGTTAAACATTTCTTGCATCTTCTCAGTCCTGTCTCTAATCTATTTATCTGTAACTCCATTTTGTTTTCAAGATTTTGGATCATCTTTAATATCATTATTCTGGATTTTTTTTCAGGTAGACTCCCTATCTCCTCCTCTTTTGTTTAGTTTGGTGAGCATTTATCATGTTCCTGCTGAACATTTCTCTGCCTTTTCATTTTGTTTAGGTTGCTGTATTTGGGGTGCCCTTTCTGTAGGCTGAAAGGTTGTGGTTCCTCTTTATTGTGAAGCCTGCTCCCTGTGGGTAGGGTTGGACTAATAGCTTGTCAAGGTTTCCTGGCTAGGGGAGCTTGTGTCTGTGTTCTGGTGGGTGGAGCTGGATCTCTTCGGTCTGTAGTGTGATGAAGTGTCCTGTAGTGGGTTTTGGGGTGTCTATGGGCTTGCTATAGCTTTGGGCAGCCTGTCTTTTAATGCTCAGGGCTGTGTTCCTGCTTTACTGCAGAATTAGCGTAGTATGTTTTGCTCTGGAACTTGTTGGTTCTTGAGTGGAGCTTGGTTTCAGTGTAGGTATGGAGACTTTTGGATGAGCTCTTGTCTATTAATGTTCCTTGCAGTCAGGAGTTCTCTGATGTTCTCAAGTTTTGGAGTTAAGCCTCCTGCCTCTGGCTTTCAGTCTTATTCTCACAGTAGCCTTGGGACTTCTCCATCCATACAGCACAGATGATAAAACATCTAGCTTAATGGTGAAACAATTCTCCACAGTGAGGGACACCAAGAGAGGTTCACAGAGTTGCATGGAGAAGAGAAGAGGGAGGAGGGAGATAGAGGTGACCAGGAGGAGAAGACTGGGGAGTCAATAGGGGAGAGACCAATCTAGCCAGTAATTAGTTCCCTAAGTGTTCTCCACAGCCCGGAACACCCAGAGAGATTCACAGAGTTAAGTAGAAAAGAGAAGGGGGAGGGAGGAGATAGAGGTGACCTGGGGGAGAAAAAGGAAAGTCAAAAGGGGAGAGAGCAATCAAGCCAGTAATCACACCCCTAAGTGAAAATGAATACTGAAAATTAGATTCTTAAAGGTACAAAACTGATAACAAATATCAAGGAGCAAAGATTAAAAATCTAGAGTAGAGGTTAGACTCTCAAAAATTCAATATTAAAAATACAAAACAAAATCAATCACAAAAATTATAAAATATATATATGAAATTTGCTTTAATGTAAGGTATTTTTTCAAGGTAATAGTAGGCTATAAAAATGAAAATTAAAGGAGTAATAAAGAACTTAAACTAAAAAAAAAGAAAAGTGATAATAAAATATATCTAGGAATTTCTCTGGAGCTGTTGTGGGCAGTGTGGGGTCAGTTCAGTTTCAGATAGTTCCTTGTTCCAGCTTGTACTTGTTCTCAAGTTTTATAAGCCCCCTCCAATGCTTAGTCAGTGTTAACTACAGGGTTTTAATCTGTCACACCTGTCACATCCAGAGCAGTTCCCTCTTCCGTGTTTATTTTGGCTTCCTCTGTTTGCAAGTCTCTTCGGTGTCTAATTTCTGCCCTGGCACAAGGGGGCGAAGGTGGTCACTTACTTATTTAGGCTCACTTGTTCATTGTGTTGGAGAAGGCAATGGCAACCTACTCCAGTGCCTTTGCCTTGGAAGTCCAACGGACAGAGGAGCCTGGTAGGCTACAGTCCATGGGGTCGCAAAGTGTTGGACATGACTGAGTGACTTCACTTTCACTTTTCACTTTCATGCATTGGAGAAGGAAATGGCACTCAACTCCAGTATTCTTGCCTGGAGAATCCCAGGGACAGGAGCCTGGTGGGCTGCCATCTATGGGGTCACACAGAGTCGGACACGACTGATGTGACTTAGCAGCATCAGCAGCAGTTCAGTGTGTTGTGGGGAGGGAGGAACACTGCAAACAAATATCACTGGCGTGTGTGGGGAGTGCTCACAGTGTATGGATCACACTGGGTTTGCCCCAGCTAATAGTGGCGTGTACTTTCTGGGTGTACACTGTTCAGGCTCTGGGTTGCTCTGCAGGGCACTGTCCAAACTGGGCCCTGCATTTAGTGCACTTTCCAGGTCTAAGCCACTCAGTTTCAGTTTCTTGGGTACTCCACAAGGGGACAGACTCAGTTGGGCATGTGTTTTGTGCCCTTTCCAGGTCCGAGCAACTCAGGTGACCAGGTGCTTTGCGAGTGCACAGTCCCCGAGGGCCTTGCGTCTTAATCACCTCCCCGGTCCCAGCTGCTTGAGCAAGAGCACGGTCTCAGGTGTGCTCCGTGTATCCTATGGGGAGCTGATCTCAGGATGCGACCCTCCTGGCAGATGTCAACTGTCCAGGATCCCAGGAAGAAGTGGCTAGCAACTGGGAGCCTGCTCATAGTTTGGTGGAGGATGCCAGTCCCTGGGGCCAAGATTGGAGGAGCCCCTTGCCTTCTGGCTCTGGATGTCACACGCCTGCCTCTCTGCCTCTGGTAGAGGGAGAGGGGCCTGTACGCAGCTGGCTAGCTGTCCTTTGGTATTCGCTCAATCCTGTGTTCTGTGAGAGGGCCAGGCTGTGAGTTAGAGCCTTTCTTGGGAAAGTTCTCCCTCTTTCTATTTTTTTCCTCTCTGGCAATCCCACAGTTTGGGTTTCTATCTCACGTTATCGTCCTCAGATTGGCCTCAGGACATTCAGGCCTGGTCCTTACCCTGAGGACTGATGATGCCGCCCATGCCTCCCTGTCCAGCCCCCACTCACTGGTGGTGAATGCAGGCTTCTGGGCTACATCTCTACTGGCAGTTGGGGTTAGGTATATATTCTGTGGGGTTTTTTGTTTTCCTCCTGGTTATGTTGCCTTCTGAGATTCAAAAACTCCCCACAGACCTACCTGTGAGAGGGTTTCCTACTGTTTGGAAACTTCTCCTCCTTCACGACTCCCTCCCCAGGACGGGTCTCATCCCTAACTCTTTTGTCTCTCTTTTGGTCTTTTATATTTTGTCCTACCTCTTTTTGAAGAGAATGGGCTGCCTTTCTGGGTGCCTGGTGTCCTCCACCAGCATTCAGAAGTTTTTCTGTGTAAGTTGCTCAGCATTCAAATGATCTTTTGATGAATTTGTGGAGGAGAAAGTAGTCTCTCCATCCTATTCTTCCACCATCTTGGGACCGCCCCCTAGAATTCATTCTTAAGGGGACTACATAATAATCACCACAGACAAGATATGTGGAATAATGCAAGTATGATAGTTGTTTGTTTCCTGGACACTAAAAAGGGGCTGGTCACTATTCTTAGCTGCTTTATTTGCCTTAACTCATTTAAGCATCAAAACAAATCTACAAGTTGAATACCATCATAATTCTCATTTTACAGGAGAGAAAACCGAGTCACAGTGTTGAATGTGATGGGACCAAATGAAAGACGTATGCTTCTACTTGCCCAGCCAGATCATGTGTCATTAATTTCACTGGCAATACTCTCCAGAATTTTCTTACTTATCTTCATGTCAGGTTTCCCTCCAGAACCTAGGTTCTGAGGACAGGCGTACACCTTCTTTCACACTTTCCTGCAACTCAGACATTTCTAAGTGGAGCAGTTTGTGGGAGTGAGCACTCAGCACTGAGGCATGAGCTGAATACAAGAGAACACTGTGGTGGATGAGAGGCCTTGCTGTACAACCGCAGACAGGATGTGGACCAGCATGGCAGTGGGAGATTGGAGCAGACTGGGCTCTTTGACCATTAAATGATCCTAAAAAACTGTCCCAAAATGCAAAAGCTAGGCAAAATGTATCATGTGATGTAAAAGGAAATATATCTGGGATGATTTTAAAAGTTCTCCAAAAATAAATCAGAACAATATTTATACCTTTTTTTGTTAATTTATGTTTCTAGTATGTTATCTTTGGGAGATTTGAATCAGTGTAGCTTAAAATGGCTTTAACATGTATTTTCATTCGTTTTGATACAGTAAATGGGATTGTTTCCTTAAATCCTCTTTCTGCTATTTGAAGTGAGTCAGACAGAGAAACACAAATATTATATGATATTGCTTTTATGTGGAATCTAAAAAATTATGTGAATGAACTTATTTACAAAACAGACTCAGAGACATAGAAAACAAACTTATGCTGCCAAAGGCCAAGTGGGGGGAGTGACAAATTAGGAAGTTTGGAATAAAAATATTCATACTACTATATATGCAATAGATAATCAACAAGGATCTACTATTTAGCACTGGGAACTATATTCACTATTTTATAATAATCTATACTGGAAAAACTCTAAAAAAAGAATATCTATGAGTATATATGCATAACTGGATCACCTAACTGTACACCTGAAACTAATACATTTTAAATCAACTATATTTCAACTAAAAATCAACTAAAAACTTTAAAAGGCATGTATTTTCAAAATAGGTACAAGTAAGGTGCTTTCCTGATGGCTTAGTGATAAAGAATCCTCCAATGGAGGAGATGTGAGCTCAATCCCTGGGTCTGGAAGACCCCTTGGAGAAGTAAATGACAACCCACTCCAGTATTCTTGCCTGGGAAATCACATGAACAGAGGAGCCTGGTGGGCTACAGTCCATGAGGTCACACAGAGTTGGACACGACTTAGTGACAACACACATGCATACATAAGTAAAATGATTTTGACTAAGTTTCAAAAGATTATACATAGAAGAAAAATGGCTCTGCTTTATCATTTCACATGATTTTGTTAATTTCTCACTTTGCCATGTATGAAAAAAGTTGAAGAGATTTCTTAAAGAGATGAGAGAGGCACTGGTTTTCTTAATTGAAGGCAGCAAAGTGATGCTGCACGGCCGAAAGCTCTGCTTTGTTAAATTCTGATTAAATGAGGTTTCTGTTTTTGCTGTTTTGTTTGTTTTTCTGTAGAACATCACACTCTTATCCTACAATCAATATATGCTTTTATTTATGTCTTTACCAAGCTAGGGGACTTTGAATAATTGTCTGAATTTTAGTCCCTCTGGTGCAAGACATTTCAGTCTGAAAGGATTTCTGAGCCCTTTGCTGTGTGTGTGTTAATTAGAGTTGGTTTCCTGATCTTTGCTGTCAGTTTTCTTTGCTTCACAATTTGAGAGACAGCAATGCTAAACCAATCCTCAAAGGTCTCTGGAGACCATTTCCAGTAGCATTACTGATTTATTTTTGTCTTGACCAGATGGCTCCAGGTTCCTGGGACTGTACGGGAGTCCTTTTGATTACCCTATTTATCTCTCCCAGTGCTCAATTTAAGGGTCAAATCTCATGTAACACATTTGCTAGCAGGATAAACCATTCAAGCCCACTACTGCTTGGACACCACTCTTCTGACATATGCTCTGTGTTTCATTACACACCAAAGTTATAAGATTTAGTACATGATTTTATAAATTCCTAAGCAAAAGCAGGCAGAGTTTTTTTGGGGGGGATTGTTTGCTGATTTTTGGAACATGCAGCCAACAGAAGGTCATGAACCAGGAAGACTTTGCAGAAAAGGGGGGTCTCTGTGTGTCCCCCAAGGCTCCCTCACAGAAGCCTTACTTGCTTTATGGAGGTGGCCATGAAAAAGATGAACAGAACATTTTTAATGAAACCAATAAAAATGCAAAGGAAGATTTAATGTTTAAAGAAACAATAAATCAAAACTGACAACTGAAATGCAATATTTCACCATGAGATTGAGGAAATCAATTCATCCAAAGGGCACACTTGGCTTCTGTTAAAAAAAAAAAAAAAATTTCCACATACTCACACAATAAAAACTATCATATCAGGCAAAGCTAAATAAGCTCTGGTTAATGGATTCTGAAACCTTGAAAAACATGCATGAAGCCAGACAATACAAAGTCTCATGGTATTTGGATACACACACATGCACACATACACCACAACATGTATAATCCAAGAATCATAAATTATCATGATTAGGACCTTCTTTAAGTTAGGGCATCAAAAAAATTGTCCATTTTTCAAGATGCTCTATGGGCTCATGGGCTCAAGACTGTCTAAGTGTCAGATTATTTATTTTGATTACTAAATCATTTCCCTTTAAGACTTCTCATGTAATGAAAAATATAAGTGCATCCTAAAAACAGAAATAATAACCTTGACTGCTATCTTCAAGAAGAAAACAAAGAGAATTGGATGCTTTAGGCACATGCCATCAAGCTTATGTAGAGTGACCCTGGGGAAAATTAAATCTGACAAAAAGTATTCCTGTCTCATAAGGGCTCACAAGTCAATGAGAAATTGTCACCTGCACTAGAAATTATAATACAATGCAGTTTATAGCAAGGGCTATAGTAGAGGTTAAAATGTGCACTAAAAATGGGCCCGTGCATCTTAGGATGGTTTTAAGAGAAGTTATGACTTGATGTAGAGCTTGAAGGATGATGTGGAAGATAGGAAGCTGATATAAGTGTGGAAACAGAGAAGAGATTGAAGGGTAGAGAATAATTTTAACAGTGCATTTAGGGAGTTTTGGTTCAAGATGGTGACACCTGACAGCTAAGTTCCTAACCTCACCTCCTTCCTTGGAGATACTGAACTTACAGCTATACATGGGAAATTTTTCTTTGAAACAAACAAAATTAAACTAAAAACTGGCAGAGGAACTCATTCATATAGGGCAACTAAAGAGTGTAGGAAAGAGTGTAGGAAAGGCTGAGAAACAATCTTGCCATAAATTTCACCTCCCAGCACAGTGACCCACAGTTGAGAGGTAACTCAAAACCTGGAGCTTCTCCCAGGGGAAAGAAGTGTTTGGACACCAGACATTCCATCTTTTAAAACTGATACCTGAGATAAATCCAAGTTCCCAACATATCTAGCTTTGAAAACAATAAGACTCATGCTGGAGATCAGAAGGGTCATGGCAAACTGAGGAATGGCTCCTAAAGGACTGGCACGCAGGCCCATTTTCTCCAGGGCTCAGTGAAGAAGCAGCTCATTGGAAGCTGTCCAGATTTTATGTGAATGTGAGACATATTTCCTAATCTTAAAGCATTATGGAGGAGGAGGAGTGGGCTACAGAGATGCTATCTGTGGACAGAGGCTGAAGGGTGCCACCTTTCTTCTCTCCCTCTGTCTTGCTGAAGCCAGCTAATATCATGTTGTTTATTTTTTTCCTCCTCTTTCCCATTCTCTTAGTTTCTTTTCTTTCTTTTTCTCTTTATTTTCCTTTCTCTTTTTCTTTATATCTCTCTCTCTATTTTTCCTTTTCATGGCTCTTAGTATGTATTCCTGGAAAAGTAAATGGGAAACCACTGCAGTATATTCTTGCTGGGAAAATCCCATGGACAGAGGAATCTGGCAGGCTACCATCTATCCATAGGGTCACAAAGAGTCAGACAAAACTGAGTGACTGAACACTTGCTTAGCACATATATGTACCACCTCCTGACTCATTATAGAGCATCTGCTGGAGGGAAGCATCTACATACATCTTGTGCCTGTTTTTTAAGGTACAGTGACCTGCTTTTATTAAAACTCAACATTCAAAAAACAAAGTTCATGGCACCTGGTCCCATCATTTCATGGCAAATAGATGGGAAAACAATGGAAACAGTGAGAGACTTTATTTTTTGGGGGGGAGGGGGTGCTCCAAAATCACTGCAGATGGTGACTGCAGCCATGAAATTAAAAAAAAAAAAAATGCTTGCTCCTTGGAAGGAAAGCTATGACCAACCTAGATGGAATATTAAAAAGCAGAGACATTACTTTGTCAACAAAGGTCCATCTAGTCAAAGCTATGGCTTTTCCAGTAGTCATGTATGGATGTGAGAGTTGGACCATAAAGAAAGCTGAGTGCTGAAGAGTGGATGCTTTTGAACTGTGGTGTCGGAGAAGACTCTTGAGAGTCCCTTGGACTGCAAGGAGATCCAACCAGTCCATCCTAAAGGAAATCAGTACTGAATATTCATTGAAAGGACTGATGCTGAAGTTGAAGCTCCAACATTTTGGCCACCTGAAGCGACTCACTGGAAAAGACCCTGATGCTGGGAAAGATTGAAGGCAGTAGGATAAAGGGATGACAGAGGATGAAATGATTGGATGGCATCACTGACATGATGGACATGAGTTTGAGCAACTTCCAGGAGTTGGTGAAGGACAAGGAAACCTGTCATGATGCAGTCCATGGGGTTGCAAAGAGTTGGGCATGACTGAGTGACTGAAGTGAACTGAACTGACCTCCTTTTCATGGCTGCCATAAAAGGAGCACCCCTAAATCACTTGCCTCCAGAAGCCAGGAAGAGTTGTGTTCTGGTCTCCTATGGAACTGGAGCAATCAGATTCAGTTCTTGGAAGACTGCTACTCTCAGAGCAATTCACAGATAGCAAACTGAAACTAACCAAGTCTTTCTGTGCCCAGAAACATTCGCCTGAGGATTGGCACGTACTAATAGGGGTCTGCAGAGATACTCTCAGGGAATGGAGGACAGTGAATGCAATATTTGCATTCTCCCATTGCCTCTTTCCAGCTTGCCAGCATCTTCCAGAAAGACGCTTATAAACTTCTTTGTTGCCCAGATGGCCATGCCTGTTTCCAGGGGATACCTCTACACCACCTGACTTTGATGGCTAGAGGGGCTTATGCTCAAGGGGTCCATAGGACTGTAACCAATGGATAAAGAGTTTTTAAACAACTATTGCCATGAAGGTACAACAAAAGGCAACAGACCCAGAAGCCCAGTCTTTCTGTGAAAGAGGTCTAGTAGTTTATAATTATAGCTGCAGCCTGAGGGGCTGGTTTCTGGTTAAACACACATCTAAGGGCCGACTGTAAGCCTTTTCTAAGACTGGGAGGGTGGGCCTATATTTGCACTGTGTTTTCACTGTGCCTCGAACATCAGTTTATTTTGGAGGGGAGCTCCCATGTGTGTCTGATGCCTAGTTTTTATATCTGCTACCATAGTTTTTATTGTTGCCATCTAGAGGATACCCCTTGATTGCCTAGCTCTAATGGCCAGGGGGCCTGTCTACAGGACTGTAATAAATGGAGACACAATTCTTGGCAGATCACCAGCCTCAGGGCATTGCACAAACAAAAGATTCAAGCACATATCCAGTCTTTCTGTGAAAAAAAGCTAACATGTTAGTCTTTGAATTTTGGCCTTTGGGGCAGGCATCATGTTTGGTACCCATCTAGAGGCCACAGAGGTGTTCTCGGGGAACACAGGCCAGGGAAGTGATCTTTGCACTCTCCCTCTGCCTCTCTACATCTAACCAGGATCATTCAGCAAGAAGTTTAAACACTTACCTGGAGTCCTGATTTTTGTGACTGCTGCCCATAGGACACTTCCAGATCCCCTGACTATGGGGGTCAGTGGGGCTTATACTTGCAGTCCCACAGGACTGTATATATTTGTATTCTTAAAAGCTTTTACCTGAGACTCTGGGTGATGAAGATTTTTCCAGACAAGCAAAAGCTAAAGAAACATGGCACTATGAAAGTATAAATCTCATGGTAATATACAGTAAAAGTAGTGGATGAAAGAAAAATTAAGACCCATCTATATATGGCTTATGGGAGACACACTTCAGACAGAAAAAAATATACAAATTGAAGGTGTGGTAGTAGAGAAAGTTATTACATGCAAGAGGAAACCAAAAGAAAGTTGGGTAACTATACCTAGACAAAATATACTTGATAACAAGGATTATAGTAAGAGACAAAGGAAGGCGTTGCATGATAAAAGGGTCCATCTGGTAAGATGACATAACATTTGTAAATGTTTATACCCACAACATGTATGTGCATGGTCAGTCTTTAAATCATGTATGACTCTTTGTTACCCCATGGACTATAGCCTGCCAGCCTCCTCTGTCATTAGGATTATCCAGGCAAGAATAATGGAGTGGGCTACCATTGCTTCCTCCAGAAGATCTTCCTGACCTAGGGACTGAACGCATGACTCTGGCATCCCTGCATTGGCAAGCAGATGTTTTATCACTGAGCCACCTAGGAAGCCCTGTGAACCCAACATGCTGCTGCTGCTGCTAAGTTGCTTCAGTCATGTCCGACTCTGTGTGTCCCCATAGAGAGCAGCCCACCAGAATCCTCCATTTCCTTCTCTGGAACCCAACATAAGAGTGTCTAAATATAAAAAGCAGACAGTAACATATCTAAGAAGGCGATGGCACCCTATTCCAGTACTCTTGCCTGGAAAATCCAATGGATGGAGGAGCCTGGTGGGCTGCAGTTCATGGGGTTGTGAAGAGTCAGACACAACTGAGCAACTTCACTTTCACTTTTCACTTTCATGCACTGGAGAAGGAAATGGCAACCCCCTCCAGTGTTCTTGCCTGGAGAATCCCAGGGACAGGGGAGCCTGGTGGGCTGCCGTCTCTGGGGTCACACAGAGTCAGACACGACTGAAGTGACTTAGCAGCAGCAGCAGCAACAGATCTAAAAGGAAAAAGAGACAGCACTATAGTAATAACATGGGACTTTGATACCCTACTTACATCTATGGCTAGATTATTCAGTCAGATATGTAATAAGGAAACAAATTAAATGATAAAGTAATTAAATGGGCTTAACCATTTTCATTCCAATTCCAAAGAAAGGAAGTGCCAAAGAATGCTCAAACTACCCCACAATTGCACTCATCTCACACACTAGTGAAGTAATGCTCAAAATTCTCCAAGCCAGGCTTCAGCAATACATAAACCGTGAACTTCCAGATGTTCAAGCTGGTTTTAGAAAGAAAAGGCAAGGCAGAGGAACCAAAGATCAATTGCCAACATCTGCTGGATCATCGAAAAAGCAAGAGAGTTCCAGAAAAACATCTATTTCTGCTTTATTGACTATGCCAAAACCTTTGACTGTGTGGATCACAATAAACTGTGGAAAATTCTAAAAGAGATGGGAATACCAGACCACCTGACCTGCCTCTTGAGAAACCTGTATGCAGGTCAGGAAGCAACAATTATAACTGGACATGGAACAACAGACTGGTTCCAAATGGGAAAAGGAGTATGTCAAGGCTATATATTGTCATCCTGCTTATTTAATTTATATGCAGAGTACATCATGAGAAATGCTGGGCTGGAAGAAGCACAAGCTGGAATCAAGATTTCCAGGAGAAATAACAATAACCTCAGATATGCAGATGACACTACCCTATGGCAGAAAGTTAAGAGGAACAAAAAAGTCTCTTGATAAAAGTGAAAGAGGAGAGTGGAAAAGTTGGCTTAAAGCTCAACATTCAGAAAACTAAGATCATGGCATCTGCTCCCATCATTTCATGGGAAATAGGTGGGGAAACAGTGGAAACAGTGTCAGACTTTATTTTTTGGGGCTCCAAAATCACTGCAGATAGTGATTGCAGCCATGAAATTAAAAGACGCTTACTCCTTGGAAGGAAAGTTATGACCAACCTAGATAGCATATTCAAAAGCAGAGATATTATTTTGCCAACACAGGTCCATCTAGTCAAAGCTATGGTTTTTCCAGTGGTCATGTATGGATGTGAGAGTTCGACTGTGAAGAAATCTGAGTGCCAAAGAATTGAGGCTTTTGAACTGTGGTGTTGGAGAAGACTCTTGAGAGTCCTTTGTACTGCAAGGAGATCCAACCAGTCCATCCTAAAGGAGATCAGTCCTGGGTGTTCATTGGAAGGACTGATGCTGAAGCTGAAACTCCAGTACTTTGGCCACCTTATGCAAAGAGTTGACTCATTGGAAGAGAGTCTGATGCTGGGAGGGATTGGGGGCAGGAGGAGAAGGGGACAACAGAGGATGAGATGGCTGGATGGCATCACTGACTCGATGGATGTGAGTCTGAGTGAACTCCGGGAGTTGGTGATGGTCAGGGAGGCCTGGTGTGCTGTGATTCATGGGGTCACAAGGGTCGGACATGACTGAGCGACTGAACTGAACTGAACAGATATACACAGAACATTTCATCAAACAGCAACAAAATACAAATTCTTCTCAAGAGTGCATGGAACATTCTCCAGGATGGATCAAATGGTAAGCCACAGACCACATCTTAATACATTTAAGAGTGAAATCATATAAAGAATGTTTTATAACAATAACAGTATGAAACTAGAAATACTTTCAAGAATAAATCTGGAAAATTAAAAAATATATGGAGATAAAACCGCATGCCACTGAACACCAATGAGTCAACAAAGAAATCAAAGGCAAAATAAAAATTAAAATCTTGATAGAAATGAAAATGAAAACTTATGTGATGCAGTGAAAGCAGTTCTATGAGGGAGGTTTCTAGAAATAAATGCCTACTTAAAGAAAGAAGAAAAATATTAAATAAACAACCTAACTTTACACCTCAAGGAGCTAGAAAAAGTAGACAAAGCAAAACCCAAAGTTACTAGAAGGAAAGAACTATCAAAGATGAGAAAAAAAAGAAAAAAAAAAAACTAGAGACTAAAAGAGCAATAGAAAAGACCAACAAAAGCAAGAGCTGATTATTTGACAAGATAAATAAAATTGACAAAACTTTAGTAGACTCACAAAGAGATAAAGAATTCAACCATTGATAAATTAAATCAGAAATTAAATAGTAGATATTACTTTTCATACCACCAAATACAAAGGATCATAAGAGATCCTTTTAAATTATTATGTATCAGTTCATTGGACAACCTGAAAAATGCATATATTTCTAGAAATATATCTAAGACTGAATCATAAAGGACTAGAAAATCTGTACCAGTAAGAATATTGAATCAGCAATTTAAAACCTCATAACAAACAAACATCCAGGACCACACAACTTCACTGTTGAATTCTAGGAACAATTTAAAAAAGAATTCATAAGAATACATACCAATTCTTTTCAAACTCTTACAAAAAATAGAAGAAAAGGGAATACTTCTAAACTCATTTTTATGAGGCCAGCATTACCATGATACCAAAACAGGACAAGGGCATCACAAGAAAGGAAAATTACAGACCAATATCCCAGGTGGACATAGATACAAAAATAATTAACAAAACATTAGCAAGCAGAATTCCACAATAAATTAAAAGGATCATACATCATGATCAAGTGAAATTTATTCCAGGGATGTAAGAATGATCCAGCATTCACAAATCAATCTACATAATGAGCTACCTTAACAAAATAAAGGATAAAAATTATACAGTGAATTCAACAGATGCAGAAAAACATTTGATAAAATTAAACATCTATTTTTGATAATTTCAACAAAGTAAGTATAAAGGGAATATTTACCAACATAATAAATACTGTGTACACAAGCCTATAGGCACTTCATAATCTGTGGTAAAATCTGAAAGCTTCTCATCTAAGACTAGGAATAAGAAAAGGATGCTCACTCTTACCACTTTTATGTAACATAATATTGGGTGTGCTGGCTAGAACAATTAGGCAAGAAAAAGAAGCAAAGGACATTCAAATTGGAAAGAAAGATTCAAAACCATTACTATTTGTAGATGACGTGATGTACAGATGTACATCAGATGCACAGAAAAACCTAGACTCTATCAAAAAACTGTTTGAACTAATAAATAAATTTAATAAATTTGTAGGATAAAAATCCAAAAATCTATTGTATTTACACACACTAATATAAAGCTATCAGAAACAGAAATTTAAAAAAAAATCTAATTTAAAACTGTATTATAAAAAAAAATCCTGGGAAAAAAAAATTTAACCAAGAAATAAAAGACCTATACACTGAAGACTGTAAGAAATTTATGAATAAAACTGAAGAAAATACAAATAAATATTAATAAAAAGAGAGTCAATGCTCATGGACTGGAAAAATTAATACTGTTAAAATAGCCATACAGCCCAAAGCAATCTACAGATTCAATGAAATTCCTATCAAAATTCAATGCCTTTTTAAAAGCAAAAATATAAAAAGCAAACTTAAAATCTATATTGGATCACCAAAGATTCCAAATAGCCCCCAAAATAATAAGTTAGAATAACATAGCTAGACGGGCTTCCCTGGTAGCTCAGTTGGTAAAGAATCTGCCTTCAATGCAGGAGACCCAGGTTTGTTTCCTGGGTTGGGAAGATACTGAGGAGAAGGAAATGGCAACCCACTCCAGTATTCTTGCCTGGAGAATCCCGTTGACAGAGGAGCCTCGCAGCTACTTGTGTCCATGGGGTCACAAGATTCAGACACAACTTAGTGACTAAACCACCATTACCAACAACAAAGTTAGATATCTCATACTCCCTGATTTCAAATTATATTACAAAGCTATAGCAATCAAAACAGTATGGTTTTTTTTCACACACACACAAAAATCAATGGAATAGAATAGAGAGCCCAGATATACAAATTCAGATATATATGGTCATTTAATTTATGATGAAGGAGTCAAAAAATTACAACAAGGAGAGGAAAGTCTTTCAAATAAATGATGTTGAGAAAATTAGATCACCAAAAGAATGTAAAAAATTTTCATGCAAAATAATGAAATTGGGCCACTATCTCATACCATAGCCAAAATTACCTCAAAATGGATCAAAGTTCTGCATGTAACACCTAAAGCCAGAAAACTTGAAGAAAACACAGGTGGTAATCTCCTTGACATAGGTCTTAGCAATCATTAATGTTTTATTTTTTTTTTTAATTTGGCAGCAATAGCAACAAAAACAGACAACTAGGACTATATGAAACTAAAAGCTTTGCATAGCAAAGAAAAACCTAACAAAATGAAAGGCAACATCCTGAATGAGAGAAAATATGTGCATCTTATATGACAGATAAGGAGTTAATATCCAAAATATATAAAGAACTCACATGATTCAATTGCAAAAAAAAGAAATTCAAATTAAAAAAATGGCAGGTGTTCTGAATAGACATTTCTTTCCAAAAGAAAAGACCAATCAGTACATGCAAAGATGCCCCACATCTCTAATTATTAGGGAAATGCAAATCAAAACCATGAGATGTCACTTCATAGCTCTTAAAATTGCTATTATCAAAAAGACAAGAAATCAAAGTATTAGTAAGAATGTGGAGAAAAGGGAATCCTGTGAACTACTGTTGGGAATGTAAATTGGTGCACTCACTATGGAAAGCAGTATGTGTATGCATGCACAGTTGCTCAGTCATGTTCAACTCTGCAACTCCATGGACTATAGCCCACCAGGCTCCTTGTCCATGAGATAATCCAGGAAAGAGTATATTGCAGCGGGTTGCAATTTCCTCTTCCAAGGGATCTTCCTGACCCAGAGATTGAACCAGTGTCTCCTGTGGCTTCTGCATTGGCAGGTGGATTCTTTACCACTGAGTCACATGTCAGTTCAGTCACTCGGCCGTGCCTGACTCTTTGTGACCCCATGGACTGTAGCACTCCAGGCTTCCCTGTCCTTCACCAACTCCTGGAGCTTGCTCAAACTCATGTCCATCGAGTCGGTGATGCCACCCAACCATCTCATCCTCTCTTGTCCCCTTCTCCTCCTGCCTTCAGTCTTTCCCAGCATCAGGGGATCTTCCTATGAATCAGTTCTTCACATCAGGTAGCCAAAGTATTGGAGCTTCAGCTTCAGCATCAGTTCTTCCAATGAATATTCAGGACTGATTTCCTTTAGGATTGACTGGTTGGATCTCCTTGTAGTCCAAGGGACTCTCAAGAGTCTTCTCCAACACAACAGTTCAAAAGCATCAATTCTTTGGCACTCAGCTTTCTTTATAGCCACACGAGAAACCTGGAAAACAGTATGAATGTTCCTCAAAAAATTAAAAAGAGAACTTCTCTAAAATCCTTCAATTCTACTTCTGATTATTGTTCAAAGACAATAAAAATACTGAGTTGAACGATACATGTTTACTGAAGCATCATTTATAATAGCTAAGAAATGGAAAATGCCTGTGTCTATTGGTGATGAATAAATAAAATGTGGTATGCATATACAATGCAATATTACTCAGCCATACAAACGAATGAAATCTTGTAACAACATGGGTGGACTTTGAGGACATTTTGCAAAGTCAAATAATTCAGATAGAGGAAGATATAAATATTTGTATATTCTTACTTACATGTATAAATTAAAACAAAACAAAACAAAAACAAGCTCCTAGCTACAGAGAACAGATTGGTGGTTGCCAGAGATGGAGAGTGGGGGTTAGGTAACATAATAAAGGTAGTCAAAAGATATAAATTTCAGATTATAAGTGTTAGGAGTATGCAGTACACAACATGATGGCTACAGTTAATAATACTGTATTTCATATTCAAAAGTTGCTAAGAGAATAAATCTTAATTTTTTTTATCACAAAAATATGTTTCTAATTGTGGACAGTGACTGATGATAACTAGACTCATGTGACATTTGTTTTGCAATATATATCAATGTAAAATCATTACTTTGTATACCTGAAACTAATGTAATATGCTAATTGTATCTCAATTTAAAAATAAAATTAAAAAATTTTGTGACTAGATAAAGATAGAAGAAAATTAGGACAAAGAATATATGAGAGACAGGTAGCATCTATGCTGCAGGTGATGTGAAAAAATACAGGATAGAAGGATACGATACACAATAGGTAACAATCTAACTAACAAAAATGGCTATATACAGGCTGCTCATTCTTGGAACTATGCCAAGTGGTTATTAAGCATTTTCACATTTAATCTTTTTTGCAGCTCTTCATGGCAGATATTAACCTATTTTTAGAGATGAGTATAGTGAGGCTCTGCAATGTTATATTACTTGCACAATGTCCCAGAGTTTATAAGTGGCAAAGTGAAGATTTCAAGCCTCTGTGTGACACTGCAACTTAGGGATGCTGCAAAACTATGTACTGGTGCCAGATAGGAAGCAGCAGGCGGCTCTGATTGCCTAGGCAGCTTACCAGTGCTTACTGTGCTAATCCCCACTCATGCGTTTTCTCTCCCTCACTCCCACTTGCATTGCCCCTTGTACTCATCCCTAAACCATCCAGTCCCACAGTTGCCAAAACACCTCCATGGCATGTCCAACCCTCAGTGACTAACTTAGTAATTTCATTTCCCGCTCCATACTCCATCATCTCCTTGCATTATTCTAGAAATTTTGGTCCATACATATGTCTTTTCTTCCTAAAGAAACAGCTATTTATTTAAGGAATGCAACATTTTTCTACCCCCCACCCTTTTTTAATCTTCCAGAGAATTAACTCCATATGCAAATCAATGGATCAATTACGCTTTTCCTTAAGATTCTGCTCAGCCCCACCCCAAATGCTGGTTCAAGTCTGTGTTGACTGCTTCCCTAGACAACCAATTCCTGGAACACAAGTTTTCTGCATGTGAGCCTGATGTGGGTTCTAGAACATATAAAATCTCACCTATTTCTCACAGGTGTGACCTAGCAGATGTTGGAGAATCTGACCCGTGTCACACAATGCCAGAGCTGAGAAAGGAGGGTTAGGATTTGCACATGAATTTGTCATTCTCTGGGACACAGTTCCTCTTCTGTGTGGTCCTGCCTTACTCTGTATCTAAATATTTCCACCAGGTCACTACTCTATTAGGCATTCCTTGAACCTTGTGAACTTTTGTTAATGTCCATACATGGCTTCGGAGAAGGCAATGGCACCCCACTCCAGTACTCTTGCCTGGAATATCCCATGGACGGAGGAGCCTGGTAGGCTGCAGTCTACGGGGTCGCTAAGAGTCTGACACAACTGAAGTGACTTAGCAGCAGCAGCAGCAGCAGCATACATGGCTTAATCACAAGAGTATTTCTTTCAGTGGTCTTTAAATGAATAAAGAGGCACTGATTTTAAAATAATACAAACTGAACACTTGATTCTACCTGAAATACTTAAAATGAGTGGTGGGGGGGACTGTACACATAAATGCTGTAAATGCCTGATGCATTTCGCTTTATAAAAAGAAATGTTAATCATTCTGTAGTACACTTTTCAATAATACATATATTTTGGATTTTAAAAGCAATTGTTGAATACCCTTGAAGATAAATTTTTATAGAAACCAGTTTTTACACTGTGAATCAATATGCTTGTTCATTGTTTTTGCTTTTTTTTTTTTTGGTTTGTTTCTTCCTTGAGTTATATGTCAGCTGTCACATACCCTTCTGTCATCAGACATATATCTAAGAGCCCACTTCTAGGTCACTGCTTCTCATTCCTGTGGGAATAGACGTTAGAAAAAGCAAGCTTGTTAATGAAATCACAATGTCTGAATGAGGCCCGATGGGAATAAAATGTATAGGCTTAATGCCTGGGCTTTGTCACAGCTGGTTTAGGAGCTTAAAGCCCTTTCATGACATCTTCCTTGTCCACATCTTTGGTTGAGCTCGCTGCATCCGATACCTTGGACAGATATTATGGCAAATATAAATTTTGTGTAGAGTCTCTTGCATGGTCTTTGTTTAGAGAGTAACAAAGGACACAATGCTCTTGATTCTTAAACCTATAAACTAATTTTGGAGAGAAAAATCACATCACAGATACGTTACCCATGAAGCAGATAAGCATCAAAAAAGATATTATAGCAACATGAGTATGGAGCCAATGTTCCTTTGAAGAAGTTTGACAAGTATGGTCTGGAATAGACACTCCCGGCTGGGCAAAACCATAAGGAGGGCACACAGGGGGTGGTTAATAACTCAGGAGGGCTTGCTATCTAACTAGCAGGAGATGCAGTGATTTATTTCCAAGCAAGGGAGAAGGTGAGGTTTTAGATTCACTGGATCTTCAGTACACAGTTCCCTTGTGTTCGTGTGTACTCAGAATGTCTTTGGGATTCTTATCGGCTGCTTCTAATTTAGACCTCTGACTGCCCGCCTTTTCATAGAACCAGGCCCTCTCTGAAGTCAGTCCTTATGAAGCTTTGTGAAAAAATTGGACAGCTTAGGACACACACAAGTAGGGGGAGGAATACAGAGAAGAAGCAGAGAGACAAGAAAGTGGGTAGATTTTATTTTTATGCAGTTAGCCTTTATTTTTTAAATAACCTTGTACTCCTTTTCAATTTCCTCTCAGAACCGTTTTTCCTCTGCTCGCTCCCTTTTTCTTCATTATTTTAATGGCTACATCTTTGCTCTGATGTGTCAATGGGAGTGGAAAATCCTGTGAAGCCTGGGCTTAATGAAACGCCAGCTGGAACAGAGGGATAAAGTTTCTTTGGAGCAGCTTCAAAGGGATGCGGGCTGGGCAAGCTCTGGGACAATGGTGCCGGGCCTGAGGACAGGGACAGCCCGGCCAGCTGGCCCAGCCTGGCCCTAACGAGGCGTGAAGGGATGAGGACCCACGTCACTCAGCAGTGGGGGGTACAGGATGGGGGATTTAAAACGCACACTACACACAGGCTGCATCCTTAGATTTTCCCAACAAATGGTATTCTCAGGAAATGAGGGGCCAAAATGTGACTCCTAGGGGAAGAAGCATGAGCTAATTTTGCTCAAAAGCCTTGGCTTCCTGAATGCTGCCAGGCACCGCTTCTCTCCACCGCCCACCCCCCATTTTGGCATAAATTTTACATTTCTTTTTATAAGAGAATTACCACAGAAACCTTAGTTTTGATAGGAACTGAGAGAGATTTATGAACACTCATTGGTCATTTTTGGTCAGGTGGCATTTCTCTTTTCTTTTTTGTGAATACAGCAGGCAAAGTGACTTGGAAATAGGCTATAAATCTACAGCCTTTCAAACGCCATGTCTGGTTGTCGGCTCCATTCAGACCTCTACTTCCACAGGCCCTTGTACTTTGAATGACATCAAACATTATCAGCTCCAGCTTTCATTTTGCAAGGGATGTTTAGGAAACTACAAGGAACTTCCGCCTCTACCTAGTAAATTTTATGTGTTGATATGCTTGGTATAAAACCTACTGTCTCACCTTTGGTATTTTGCTATTGAGGATATTTGATCAATGATATTGACTGTCTTATTTTATTAAGTTAACTCTCAGAATTCTTTAAAGAAACATGGAGACAAGTGGTTAGGTCTTTGCAAACTGAGTCCTCCAAAAGCTAAGATGCTTTAAGTCCAGAAAAATCATCAGAAAGATCATTTTCACTCATTTCTCTTGCTTATGAGAACTGACAAAAAAGGATTTGAGATGGTTTATGTTCCAAACAACAGATATTGAGATATCAAGCTTGATATAGTCCTTGCTCCTCATAGCCCAGAAAACATAAAATATGGACTTTCTTTCACTTCAGTTGCATATTCAGATGCAAATCACCCACCAACTGCAGCTATTGAGCTACCTGACAAGAAATAAACCCTCCTAGGAGACTGTCCTGCCTTTAGGAGACTTTTCTATGATCAAGAGAGATAGGACTCTTCATTTTGATATTCAATCACTAAGTCGTGTTCCACCCTTTGTGACCCCCATGGACTACAGCATGCCAGGCTCCTCTGTCCTCCACTATCCCCTGGAGTTTGCTCAGATTCATGTCCATTGAATCAGTGATGTCACCCAGCCATCTCATCCTCTGCCCACCCTCTTCTTTTGCCTTCAGCATCAAGCTCTTTTCTAGAGTTGGCTCTTTGCATCAAGTGGCCACAATATTGGAGCTTCAGCTTCAACATCAGTCCTTCCAGTGAATATTTAGGATTAATTTCCTTTAGGACTGACTGGTTTGATCTCCTTGCAGTCCAATGGACTTTCAAGAGTCTTCTTCAGCACCACAATTCAAAAGCATTGTGATCCCTTCATGGGTCACAGCCTTGTCATGGCCAAGGGGCTTGTGTAACTCAATGGAGCTCTGAGCCATGCCGTGCAGCGGCAACTGAGATGACAGATCATAGTGAAGCATTCTCACAAAGTGCAGTCAATGGGAGGAGGACATGGCAACCCACTTCAGTATTCTTGCCATGAGAACACCATAAACAGTATGAGAAGGACTCTAAATACCAGCTTCCTTTTTCATTAGTCAAAAACTGAAGATTAGCAGAAATTTCATATAGTCCAATCTAAGTATAGGGTAAATTCTAAAGAAAAAATACAGCTCACTCTTAAATGATGCAGCTTTGAACCGTGCAGACACACTAATGCCTGGATTTTTTTTTTTTCCAGTAGTAAATACTACAGTACAGTCTGGCACCATCCACAGTTGATTGACTTGGAGGATGTAGAACCTCCGATATAGAGGAACCATGGATACAGAGGGCAGACTGTAAAGTTAGATTCTAGACTGTGTGGGGATTAGTTTCCCTCACCTTCACATTATTCAAAGGTCAGCTTCATGTATAGGATTATATAGCTTTGGCCAAGACTTTCAAAAGGAGATAACATTTGAGGTTGTTTGGTATATAGAGAGGAAATGATATTCCAGAGAAAATTCCATAAACAAAAGTCTAAAGGCAAGGAGTGACCTTGTCAGTGAGGAGAATTACAAAAATCCAATAAAATGGTTTAAAATAATTCAAGGAGTCAGAGTGTCTGGGGATGATGTCAGAGAGGTCAGCAGGACAAGAACAAACAGGACTTTGAGTATCAGGCTTGGGCTTGATTCTGTAGGTGAAAAGGGGAGGAAAGGGAGCATTTTGTTGACTGGAGGGATCAGCTAAGTAGAGCATGCTGGAGATGTGATTCTGGCTCATCTGTGGAGGATGGGTTTGCAGATGTTGGTCCTCCTTGATTTGCTCCCTTCCACACACACACCCCTTCTCTGCACTTCTCTGTCTTGCACTGACCACCGTATCCAGGCACCTTGTTGTCTCACTGCTGGTAGGGAATCAACAATGGATGGCATTGGCATAAATCTGAGAACAGAGAGAGGAATAGTTTGCTATATTTATACTGCCCAGCCTCCCCACACATTTATCACTGTTTGTACTCTCCTATGGTCATACAATATCAGTCACTCCTTCTTTTTGTATCCAGCCTTTTGGCATGAGACTCCTTCAGGGGTAGTCCTGGCTTTCTGCTCTTGCTAGTATAGGTCCTTCATTGAATCCTTTGGCTTCATTAGCCAACCAGTCACCTCTGAGAATGCTTTTTTTACTTAACCTCCTTCAGTTTATCCCCTTGAGCTTAGCATCTCAATTATTGGCAGGACTTTGATATAGGGTCAGCAATGGAGAATGCTATGATAGCTCAATGTAGAGAAATGAGGGGGGGTAACAGTACCAGGTATATTCTAGAGGAATTTGGGGTGTAAGAATTAGTAACTGATTAGACTAGGCACTCTAAGACCTATTAATATGAGGTCATTCTTTAGAAGGCCAGTCAAAAGAGATCTCAAGGGGCAGAGGTTTGTGTTCAGGGAGTCATAGGTGGGGCTGTACATACCGAGGTAAGTGTTGATCCTAAGGCAGGAAGAGTTTGGGTCCAGTCCTGTCTTCTTCAAAGACTTACAGTGTGGAGTATTACAAAGCACTAAACCTGGGTGAAGTCTAACATATAATCATAATAATTGTGTTTTTATTCCTAGATTAATCCATTTGGGTCATATATAGCAGCAAATCGGAAGCTTGCAAGTGGACAAAAGATGATAGAACTCTGAATTCTAGTTTAACTAGAGCCATCTTTCATTTAAAATCTTATTTCTCTTCAAAATACTCAGTCATGTGTCTCTGTCTATCCACTTCCAAAACTAACTGTTATTGACTTTTAGGAGTAGAAAATAGCATAAACTCACCCATAGCATTCTGTCATTATCCCTGAAGCAGCTCTGCTTTTCATTGGTTTCCATGGGGTCGATGTTTCTCCTGAGTGATGGGGATGAGGCCATTTGGCAGTGCACACAGGAGGGAACACAGGTTGGTACAAGATAAAATCAAAGAGAAAGCTTAGAGATAAATACTCCAATATAGTTGTCACACATCTCTTCTTGAATCTAGTACATTTAATTTACAGAGCTGGTAATACTTGTATAATCAACCAGGCATTGATTGGACCTTAATACTTTTGATGAAGCTACCACCATCCTAATGAATCGATGCTCAAAAAATAACCAGATAACTAGAGGGTCTCTACTCACAAATGCATTCTTTTCTTACCTTAACTGTGGGTGCTTTTGTAGGAGTCTGTGGACTGAAGCAGTGTGCTAAGACCCTTCTCTGCCTTTGTCCAAGCCTAGGAGGGTTTGATGAAGGCCAGTGTGCCCATGAGCAGTTTTCCTCCAGTTGTCACTATAGCAACAGCCACCCACCCTTGGTCAAAGGTGCCATAAACTGGCACATTCTGCCGCAAAGCAGTAAAAGCCAATTTCACAACTCTCAATCCTACCTGGCTTTATATAGGCTTTTCCAAAATTCAAGATCAAAGATGACCTGCACACCCATTCAAAGCTAGTCCCAAAGCTCTACATCTCACCTAACCAGAATTTTCAGCAGGTACATGATTATTTGCTCTATCCAATCTTGCATGCCTCAGTGTTTCCAGAAAATGCACCAAGATGCTGAGATCCTGAACTTATATCACTGGAAGTACAGCAACACCTGTCTTGCTGTAGCCTTAGCTAGTAAGTCCAACATATCAGATGTTTCCTGCTGTTTTCTGTACATCTCCACCACTGTGATTGGCATCATTTATTTGTGATTCCATAGAGATTATTGTTGCTACAATAAAACAAGAAGACCATAGTAAGGATGTTAGGAAAACCTAAGTTTCTGCTACAAAGAGAAGTCTCATGCATGCTTCCATTTATCAGTACACATTTAGTGAATTCCACTGGTAAAACTGCTGGTGATAAGACAATGTTCATCTCTCAGATGGAGAAGGAAGTGGCAACTC
The DNA here is from genome assembly GCF_029407905.1 of Bubalus kerabau. Lineage (NCBI taxonomy): Eukaryota > Metazoa > Chordata > Mammalia > Artiodactyla > Bovidae > Bubalus > Bubalus kerabau. The sequence continues at coordinate 21,596,470 of NC_073644.1, read as the reverse complement.
ACTCCAGTATTCTTGCCTGGAAAATCCCATGGACGGAGGAGCCTGGTAGGCTGCAGTCCATGGGGTTGCGAAGAGTCAGATACGACTGAGTGACTTCACTTTCACTTTTCATTTTCACCCATTGGAGAAAGAAATGGCAACCCATTCCAGTGTTCTTGCCTGGAGAGTCCCAGGGATGGAGGAGCCTGGTGGGCTGCCATCTATGGGGTCGCACAGAGTTGGACATGACTGAAGCGACTTAGTAGCAGCAGCAGCATCTCTCGGAAGAGCTGAAGATCCATCAGAAATCTCTAATAATACTGCTTACATCTTGCTGAGATACATTTATATAAAAGCAATTGGATAATTGCTAGAGTTAAAACTGAAAGAATTTCAGAATCAGTTTTCAGTTTCTATTTCTGGGTTAATTTTTATAGATTGAGGTGTTTATGACCAAGGTTTTACCATGCTTGACGGATGTTCACTTCTTCCTCATGGAGGAGGGAAGGGCACCACTTACAGTTTTCGAAGGACATTGCCAATTCACCTTCCCATTTCCCCCTTTACTTTTGATGTAAATGGATGCCTACTTCCCTGAAAAAATCACATTACATATTTTATTTTCATAATTTCTGGTTGTAGGAAATGGATGCTCAAGATAGCCTTATATTTCTTCCTAGATAAAAAGGAAGGTATGGAGATATTTTTTAGGTCTGCTATCCTAGTAGCCTCAACTACTTGGGAAGTCCTTAAGAAAGGGTTATCGAAACTGAATTCATCACATTGAAACCTCACAAGCACTTGAAGATGTATTTGAACATTAAAGATGTTCCACCATATAGCAGAACAGATTAATCTCAATGAAATAATAAGCGTAGTGTTTTCCCATGAGTTAGGAAAAAAGCTATTTTAGCTGGATGCATTACTTGATGAATTCATATGTATTTTTATTTGCACAGTCATTCTTAGGTGCCCACAGTCTGACTGGAACTGGGGCACCTGCAGAAGAAAGCCAGAGGAACAGTTGACATTTTTAAAATGTGGTAAACGCACACATACACACACACACACACTTGAAACACTATGACACAAAATTAAATATCATTAATTAGAATTGTCCCCAAATGCCATAACAATATGCAATTAAGTGACTCCTTATGGAACAAAGCTGCTATGTGCTTGGCCTTTCAGGACATTGGTCAGGATCTCTTTGGCTGTCTCATGTTATATACCACCATAGGCAGCTAATAGAAAGCTAAGCCCAACCATGAGAACCACATTTGTATAACTCATATTAGAGAAGGGTGCCATGGATTCCCTAGACCACATCTATAAATCTTTCCCTGCCTGGGAATCTGTCGAACCTAGATTAAGATATTTAACATTGCTAGGATTCTTCATGGCTCCAAATACTAGGAGGCTTTGGTTCTTCTATTCTGTATTATTCTCAGTTTTGGCTGCAAGTTGCTTTCAAAGTTAACATCTCCTAAACTTCATGGTGAACTTTCTTCTGTCAGGAAGATAACCTAGCTTGTTCCACTACAGTGACTCATTTTCACCTGCAGACCACTGCTCCATTCACACATGTTCATGGTGCCTCAACAAGGTAGCTGGCCCTGGGCCACATCGATGAACAAGACAGAACAACAGCCCATCCTCATGGAGGTTATAGTCTGCATTACAGAAATGATGACTCCTTCTTCTTGCCCTTCTCTGTCCTACCAATCTGTCAGACCCATCTTTTCTATGAAAACTAAATTTCCTCCCTCTGAAACTTTGCGTTTTCTAAGATGTGCATCATGTATTAGTCTTTAATGAGCAACACTTTAATTGAGTGTAAGCTTGCCCATATATAGTTATCACACCTATTTCGCTTGAAGCACACACTTAAATTCTCATGATTCTGCCATATTTCTTTGCCCTCTCTGTAGAACCTACTAGATATATACTTATGACCTTTTCATTCATTGATGATTGCATATGCTCTCTTTTTCTATAACAGTCATCAGAGTAACCTGTTAAGAAAAATTTTGCTCTTATAAGACATTTTAACCTTTGTATTAGTATTTATGATTTCTAGTACATATGTGCATGGTCTTTTCACTTCTAAAGGAAGCAGGGAAAGGAGTATGATTCTAGTTTTAAATGAAGGAAAGTTAAGAGAAATTCAGGGATTTGCTCAAAGTCACAGAGCAAATTCGTCCTTAAACTATTAAAAGTAGCTTCAAAGTATCTTAGGTCCTATCTTGTAGCTAGTTCCTTCCACATTCCAAAGGGCTCCAGTATTATGAAACAACTGGCCATGAAGTGCAATCACACTTGAGGCAGAACAAAATGTGGTGTACAAGGGCTTTCAATTGCTTGTGAGAGGGTGGGAGACATACAACTATGATTGAATTCTACAGGTAATTCAAAGACTTGCCTTAGTTCAGCATCCTCCTCACAAAATGGAAACAAGTAGCTTAATATAACACACTTCTTCATATCCTTTATGAAATTATGTTTATATTTGAAGAGTACAATTCCAATTCTACTGCCCATAGTTACAAATCCTATCTTTAAAAAATAGCTTGTTATGTGATCTTGAGCATGATTTTGAACTTACCTATATGGATTTCAGATTACCTAAAGGAAAAATAGGACTAATAACCTGTTCCCTGATGGTTCATGAAATACGAGGTTATAGGAGGTTATATACTGAGAATGTACAGTGTTATATTTGTTAGCATAAAAGTTAGGAGTACCGTATAAGCAAAAACTCTAATCCAAGACCCAGTCTCAACACAAGGGTTATTTTCAACTACCAATGCAGATATGAATTTCTCCTTCTTGAGACTCACAGAGTTCATAACATTCATTCCATGGAGCTGGTGCTTAAATACAGCCTGTACTAATCACAGTCTTGTCTTCTTCCCTTAATAGAAAGATTATAGTAATTCATTCATAGAGTTCCTCAACATTTTCAGTCATTTCATTTACATGATCTCACTGGTTTCTAAATAAAACCCATTACTGTTAGCCAAATGGGATATTACAGTTCCCTTTCCTCATGGGCACTGGTGATTTGCCCAGTTGGTGTAAAACCAGGATGGGAATCCTAGTCCTTTACACTCTTGGTACTGATCTTTCTCCACACGGCTTCCCCTCACTCATTCTTATGAGAAGTGCACTTCAATGGGAGCCTGAGATGTGATTGTCTTTCTACAGCACAGAACCATATGGGCTCATAGAAGGAGATTTAAATCACTTAATTGAATGAATGAATTCATGACTCACAATAGTACCATTGATCATTTGATTAAAAAAATAAAGAAAAAGAGCTTTAGCCTCCTTTATTTGTTTGTTTCCCAACCATCTATTATCTGCTTTACTTAAGTGCAAAGAATTAGTTTATGACAGGAGAATATGTGACATTTAGGTAATGGACAAAATACAAATTCATATGTAATCGCTTCATTATTATACTAGCTTCAGACTATGATTTTCTATACCCAAAAGGAAAGAAATGTGTGATTATAAAGGTTATTATTTCTATTTAAAGTATAGATGTATTTAAGCAGCTGTAATCATTTTCTGTAATGGGTTGAGAGAAGGGGTAGCCTGGAGAACTGGAGGCTGGCTCTCAGCCTCAGAACTGAGGGCTGTGTGACATTTGTCAAACCAATTAACCTCTCTGTGTTTGAGAGCTTCCATGTTTTGAGGAGGTTAAAATAATACTTGCTTCCTATAGCTGTCTACACCCACAAAATGAAAGGCATGTCTTCAGGGAGTTAACACAGTTATTCAGATGATTCAGGCCAAAATCAATCCTGCCATGAAATAAAAAGAAAAAAGTGTGCATTTGGACCTCAGCTGTCCAGATTGCCTGTCGACATCAATCAAATTCACAGAATAAACGGTTCAACCCTCTGCTTTCCTTTGCTTGTGTTACCAAGGTACCTGTAGGGGCATATTAGTTTAAGACCAATGGGTGAATCATTAATGGCTTCAGGTCACTTAACTTACAGCCAAGAATACTTGAAACACAAGGAGGCTTTGGATTATTGGAAGGCTTGGGTGTTAAAGGATAAACTGGAAGTCACTCAGTCGTGTCCAGCTCTTTGTGACCCCATGGTCTATGCAGTCCATGGAATTCTCCAGACCAGAATACTGGAATGGGTAGCCATTTCCTCCTCAAGGGGATCTTCCCAACCCAAGGATCAAACCCAGGTCTCCATCATTGCAGGCAGATTCTTTACCAGCTGAGCTACCAGGGAAGCCCATTAAAGGATATGTGTCTCTCAAAGTCACCTTCAAAATCAGTATCAAAGGGAAAGGGGAGATAAAAAAGAAACCCAGCTTCAGCTTTGTGTCAGTATGTGTTAGATATTGTGGCAGGAGGGGTGGGGGGTGTGGTTCATTAATCTGCTTACTTCATTCAGTCTTTGCAATGACAGTATTTGGTGGAAAGTTACAGAAGAAAATGAGTCTCAGGAGAGTGAAAATCCTTTAATCATACAAACAAAAGCTGGCACTCTGGAGTCTGGACCCTCATTCTAAGTCCATGAGCTGCCCACTGCATCATACTTGCCCTTAGTGAACTCTAGATTTGATTCAATAAAAATAAGTAAACATAAATGAGTCCCTACAGGATGCCAAGCGTAATGCTAGGACAATGCATAAATATGGTCCTATTATCATAGAATTTTGCCTGCACAAGTGAGAGTGACACATGCTGTTGTTGCTGTTCAGTCACTAAGTCAGGTCCAGCTCTTTGTGGCCCCATGGACTGGAGCATGCCAGGTTTCCCTGCCCTTCACTATCTCCCAGAGTTTGCTCAAACTCGTGTCCATTGAGTTGGTGATGCCATCCAATCATCTCATCCTCTGTTGACCCCTTCTCCTCCTGCCTTCAATCTTTTCCAGCATCAGTGGCTTTTCCAGTGAGTTAGCTCTTCACATCAGGTGGCCAAAGTATTGGAGCTTCAGCATCAGCTCTTCCAATGAATATTCAGGGTTGATTTTCTTTAGGATTGACTGGTTTGGTCTCCTTGAAGTCCAAAGGACTCTCAAGAGTCTTCTCCAGTATCACAATTTGAAAGGATCAATTCTTCGGCACTCAGCCTTCTTTACGGTCCAAATCTCATATCCATACATGACACACATTAGCCTGACAGTAATGGAGCACAGAGAAGGGGCTGCCACAGGCTCCTAGAAGCACCTCTAAGGGACACAGTTGGAGAATATTGCCCCATGAGCCCAAAATCACCATCAAGTGCCTGTTAGATTAGAATAAATATCTTTGTAGAATTGTTAGAGGGTGATGGGAATGGTTCTCCTTTCTTTAAAGTTCTTGATGGTGGTAGAGGTTACAATTCAGAAGGTGTACTTAGTTATCAGATTCTCACCAAAAATATTAACCAGCCTCATTAGTAGTAGCCATGATGGCATGTAATCATACTAACTAACTAAAGTGTAGAATGTTGATATTCACAAGACTTGGCTTGTTTAACTAGCAAACTGGAGATTCAGATTACCTGGTCCTATGCAAATCAAATCAGTGGAAAGCAAAGCTAAGTATCCTCAGGAAGCTGATTTTAAATAAGACTCCTGACACAGGAAGCAGAATGGCAAAGGATGGTGAAATAAACCAGAGAAAAATATCTGCACAGTATCTTGGCCAGGATAAGAATAAAATCCTCAGTGATATGTTAGATGAATGTAAATAGAAAGGAAATTGTATTGGACAATGATAAAAAGTGCCTGCAGATGAGGAGAAACTGATTGGTGATGTTCCAGTTGGACAGACAAGCAAAGAAGTTTGAAAAGTCCTCCCCTTCTTGTTGAAAACTAGAGTCGTAACAAGGCATTTAGACTAGAGGCATGCTCCCCAAAGGCCCCAAGCAAAGAACTGCAATCAAAGGAGACAGATGCTTAACATGCAATGCTACAGCCAGAAAATAGGCTAATGAGATTCCAGGCTGCTTGTCCACAAGGCCAGCCATCACAGTGTCACAAGGCAGGGAGGCTGCTGTCCCTCTTATAACCACTCTTCTGAAACCGCATGTGTGACATGGCATCTGATCCTCCACAGCTTAATAGTGACTCTCTCTACTTAGTCTAGCCAGACTGCAGCGGGCGAACAGGGTGCTGATTAACTGGCTGGAAGGAGGTGCCTTCCTGGAAGTCTGCAGTGGGTTTGTGTGTGAGGCAAATCACAGTCGCCTGAGCCATGGGGATGAGGAAACATACATTCAGAACTCTGTCGCACTTTGGGTTGGGTTGATTAGGATACGGGAGCTATCTGAGTCATGCCATGCACATGCCTGCTAAGTTTCACAAAGTGAGCCCACCTTAAATAAGAGCAAAATATAGATCTAATCTTTCTTCTTTACTAGATAAGTGAATTTGTTTGGTATTTGCTTTAATATTCTAACAAAGAATAAACAAATAAAAAATGTTTATATACCTGTTTCTACTTGGCTGATGAAGGGAATGCATGGTTTTGTCCGGGCCAAGAGATGGTGGAAGGAAAACATAACAGATGAGGTCAAAGCAAATGTGGGGCATTGTCACAGCCCTGGTACTACTCGTGTGAATCAACGACGAGTTTCCTAGTCCTCCGAACTCTCAGTCCTATGATCTATCTCAAGAGCAGCATTCACCCTTAAGTGAAGAGTCAAAAAATAATGTGTATTGAATTGATAAAGAAGTTACAAATATTACATGTAAATGAAGCATCTATGATTAAAACATTTTCATTCAGTTTTCCTGGTCAATAGTGTTCGAGAGAAGAAATCAATCAAGAACATTGGAAAAAGTCAGTGATAATAATAAACACACAGTCCTCACAGAGAGAATATCAGTTGTATTCTTGAAAGGTTGATTTGAAAACTTCCATACTTATTAAAAATCAGGGAGAAATCATGAAAAGTTGGAGAGGGCCTGTTGATATGCCCAGTGTTCACTGGCTATTTAAGAAGCCTACGTAACTAGCCATCTGCACTTGTTAAAATAATTCTTTTTCAAAATTGCCTAGAGGTCCCATTTATGCTCATAGAGCTATAGATGGTGCTGCCATGTACAGCTGCACAGGCTTAAACAACTTTGCTGCCACATTTACATAGACTGCAATGAGAATAGAATCTCTAGAGTTGTGTAACACAGAGACCCCAAATCTGGGAATAACTCTAAAATAATTTTTAAGAGGTTTTTTAGTCTGTGTTCAACCCAAGTTGTATTGAAAATAAGTTTCTCATATGTCAGATGATTTTTTATTTCTTCTATATCCAACAAATGTGAAAAGTGTGTGCATGCTAAGTAGGTTCAGTCCTGTCGGACTCTTTATGAACCTGTGGACTTTAGCCCACCAGGCTCTTCTGTCCATGAGATTCTCCAGGCAAGATACTGTAGTGAGTTGCCATACCTTCCACCAGGGATCTTCCCAATCCAGGGATCGAACCCACTTCTCTTGTGTCTTCTGCATTGGCAGACAGGTTCTTTACCACTAGCGCCACCTGGGAAGCCCAATGTGAAAAGCAGTTTAATACAAATGTTGCTTGACATGGAACAACAGACTGGTTCCAAATAGGAAAAGGAGTTCGTCAAGGCTGTATATTGTCACCCTGTTTATTTAACTTATATGCAGAGTACATCATGAGAAACTCTGGACTGGAAGAAATACAAGCTGGAATCAAGATTGCCAGGAGAAATATCAACAACCTCAGATATGCAGATGACACCACCCTTATGGCAGAAAGTGAAGAGGAACTTACAAACCTCTTGATGAAAGTGAAAGTGGAGAGTGAAAAAGTTGGCGTAAAGCTCAACATTCAGAAAACTAAGATCATGGCATCTGGTCCCACCACTTCACGGGAAATAGATGGGGAAACAGTGGAAACATTGTCAGACTTTATTTTTCTGGGCTCCAAAATCACTGCAGATGGTGACTGCAGCCATGAAATTAAAAGACGCTTACTCCTTGGAAGGACAGTTATGACCAACCTAGATAGCATATTCAAAAGCAGAGACATTACCTTGCCAACAAAGTTTCGTCTAGTCAAGGCTATGGTTTTTCCTGTGGTCATATATGGATGTGAGAGTTGGACTGTGAAGAAGGCAGAGCGCCGAAGAATGGATGCTTTTGAACTGTGATGTTGGAGAAGACTCTTGAGAGTCCCTTGGACTGCAGGGAGATCCAACCAGTCCATTCTGAAGGAGATCAGCCCTGGGATTTCTTTGGAAGGAATGATGCTAAAGCTGAAACTCCAGTACTTTGGCCACCTCATGCGAAGAGTTGACTCATTGGAAAAGACTCTGATGCTGGGAGGGATTGGGGGCAGGAGGAGAAGGGGATGACAGAGGATGAGATGGCTGGATGGCATCACTGACTCGATGGACGTGAGTCTGAGTGAACTCCGGAAGTTGGTGATGGACAGGGAAGCCTGGAGTGCTGCGATTCATGGGGTCGCAAAGAGTCGGACACGACTGAGCGACTGATCTGATCTGATCTGATGTTCATCCAGCGACTGAACTGAACTGAACTGATGTTCATTGTCACACGAAATTTCTTTCCGAGCCTGTGTGTCTAAAATGAGGTTGGAAAAAGTGACTCTAACATGTAGAAATTTAGGCATATGGCAAATAGGTAAGGGGTTACTCTGAGGAGATAGCTTAAACACTATACATAAACACCTTCCCTTCCCACAGCGCTGCCTGGCAATATAAAGGAAACTTTCTAATATTCAACCTTAAAAAAAAAAGTTTCCAAGAAAATGAGAGTATTTCATTTTCCTTCTATGGCCTAACTTTCATCACTATCAACAGTTATGAGCTGATGACTCTGACATTATGATGGCAAACTGGAGGTTGATGGTGTACATTTTCATGCTGCATGCATTATTCGTAGGGGATAAAGTGCTTCCCAAAATGCAAACAAAGGTACATTTATTTACAAAGCTATGGTTACCAAAGAGGAAATGGGGGGATAAATTAGGAACGTGGAATTACAATATACACTCTGTTATAGATAAAATAGATAACCAACGAGGACCTACTGTAAATCACAGGGAATTATATGCAATATCTTATTATAACCTATAATGGAAGAGAATATAAAAACAAGACTATATATATACACACACACACATATATATGTATGCATATATATATATATATCACTGAATCACTGAATCACTTTGCTGTATACCTGAAAATAATGCAGCATTGTAAACCAATTATATATTAATAAAAATTAAATAGCTATTTTTTAAAAATTTATTTCTTGTAAATACCTGCCAGGACGTATTCTTAGTGGATTCTTATTATATTAACACTTTATATAAACAGTGTTTACACACTGTTTACGTCAGCCATCCTGATCCCTCTCTGCCTCAAGTGTCCCCTTTTTTGAGGCCAGTTGAGAACAGGATGACTGAATGCTATCTGGTAATTTTCACCTATGCTCTCCAAGCCTCACTTCTCTGGCCATTGCCAGTCATTTATTTGCAGGGAGCTAACTTGGCCATTTTGTTATTTAAGTTTGATTGGAACCTTGGGGAGCAACAACGATGATGGTCTTTAATTTTCTCTACAAAATATTTGTCTTCAGGGGATGATATTCCCCGTGTAGTTTGCCAAAAAAAAAAAAAAGTGAGTTTGATTATAAAGAGCTAACAATATTTTAAAAACTTCTTGCATATATATATTTTTTTAATTTTATTTTTAAACTTTACAATATTGTATTAGTTTTGCCAAATATCAAAATGAATCCGCCACAGGTATACATGTGTTCCCCATCCTGAACCCTCCTCCCTCCTCCCTCCCCATACCATCCCTCTGGGTCGTCCCAGTGCACCAGCCCCAAGCATCCAGTATCCTGCATCGAACCTGGACTGGCAACTCGTTTCATACATGATATTATACATGTTTCAATGCCATTCTCCCAAATCTTCCCTCCCTCTCCCTCTCCAACAGAGTCCATAAGACTGTTCTATACATCAGTATCTCTTTTGCTGTCTTGTATACAGGGTTATTGTTACCATCTTTCTAAATTCCATATATATGCGTTAGTATACTGTATTGGTGTTTTTCTTTCTGGCTTACTTCACTCTGTATAATAGGCTCCAGTTTCATCCACCTCATTATTTTTAAAAATAAGCTCATTCCCAAAGGATTTTATATTTTATGTTGGCTGTGTTGTTTAATCATTGTTATATTATCTTACTTGATTTTTGTACAAATTTGAAGATGTTATTTTCTCTCCTATTTTTCAGATCTTCTCTATTCTTCAGTTTGCATCATCCTGGTAATTATAAAATTCCTTTGTGTCCATGTAGAACTAGCAAGTGGGCTATAGGAAAACAGCAAAGGTCAATTCTCTTTCTCCATGGGGGCCACTGAGAATTGGAGCTGCTGGGAGCCTGGGAACTTGAGAAATGCTCTGTTCACTTGAACTATGATTATGTCCTTCACTACAAAATTTATGATGTCAATGGGAAAAAAATAACTTGAATTCATCTTTGAGATTTTAGTTGATTATTAAACTATTATTAGTATTATTGATTATTAAACTATTATTGATTATTATTATAATTATAAATTATTATTAACTTTAGTTGGTAATAATCCTATATTAAAAGTTTACTTCCCATCAGATGCCATTTTGAGCAGATTTGTACATTTTTGTGGGACTAGAAGCTCAGTGGAAGGGAAGGTCAACTCAATATATTAAAAAAATGAATACAAAATCAGCAGCTTAGTCATGTAACTGAGGGCCAATATGGTAGACTCTACAGAAATTTACTTTGTAAACAGTTTTGAGGAAACCTCTAATTCTGCCTAGAAAGTTCAGTCTTCTACTTGTTTTTCTCCTCTCTTCTCATCCTCATTTGAGGCTATTTCCCTAGGTCTCCTGTCTACTGACTATACAGCTATGGCCATCCTTAATTGAAGATATTAAAATTGGAACCTATGAGCCACCTTCTTCATTATCTATCTTCATCTCCATTTCTACTGTCATCCCTTCATGTGGGACAGTGAGACAGATGTGCATCTATTATTTTGTTCTATATAGATATCATAAATTTTCCTCCTTTCCTGCCCAAACTACTTATAATTTATGTCCCTGTGATCACAATGGGGATGAACAAACAAGAATAGCTGCATCAACACAGATTTCTTCCCTTATATCTGCATTTAAAACAAGTAAGCTTGATAAACTCATTCACTAAAGGGTGTGGATTTTACTGTAGGTAAGTTATAGCTCAACTCAGTAAGTACATTTTTTTATTTACTAAGATCTGGATTCGATTGTCATGGGAAAAGTTACCAGCTTTGCTCTTCTGTGCTTTAATACTTAATCTCTAATGAATAGATTTTTCTGAAAGCAATCACTGATACAGTGACAGAAATAATATCATTTTCCAATATTCATGAGCATGAACTTGAGGTCATAATATTTTTAGGTCTACCTTCACTCTGATTTCTATCAATAAGCCTTCCCTGACCAGATCTTCCAACCAGTTCTTCAAAGAGGCAGAGATGGTTTATAGTTGGAAAGCACCTCCTAGTTAGAAGAGTGATTTCTCACATTTTAGCATCATTTAATTATCTCTAATTTTCAGATGAGGAATGTCAAGTCTGGAATGGCTAAAAAGCTTGTTGCACTGCACACAGTTAGGGAGTAACTCAAAGTAACCGAAGCCCAGGGCTGCTGACTTGACCATTCTTTCTATCACATTATATCACCTCATGGATGCCCTCTTTTAGTTTGAGTTAGTCTGAGGCACTTGGGGCTTCCCTGGTGACTCAGATAGTAAAGAATCTGCCTGCAACATAGGAGACCGAGGTTCAAACCCTGGGTCGTGAAGATCCCCTGGAAAAGGGAATGGCAGCCTACTCCAGTATTCTTGCCTGGAGAATTCCATGGACAGAGGAGACTGGCCAGCTACAGTCCATGGGGTCACAAAGAGTCAGACATGACTGAATAACTAACACACACTGAAGCACTTGAAGACAGTGGTGCCTCTTTTTCAATCATAAGTGGACCCTTATGTCTGCAAGACCTCAGAATAGTAACTTCTTCCCAATTTATAGTTTGATTTGAATATGAAATGATGATATGGACCCAATCATGTTAAGGGCCTATGATTATGAATATGAGCATCTCCATACCAAGGATGTGTGAATACAAACGTCTCCACATACTTTATCAATTTATCCTGCACTTTCTATCTCTTTCTCAACTTCTTCAAATCAAACTTTCTCTCTAGAATATCTTTACTATTCTTTATGAAATTTTTCTCCTTTAAGACCCTTTTCTGAAAGTCTTCCATTCTACTCAAACACTCATTCCCCATTTAAAAAATTTCTTTCTCTAAGAAATTGCCTTTAATGAAATCAGATTATTGTATCCTGCTTTCCTTTTGATGCTTCATTTATCTTTTAGTCATTCATTGGTTTCTATTTAAAGCATAGATTTCTGCTACTGTTAATATCAAGGGTGATATATTTTTCTGCTCTTTATACACAATTGCAACATACGCAAATACTTTTTCATAACCTGGTTGATTATAGCTCAACTTAGATTCCTCTTTGGCATTATTCTTTGAAACTTAAAGCTAAATATTTATTTTCAAAGAAATTTCTGCTCAACTTGTAAACAACTCTGCCCTAAATATCTATTTTCTTGTTCATAAAACCTACTGAATCCCACTGGGTGGGCCATAAGGGGCATGCACTGAATGTTTTCCAACATATCTAGAGTCAGATACTAATCCATTGATTCCACAAATCCATATTGACCTCCAAGTCTGTGAAGACCCTGTGCTGAGCCCTGTTGTTATGAAAGATTCAATTCTGCAGAAAGACGAGATCTGGCTTAAAAACACTTGGGATAAATTTTCACCAAATGATGTGTAATCTTTCTCACCAAAACCTTCACCTCTATATGCAGTATTTGTATGTACAAAGACTAGGAGTGTAATACTCCATTTTCCTTTCTTTTCTTAAATGCACTGAAAGTAAATTAAAGTGTGATGGAATAATGATAAAATCAAAGGCAAAACCACATAGAGTTTCATTTTAAAAGCATGGGGTGTCCCTCTGCTGTGTTTCACCAACCCACTTTCATTGCAAACCAGCATAGTCTGATTGTCCTTAAATATAAATGCTTACATCCCTAAGGAACAGGAGGAAGCAGAGAGGCAGCAGAAGGGGAAGTATGCTAAGACAGGCATTGATACCCTAGGGGAGAATTTTTATCTCAAGAGAACTGACCTTTTAGAGAAAGCAAATTGAATTATCTTTCTCATCCTTTATTTTTGCTGTGACATCATTAAAATGCATGTTACATACCAACACTCATTGTTTTGTATTCATAACCTTAAACTAAAATTAATCAGTTGTCACAAGGACTTAATACATGTGTTAATGGTTCCTAGCCAAAAACTCTGTATTGTTTCAAGAAAAGCAGTTTTATATATACACCCTTGAGAAAAACAACAGAGGAGAATTAAGTGGTGGACACTGAACATTCTTTTCTCTTGTTCAGAAGATAGCAATCTCTTCATTCTCTTCTCTGTTTGTTGAGCTAGCACTTCTGATTTGATGTTTGACATGACATTTATTGCCTTAAAAGGAGGAAACACTATTTTGCCTAAGTCTAATTAATATAAATTAGATCCTACAAAGTTTAATAAATACATGAATTTAGATAATAAGCACTTATTAAGCTCTGATTTGGAACCCAGATCCTTACCATGGATTTTTTATTCAATACATATTCATTGAGAACTTGAAGAACTGTGAAAAGTTTTTTATGAATAGCTCAAAGTTGTCTTTAAAAGATAAGTAAATGTAACAGACAACACTGCGTTTCAAGTGCTCTAAAAAGGATAAACATATTCTCAAAAAAGAGGGTTAGGAGACAAAAGGGAGGGCTTCTCAAGGGGGTCCTCAAAACTGAATGTTGCATAGATTTAAGGAAAAAGAATTAAAGAGGAGCAAGATCAAAGGAAAAAACAAAAACATAATTAGCTCATCCTTTTAGCTCTCTACATGAAAGATTAGGCAATGTGGTCTGTGTGAAGATAGTGATATTGAGGATAATAAGAAGGTGTTGCATTCAACCCATGTTAAGGAGGGAAAAGAGTCAAAGTGATCCATTGGATGATCAGATGCAGAGGGCATTCAGGTGCAAGAAAGGCATAGCCTCCACCTTCCAGGACTTAATATTCTATTTGAGGAAATACAAGTTGGAAATATAAGCCTTGATATTTTAAAGCAATTGAATGTTGCAGAAGTAGCTGAACTTTGTGATGAGCAAATATTCTGCAATGTTTATTTGTTAACCATATGGCTGGCAATAGTGACTTTCTATGTTATGACCACTAATGTATGGAAAATATGTGGTACTAAGAGATAATCTAAAAAACCAGTACATATTGTTGTAAAATAACTAGTACCACATTAGGAAAATACCACTGATTATATGTTAAATGGTTGAAGCAAAATGTTTAATTAATTTAAGACTTTTTTCCTTTTATACGTCTCTGAGGAAGAAAAGAATCATTTCGTTGTGCAATTAGGGAATTTAACAGACATATTTGTTTCAGAATATCTTTAGGCAATGGATTACTCACCTCCCTAGGTCAATATTTGATCCCTTTCCATCAATAAGCTCTTTCTGCTATCTGACCATGATCCCTCCAATTTAGTTAAGGCCTTTGGCTTTTATTGGGTCTGCTCAGATTCCTTTTTGCTCTAAGAAATGGAAATGTAGTTATTCCCTCAGTAAGGAGTGGCTTATCAGTACAATCTCATGTGTTCTTGCTATGCTGAAACTATGGTTATTTTCCTTTGTTTCCATGGCTCATTTTGAAGAATATGTTAGCATATTTCCTTAATACTTGCATATGTTTTCTAAATCTGCATCAGATAGTAACTGCTATATACAAGAGGAAAAATAGCAACTTATCTTTATTTTTCTGAAATTTTTATTTCTCCTTCGAAGTTTTCTCTCAGAGAAATGGTTATGAAAGTTTTTTCCATGCAACACATAAACATAAAGCATTTCCAGTAAAGTCGCTGAATCCCCTTAGTATACAGAAATGTCTGTCTCCATGTTCAGGATGGGACCTGGAGCAAAGGAAGGTCCTGACCCACTGACATCATATGGCACATAGATGTCCATATTCAATCATCAAATACTCAGAACATGTCTAGCCTAAAAAATTGTGTGTGTATATATATATATATATATATATTCAGGGGAGACTTCCAGCCAGTCCACATTTTTCCTATATTTGTTATTCTCTGCTCAAATGTACTCCCAGGAAGGGATCTCATCTAATTGAGGTATGTATTACAGACTGTGTACTACAATTTTCTGGGAGGCTTTATTTTAAGCCTTCTTCACTTCTGTGAGATAGAAGGTGTTGTTCCCTGTTAAGAAATGCAGGCGCTAAGAAGCAGGTGGTGGAGTCTGTCGGGGGAATAGTAGGGGTCCTCCCCAGAGCCCTTTAAATGCTGCCATAGACCCAGTCTATTCTGAGTCTATATAAAGCAACTGTGCATCTGAATAATGACTCAGTTCTTTTCTCCAGCTGTTAATGTTGGCGACCCACAGAGTCTGAATTTAGAATCCAGTGCAAACTCTGAGGTTCCATCCTTCACAGAAGATAACATGAATACAGTATCTGAGACTGTGTGGTCAGATCTGGACTGAAAATCTTGATTTGGGCCCACTAACTGCTGGGAGGCCTTGGTAAGCTACTCAGAGCTTCAGTACTCTTTTCTGTACTGTGGACAGTGCAGTCTGTTCCACATGGTTGCTGTAAGGATCAAATATGTATATGTGTAAAATCCTCAGCCTAACAAATTGTCCAGATCATATGGTCTAAGTATCCTTTCCACTCAACTTCTTTCTAAATTCAAATCTTGGAGCTTTGCTCATGCCATTCTACTTTCGTTCCAAATTCTTATTCTCTGAAGTATGAAACAATACTGGGTGGGATAAGTAGGGTATGTAAAATTAAAGTTATTATGGGTGACTGAAATATATGATGAATTCAACATACTACAGACTTTCTAGTAACCTGTAATTTATATTCAACTGTGATCACTTCCTGGGTTGGCCAAAAGAAGACACATATTCAGATACTTACATGTATGAAGCATCCAGTGTAAATGTTTACCAGTGCATTCATGGTTGTATCTCCATAAAGCTTTAGTGTCTGCCAGGACTCTCTAAGTTCATCTGGTTTACCTCCCTGGTGCTAAGCAAAGCAGTGTGTGCTGTGTCCAATCTCCAATCTGGATTAAACATGATAGAGGGATGGACTAGGGTGCATTGCATCTGTGAATCTATATACCTTTTCACATAGAGATATAAATAAACTTAGCTCTATAATCTCAGAAAAATAAATCCAAAAGCCAAATTGGAAGTACAGAAATTGCACTCACTCAGTTACAAGAACCACCAGCTATCACAACACTAAACAACAGCTACGGACTTTCCTCTTAGGCCAGAAGTTTCCTTGAAATGACTCAGGATAAACTATTATCAACACTAACTTTTTTTCCATATATTAAAACTATAAAATTAAATGGAAATTAAAAAGTCATCATGAAGCTTTCATTTCAATTTTATATACATAAGGGTGTATTTTGTATAAGATTCACAAATGCAAAGGATTCACAGGTAAAAAGGAATGGTTGAATTACCAAATGCAAATTGCACATATATCAGAGGTGCTCTTTCACTTTCTGAGTTCTATGTCTGCAAGGCTCTGTGTGTGTGTGTGTTTGTATGCACAGTAGCCATCTATTCACAACCACCATCCTGTAAACATTTGCTTTTTAAGATCACTCACCTCATTCGAATAGAATTACTTAAATTATTTAGCATCTAAAAGCACTGAAATGCACATGGGCCCAGTTGGCAGTTATTTTATGCCTATTAGGCCCTGTAGCCCACAATAAAGAAGGAAGGAGCTGGGCTTCTTCCAGCATCACAATGACACACTGTTCACACATCAAAAGCTATACAACAGAGGCAGTTGATGTTTATGGGATCCTGTTTGCATGATGCCACTTTGGAAGCTCAGCTCTAAGGTTTCTTTTGAAGAGAGAGGGGATGGAATGTATAGAAATGTTGATAGTGAATTCCACCCTTCCTCTTCAGCCAAGGTAAAGGGTATAATTTCCAAAATGACTTCATCTGAAATTCAGATAACATTTGACTCTTCCCATCCCTTTGTGAGACCCCTGTCCAAATCAAGGGGAATAGTCACAGAATCTCTTATTTTATTTCCTGCATGGGGCTCTGAATACACTGGACCTGAGCATGCTCGTGTTTAATGCCTTTTTATGGAAACAAATTTGCATTGGTAATAACTAGGATATAGATCTGTTATGTAGTGTGCTATTCTCTCTCGCCCAATGACATATTTCCAAAATCTCACCAAGATAAAAAGTTTGAAAGGATTGGGGCTGGGGATAGGCAATCCAGATTTCTCTGTAATTCTCCTTGTGTAAAATAAAAAGGTACTTGGATTTCTTTAGAGTTAATAACCCTGGGCATTGAATATATTAAGGTCCAGTGTGTGTTTGCAGTGTGTGTGCAAAACATGGATATGGTGAGTGTTTGAGTATTTACTATCATGTAGTCATTGATATGTTGCAGAGAGTCAAATTCATCATTTATACAAATAATGCATTTGTACAATGTGGATAAACTACAGAGCCGCAAAAATGATCAAGGAGATGAAAGCCTTAACATATGAAGTGGGATTAAAAGGATATAGGGTGTGTAGTCCCATGAAGCTGCTGCCAAGGAACTATGGTATCACAGTCTCTGCCTCAGGGTTGTAAACCCCCAAAGAGGAATTTGCAGGCTAGTAAAAGGGGCATTACTGAGAAAGAAATGAGCAGAGAGGAGTTGTCTGCATATTAGGGAAAAAAGTTTGTTGGAGTAGAAGCTATTAGGCAGCAGAATTACCTCCCCAGGGAGACAATGGAGTCTGTGACCCCATTACAGGAGAGTTAGAGCCTAGAGGATGGGCCAGTTCCCCAGTATGCTCTAGTGAGGGCTCCTTCCCAGCCTCTGGAGACTCAAAGGGACTGGAGGATGAAATGTGATTCTCCACTTCTTACCATTAATGGTTCCAGTTTGGTGCTGATATGAATACGGAAGGCAGAATGCCCAAGCTACCTGGATCTGATGCTAAGGTTAGATTTTATAATTCTCTGATGCATATTTAGGTATTATTATCAGACTCTCTTTTCCTAAACCTTTGATATGTTTAAATGAAATAAAACCTCTAGGTTGCTTTGGAAACAGCATCAATTGATGCATTCTTTAATCTAGAGGCATTCCCCCAAATATTTTTTAAAATGTGCATGTATGTCCTGTGGGGAGTTGGGTAGAAAATGAACCTGTTTGAACTGCAATTCATCTCAAAGTTAACTGTTTTATGCAGCCTATATTCTGTGTGTGCGTGCCAAATCGGCAGCCATGCTAATGGAATATTAATATATTCTTACTAGGCGGACAGATTGAGGTTTGAAATGAAACAAAATAAAAAGAAAAGAACAAATGAAAGAAATTGGAGTCATTTGGACTGTGGGGTCATAGCCACAACCCCCGGGGGAAGGACAGGGGGAAAGAGAGGCAGTGCTTTCTCTTTATCTTGTGAGCAATTACTGACAATTTGTTCTGGCCAGTAAAACTTCTGATATTATCATGGTTGCTGAGTAATTTATCATCAAAGTTTAATGTGAAAACAGGTGACTGTGTAATCACCAATCTAGGAACAGAAATAGAATCGTTATTATTTCTGCCTGAAGAGAGAGATTTTTTTTTTCTGTCAATTGACTTAACGGCCAAAAGGCTGTTCATCATATCACCATGAATTATAAAACCTCTATTAAATATTCATAAAAGTTTTGAAATGAATGTGTGATAGAGATGAAAGCCGGGCTAATTTAAATACCTACCAGACCTGTCTTAATTACACAGGTAAAATGAGATATAAAAATTATAGCAGCAAGGAAAAAAAAAAAACTTGAAACAGTTCATTCCATACATTATAGGAAATGCCTTTGTAAACCACCAAACACAATGCCCGGAGCTCACAGGGCAGCACAGATTTCCATCTCCCTTAAAGCATTACTGAAAAGGAGTTGGTGATATCTTTCTTCCACAGGAAATAGAAAGGAAACATCTTTGGGACTTTATGCCAAATGATTTGTGCTGGCTTTTCAAAATGTAAGTAAAAATGCCTGCTTTAAGAACACACCAATTTGCACCTGTTCAAGTCCTGAGGAAAATTTGCATGAGGCTGAATAAATGTCAGGATGTGACCAAGAGAAATCCAATGAAAACTTCCTCTAATTTTTCTTACTATTACTGTATGGATTTCTTGGACTGGTGACAATAACATATGATCTCTTTGGTTTGGTTTTGGTTTGAAGCTATTATAACCTCTTCTGACTTTTTAAGAGGGACAATTTCCACAGGAGGTAGACTGGTCCTGGAAGAATCAATCAGAAGCCAGGATATATTCACCTTCCCAAATAGCCTCAAACATAATTTGCTAAGTAAAGAATTTCCTATTCCTCCCCAAATAAGGATAATAGAAATGCAGTTATAATTCTGATCTTCCATCTTTAGACAAATATTAAACCTGACATTAAGAGTTACAGTATTTGTGAATTGGTCATTAGTACATAATTGGCATATATCTCAAGGTGATCCTGTGCTATCAAATAAGTTTTAACTGAACACTGATGTTTTTATGGGCATACAGAGGAAAAAAGAAAAGGATACTTTTCAGGGGTATAGGTCTGTGTTATATCATGATGGACTTTTAGGCTTGGCCAGCTGGCTTGACCTTGAGTGAGGTACTTCACCTTGCTGAGTCCCAGCACCAACATCTATAAAATGAGGGATTAATTTGGTGGTGGCTAAAACCCCATCCAATTCAAAATTCTGTGAGTCTACAATTATAAATAGGATGATAAGATGTTCTCTGTCTCTTAGGTTGCCACCCAAGTTAATGAACTCCAGTTTTAATTTCCTTTTTGGTAATAGGAAATCTGAAGACAGGCAAGGTTAAATGACCCACCTGGAGGCCCAGTGCAATCAGTGATGGAATCATAGCCTCCTTCACAGCCCTGGTTCCTGGCTTCCAGTTTCGCCAACTTATTAAAACCAAGATTTTTAGGATGTTTGTTAGGATCTTATTGCCTTATTCATATTCACATCCTGGATGATACCATTGATTCAGTGTAAATGTTCTATTTCTTAAATATTTCATAAATACATATTATCTTTTCAATGAAATTGTAGACTCCTTAGCATACCTGTATAAGATGTATATGAATCATTGTATTTTTTTAATACTATTCAATGTCCTTTAAGATAATTTTTTGTATAGTTCTTCTGTGTATTCTTGTCACCTCTTCTTAATATCTTCTTAGTATATGCTTCTGTTAGGTCCATGCCATTTCTGTCCTTTATTGTACCTATCTTTGTATGAAGTGTTCTATTTGTATCTCTAATTTTCTGGAAGAGATCTCTAGTCACTCCCATTCAAGAATACACTGAAGAACTATGAAAAAAGATCTTAATGACCCAGATAACCATGATGGTGTGATCACTCACCTAGAGACAGACATCCTAGAGTGCAAAGTCAAGTGGGCCTTAGGAAGCATCGCTATGAACAAAGCTAGAGGAGGTGATAGAATTCCAGCTGAGCTATTTCAAATCCTAAAAGATGATGCTGTGAGAAGTGCTGCACTGAATATGCCAGCATATCTGGAAAATCCAGTAATGGCCACAGGACTGGAAAAGGTCGGTTTTCATTCCAATCTCAAGAAAGGCAATGGCAAAGAATGTTCAAACTACCACACAATTGTACTCATCTCACATGCTAGGAAAATAATGCTCAAAATTCTCCAGGTCAGGCTTCAACAGTACGTGAACCAAGAACTTCCAGATGTTCTTAGAATCCTTAGTTCTAGGATTTAGAAAAGGCAGATCAAATTGTTAACATCATTGGATCATAGAAAAAGCACGAGAATCCAAGAAAAAAACATCTACTTTTGCTCATTGACTAGGCTAAAGCCTTTGACTGTGTGGATCACAACAAACTATGGAAAATTCTTAAGGTGGTGGGAATACCAGACCACTTTACCTGCCTCCTGAAAAATATGTATGCAGGTCAAGAAGCAACAGTTAGAAGAGGACAGGGAATAATAGACTGGTTCCAGATTGGAACAGGAGTATGTCAAGGATGTATATTTTTACCCTGCTTATTTAATTTGTATGCAAAGTACATCATGCAAAATGCCATGCTGGATGAAGCACAAGCTGGAATCACGATTGTAGTGAGAAATATCAATAACCTCAAATATGCAGATGAGACCACCCTTATGGCAGAAAGTGAAGAGGAAACAAAGAGCCTCTTGATGAAAGTGAAAAAGCGGGCTTGAAACTCAGCATTCAAAAAATGAAGATCATGGCATCCAGTCCCATCCCTTCATGGCAAATAGCCTGGAAACAATGGAAACAGTGACAGATTTTATTTACTTTGTCCCCAAAACCACTCAGATGGTGAATGCAGCCATGAATTAAAAAAAAAAAACAACAAAACAACAACTTACTTCTTGGATGAAAAGCTATGACCAATCTAGACAGCATATTAAAAAAACAGAGACATTACTTTGCCAACAAAGGTCTGTCTAGTCAAAGCTATGTTTTTTCCAGTAGTCCTATATGGTTGTGAGAGTTGGACAATAAAGAAAGCTGAGCACCAAAGAATTGATGATTTTGAACTGTGGTGTTGGGGAAGACTCTTGAGAGTGCCCTGGACTGCAAGGAGATCAAACCAATCAATCCTAAAGGAAATCAGTCCTGAATGTTCATTGAAAGGACTGATGCTGAAGCTGAAGCACCAATATTTTGGCCACCTGATGCAAAGAACTGACTCATTAGAAAAGACCCTGTTGCTGGGAAAGATTGAATACAGGAGGACAAGGGGACAACAGATGGGTTGGATGGTGTCACTGACTCAATGGACATGGGTTTGCGCAAGGGCCGGGAGTTGGTGATGGACAGGGAGGCCTGGCGTGCTGCAGTCCATGGGTCACAAAGAGTCAGACACAACTGAGCGACTGAACTGAACTGAAAAAGGATGAGTTTTACTAGTGATATATAACAAATATTCAATGCCTCTGTGATAAACATTAAAAAGACTAGGGAAATTGGAAGAGAAGAAAATGGGAAAACAAAAGAAAGCTCTAAAAGTTGTTTGAATTTGTACATGTGATATGTATTTTTCAAAATAAAGGGAATATCTCTATAATCAGAAAAATATAAGTAGATGAGGAAGAAAACATATATTCCATTCAACCAGCTTGATACTTTGGCTTCATGAAATCAAATAATCATCCTGGGTGGACTGTCATGTAAATTTTCCTAATAAATTGATATATACTTCCTATTTGGAATTTTCTCTCAACTGGGCACTCTGCCAGTGGTAGGGAGATACAATGGGTTTCTCTGTCCAGATTATAGAAGGGAATCTGGGAAAAACTTTTTGAGCAAGTCACTTCCAGGCAAGATACCCACCAGAATGCATATCCCATTTGTATAGCACTCCAGATCAGTTAAGAGACTACTCTCCATGAACATGTTGCCTTTAACCAGAACAATTTTAACAGCTCATTTATTGTTATTATTTCTTTCCTCTGTGGAGATGAAAAAGTCAGGTTAATGCCTTTCTTGTAATAGTTCTTTCTGTACTTAAAAACATAGGCTGTGCCTATATGTATATTTGGTTTAGAAAAACATAGTTGAAAAAAATGTATTTAGCCATAGGTTCCTAATTTTTTAAAAAAATAATGACTACTTTGCTATATTTTTTCTTTCTGCAAAACTCAACTTTTGAGAAAGCAATCTCTGATCATGTAAAGATTTGACTTGTTATTTAAATAATTTCTTCTGAGTGTGTATTTAAAATTATTCAGTAATGTAAGTTTGTCATCTCTGGCTCAATCTTTTACTTTATCCACAAATTTCTAAAACACGTATAAGCAGTGTTTTAAACTGCCCTCTCCCTGTAAAAATCAGTTCCAGGGTCTACTTTGAAACACTAGCTTGGGTCATTTTATCACAGAAATGACGACACTTTGCTGAGGGCTCAGAACAGTAGAATGTCAGAATTTATGAGCACTCATTTTTAACTACCTGTTCTATCCTTTGAGGTCTTTTATCAGCACACCTGAGGGTTTATAGCTCAGCCTCAGCTGAGATGACATCCACCTTTTCCAGGGAGGAAAGGCAGACATTGGGAGAACTTGCTGTGAACCCGCACTGTGCTATTTGCTTGGATATGATGACTTAAACCGTACAACATATTGGTATATCGTGTGCAAGGTGAGGAAGTAGAGATGTGAGAGCTCTAGTGACTTGCCCAAGATCACACAGGCACTAAAGAAGGTCATCATTTTTAGACTATTATCTTGTCTTAACACTAAACCCAGATTACTCTTGCTATGATTTCCCCCCCATTATTCTTAATTCTACCATTTAGAGAGCGATTTTATTTTTTCACCTTACTACCTCCAATCACTATCCATTCTTATCTTATGATATTGCCTTGTGTTTCATGAAGAAATTAGCAATTTTTCAGGCAGGAATTTTCAGCTGTCAAAGCCACCACCACTCAGGTGCAATTATGTAAACTCATGCGGATTGACTGCTCTGCTAGATGACTGGTGCTACCTTGAACCCATGACAATCCAGAAATTGCCTCATTTTTCTGTTCCCCTTAAAGTTAAACCACTCATCTTTTCTATATCCATTGTAAGAGATTCCTCACTTCTCAATATATCTTCAGTCATTGCAACTGAACTTCATCTTTCTCCTCACCCAAAGTCAGCTAGCCAATGTCAGTAATCCACTCCATTGTGCCAAATTCAAGAACCACAGTCATGTTCGACTCTCTGCAACCCTACGGACCTGGTCTGCCAGGCTCTGTCTGTCCGTGGGATTTTCCAGGCAAGAATACTGGAGTGGATTGTCGTGCCCTTCTCCAGAGAATCTTCCTGACCCAGGGGTCTAACCCACGTCTCTTATGTCTCCTGCATTGGCAGCCGGGTTCTTTACCACTAGTATCAGCTGGAAAGACTTTAGTTATGTTATGAAGAGGACCAAAAAGTGTGATGGTATTTGAGAGGATTTATTGTTATCTTTATAACCTGTTATTATTTTCTGAATAATTTTAATATGTACATATAAATCAAAGTTTTCTGGGAACACTAGTTCATGTTATTTTATATTTATATGAACTATAAATTACATAGCTCATTAGCAGCTATTTATAAAATGTAAATATATATAAGCAATGCCCTTCATCTAATAATCAGTTTTACATGGTTCCCCTGTATCTGTGACCTGACTTAAGCAGAACCAAGCAGGGCTGCTGTAATGTGAGAGATCTACTTTATAAAGAGCTGGGAATGGTCCATGACGACTGGAATTAATTACCTAGAAGGCTGGGAAGACGATGGACTATTCAAGCACCAGTTTCTAAAATCCCCACCCCTCTCCCTCTAATGCTACCTCTTGATATGTCCAGCTTTATTGCTTCTCGGTTAAAAAGAGACTACTCTTTGTCTCCAGTGTGGTATTGAACAAAGAGTAGAGGGATTCCTGGCTGTCATAACTTGACAACAAACAAAAGAGATAAACTCTGCAAAAGAACATTATGCTCAGACATGGTCAGAGTGGATTGTGATCTACTGCGATAACTTGAAATTCACCAAACATGCATGAGTATTTATGTCAAATTCTCTGTGCAAGAGTGTGGATTGAAGAAGGAGAGGTGCTGAATACTGTGGAAAGAGTTAAAAGGCAGCCAGAATATCACAGCCCCAATGCATTCCCATAAAATTGATGAGAAATGACAAACAAACATGAAATTGTAGGGAAAACCACACCAGTTTATATTATCAAGTGCTGAATGAATGATGTTCTCAAAAAATTGAGATGATGAGGGGTCAGCTGAGTTGAGTGTCAGGAAGAGGAAAAAAAGAATGATTTGTGAGAGAAGGAATGATTGTAGCTGGGTCTTGTGGACGGAGGGGTGGGCGAGAAGCATTCTAGCCAGAGGAATCTAGAAAGAAAAACTTAAGCAGAGAAAAGGAGCAATACTTGGTGAAGAAATGAAAGGAGAGTTTAAATGCAATGGAAAAGGCAAGAGGAAGTAAGGAGTAATCAGATGGAGTCCAATTAAATGGCATGTCAAAGTTTGGATTTTAGTTCATAGGTGCTAGCAAGTCACCAGGAGAAGGTTACCGGACAGGCCCTACCCAGCTTGTGTCTGTCAAGGGTCCATGGGAAGTGACCTGTCCTCTGTGGTCACCATACCTACAACTCATCCTATACCTCTGCCCTTGATCTGCAGTTCATGGACCCATGGACAATGGGAGTGGAAAGGATTGAGGGTGTCAGAGGACAAAATAAATGTGGAGTGAGCATGTCTGCTTTTCTGAGAGGATAGAAACAGTACTTATATTGCATGGATGTAGACAGAGAAAACATTCGCACTAGTTTTGGGGCATCTGTAAAAACATTTTTTTTTAATTTACAATATTTTGTTGACTGTCTAAACTTAACTTTTTCTCTGTTCATAGATTTTCTTAAGAGCAAAAATAATCCTTTGATGAGGAGTTGGCAGCACTAAAGTTCTAAAAGAACTAAAGTTCTTTTTGCAAAAAAAAACAAAAAAAAACAAACACTGAAAATCCTCTCTTGTTGTGGGTTTGTTTTTGTCTTGCTGTCCTTTCATTCTTTAAAAAGTGATGCAAGGTAAAAGGCTTCTCTTTCCAGAGTCCACTTCGTCATTTATAGCAATCAGCCAGCTACTGTTCAGTGAGTAGCCATTAACTGCATTGCATCAGGTCAGGAACTTTGGAAGAACATGTACAAACTCTAACTCCCAGCACCTTATGAATTCTTAGAAAACTGAGCCTATCAATTTATATTATTAACTTTGTGCCATCATTTGAAAAGTATATATTAGAGAAAGTGCTATCAGAATAGAGACTCCTTTCCATTTGAGGAAGTCAGAAAAAGAATCATAGAGATGATTTTGAAGATGGATGCCAAAGGCTGTGTGATGTGGTAAGCTCAGCAGGGTTGGATTCCAGGTATCAGATATGGCAGGTATGAAGAGACGAGGTGGGAAACAGCAGTGAATATGCTGGTCCAGGTAGAGTGGGTGGGTACACTGATTAGGGACAGGGACTTATTATATGGTAGTAGTTTCCATTTTTTAAGTACTTAGTATTCCCAAGCCCTATGCTACATGCTTTTAATACACTGTCAATTAATTTCCCAATAAATATATTAATTAAAAAATAATAATGTTGTTTAATACTCATCACATCTTTAGATACTCCAGTTCCAGTCCTAAGTGGTCCCTTACTTGTAGTGGATGTAGACTCCTGCCCAGATGAGTAGCCTAAATTGATTGAAATATACACATCCTCTATTTTTTGAAAGTTCACCACTTCATTTTTGCCAAAGAACTACATAAGTGCTTGTTTTCATTAACTGATAGAATCCAAATAGAATTTTCACTTTTATGAAAAAAAAAAAGACAGAAAGTGAAAATAGCATTCAGCTTTGGTTTGCAGTGAACCATTATAGAGGCAGGGGGCAACTCTAGCAGAGAGAGTGGAACCACCAAACCCCTTCCCTGGAACTACACCCAGCATCTCAGCATCAACCTGCCATAACTCTGAACTACATCTGTGAGCATCTGTGCTCGATTTATTTTGTGCCTCCATTAGCAAGATGTGTCCTAAAGTAATTGCTTGTTTGCTTTACGCCATTTCAGCTTATGAAAGGCTTCACAGAACACTCTACTTTCAGAAAGCAAGGGAAGCCTGTACTCCCTTTTCATACTTCTCAGTAATTGGTTTGACAATGCAAAGACCTCAGCTAATTTGCACCAATAATAAGGAGGAGGTCACATTTGGAAGCTTCCAGCAGTAAAGCGTTTTGCTGTCAGAGGAAATCAAGAGAGGCTTGTCTCTCTTCTCTAGAGGACGTGAATGAGAATCTATGCTGCTTGGGTGATGCTAAGAGCATTTGGGGATGAGAGAGGAAACCAGTGTGTGGTTAAAGCCTGTACATATCAAAGGGATTCCCTGGGGACTCAGATGGTAACAACTCTGCCTGCAATGCAGGATACCCAGGTTGGATCCCTGAGTCAAGAAGATCCCCTGGCGGAGGTCATAGCAACCCACTCCAGTATTCTTGCCTGGAGAATCGCATGGACAGAGGAGCCTGGCGGGCTATAGTTCATGGGGTCGCAAAGATTCAGATATGACTGAATGACTAACATGGAGACATATCAGACAGACACAGCAGAACAACAACAAAAACTAGGAGGGTGGGGCTGGAACTGAGCTCCAGTTATAGCAGGTGTGAACCATACACTCAACTACCTTTCAGGAAACAATATATTCATGGTTTAAGGCTATTGGGTCCAGATTCCTGAAACCAGAAGCTAAAAACATCCTAATACATAATTTAATTTTCATGGCAATACCATGAGGCATATACTAGCATAATACCCCACTTAACCCATAAAGAAACTGAGGCATAAAGAGACTGAAAAACTCACCTAAAAGCATATACCCAATAAATGTTAGAGCCAGGCTTTTAACCAAGAACATGTAAATCCCTCTTATTCCGTGCACTGTCCTGCCTCAGGAGGTACGTATATAATGTGCTTCCAGAAAGGAGAAAGTGGAGGTCTAACTTTACTCCAGTTGTGTCAAAACTGAAGATCTCAGACTGGACTTATAGAATGTCTCTGACAAAGAGGGTCACCACTGTGATCTCAGAAATTATGATAGCTGACATTTTAGAGACTATAGTGTGTCAGGCATTGATCTAACCACTCTTTAAGGGTTGACTTAATCTTCCCCAAAACCTTAGAAGGTATTTCCTATTATTATCTCTATTTGAGCAATATTAATACACTGAGTCACAGCAAAATTAATTCTTACGTTCATCGGTATTCAGAAAGCCTATATCCTGAACACTGTACCCAGAGTTTGTCAGGCATTATATTGAATTGTTTCCAGTCTAACATCAATGAAAAAAAAAATGTTATTAGTACTTTTCAGACAAAACACCAAGTTCAGTAACTCACTGGAGAAATACAATTGGCCAATGGGAAAATTATGTTCAGTATCATTTATATGTCATCCATCCTTACTGCAAGTTTCCATTCAAATGGAGCGTAAAGTATGGGGATCTTGCAAGCATGGGCTTAGGATGTCTGAATTCTATGCTTGGAGAAAATCCCACTTTTCCTGGTTTACCCGGGGTAGCAAGCACTCTGAGCTCCAGGGAGTGCCTCTGCTGCAACCCAGCTGGTCCTTCCTTTTCTGGAGATCCCTGAAGGCCTGGCTGTCAGAGGGAGAGCCCTGGACCTGAGCCTCAGTTTTAATCAAGTTGGACATGTGGTGAAAGGAGCTTTCCTGGTGGTATTGCTATATTTCTTTGTCTGGCCCCAGGTTACACACAGAATCACAATGGAGCAAGGCAACATTTCTATAGATGGAAGAAAAAGAGGTCAGTGGAATTTCCTCTGCATTTCCAAAGGTCTATGGCTTGGCAAGTTTTTATTCTGGTGCTCATCTAATCTGTGTCAGCTCACCTTCTCTGTGGATGTGCTCTGGCAGGTTGGCAGCCGATATTTGCTTTGACAAGAGTAGGTTTCCCAGTGAGCGCAGTGGTTTAGCACAGCAAAAGAAATCTGTGCTGCCAACCCCATGCTGATACTGTTTCCCACACATAAAGCTTTCCAGCCTGGCAAGATCTGGGGGGTGAGCCTCAAAAGTTATCTGATGTGACTGATAAAGCTGGAATGTGCATCATTCTGTGATCTTAATTATTCTTTGATAGGTTTGGAGGATTTCACATAAAAAGGAGGAGTATATCTCAAATAGTGGATTCCTTGAATATTAGTGCTGGAAGGAACCTTAGAGATGATTCAGTCTTTCACCGTAGATGCAGACAAAGTGAACCTCAGAGAAGTTAAGTATCTTGTTTGAAGTCACACAGGCAATTTTAATCACAATCAAGTGAAGACTCAATGTTTAACCTCTGGTCATCCTCCTTTTAATGACATTTTTGTACTTGTTTCTGCTTCACAAATAATTATGTGTATAAGCCAAGTATCTACTTGTCTGTTCAGTGCACAACAGGATGAGCTCAGGTAGCATGTGAAGCATAATGCACTGCAGGAGGGAACTGAGGTAGAAAAAAGGGCAAAAGGGGGAATAATAGGGCATACATGAGGGAAATGTAGCCAAATGCATTTTTTATCCTTCCTGTTTCTAAGAATAATCTCAGTTATTTGTAAATTACTTACTCTGAAGTTTTAACAATAAAAACAAAATCAAATATTTAGAAAGAATTCCAATAATCCTAAATGCTATATATTAAAAATCAAACTTTCACTTAGGTCTATTTACTTTTGTTAAACCAATAAAGTAACTCTCTTGAGTATCTCATCTGCTTCTCAAAGCCTGTTAGACTTCAATGTTTAGCCAGAAGGCTGAGGAGGTACAGGATGGTATAAGCTATTTTCCAGGAAAAAAAAAAAAATTGAAGTAGTAGTGGGAAGCCTAACATTTGCAAAGGAGTCCACTACAGTACTAAATTAGCCTAAAATAAAACCGTTCATCTCATGGACTATGTGGAGATAGCTAGTCCTTTATAAATAACAGACACAAAGGTATTTTATCATTACACAAAAACCTATGCTTGTAATATCAAGTATGGATCACCGAGAATCAAATAGTGATGTCTGGATTTAATAAAAAAAGAAGAAGAAGAAAAGAAATGAGGAATATTTAAAGGCACTAATGCATTAATGTTAAAAATGCTCATTTTTGTTTTGTTTTGTTTCAGATCACTGAACTTTGGGTTACTGTTACATGGAACACTGTTGAGCTCTCAGAGAAATCAGAAGACTGGAAAAGAGGGTGTCTGGTGAGAATATTTGTTTCCTGTATATGGAGGACAATGTGACTTAAGGCTCTTTATTGGTTAAATTTAAGGAAGAACATAGTTCACTTTCTTCAAGTTTTTACCTTTTCCTTCAGTGCCCTCTGACCCCATCCTGTCCCTACCTTAAATGCCTTTCTCTGCTGATTATGTCAACAGGCTCTGACTTGACAAAGCAGAGTAGGGGTTCACAAAGTAGGGATTTGTGAACACTGATTTAGAAAAGATTCTTAAAAATTAAAACCAAAACAAAAATCCCTGATCTCAGGGAGAGATTTCCATTCTCCTACTGAAAAATCCTAAAGAAACATCACATTCCTTCTTTTGAAAAAGTTTGAACACATAGCTCAAGTGAATGTAAATTAAATGTTCATCATTTTATAACTTACTGTATGAAATACAATGATGTCCTATTGATAAAATATTAAACCTGTAATTTTGCATTGGATTCCCTCGGAATTTCTTGAAGTTGCCGCCCCAACAGAATTGTGCAATTTTCTTAACCTCAGTCTTAAGTTTTGAGGGTGGAAAGGCAACAGCCTTCAGTTTTCTAAAGTTCCTACAGAGGACATAAGCTCATGAAGACATTCAATTGCTCCAATTCAGGCCAATGTCTAAAGTTTAACATTTCTTCTGATAAGAGCTTAAGGCTTTAAGAAGAGTCTCGGAAGATGGTGCATAGGAAGCATCAGAAATCTGTTTCACCATTGACACAATTGCACAGGCAACATCTGTCTAATGTAATTACTTTGGAAATCTGGAATCTTTTGAAGCCTTTCAACTTCCATGGGAAGCCTCCAGTGGTTAATTGTAGTTATTTTCAATCAATTTCAGCTGTTAGTTCAGAAGAACCTACCCTTTCCCCACCCTCAGCCCCTTGGCAGGCAGCTATGCATATATCACTGAAACAGCTTGCACACAGGAGCCACGGTGGTCAGTATGAACACTGTTCAGCAAATACCAGGGACTTGTGTTCTAACCACTGAGCACTGCTTCTGACCACAGAGGTACAGGCCCTGAAACAAGCCACCACTGTTGCCCTCATGCCCACTGTTGCAATCTCCTTCTCCTTGGTCTGAAGAAATTTCAAGGAAATTTAAACAGATGGCATGTTTTACCTTCCTGCATTTTTTTTTTCCTTTTCCCCTTTTTGGGAGCTAGACATTGAGGAATGGGGCATTCAAAAGCAACCACATATATGAAGAAAATTAGATAATATTTCACATATGCAGGGGGGAGCTGTAGGCTCAGAATGAACCTGAGAAGACCTTGAATTTACACCCCAGGCTGACCCTCTACATGGAAACAGTCTACAACCATAAAAATAAGACAAACCAAACAAAACAACAAACACTGGGGGAGGAATTACCATATTATTATAAATAATTCCTCAATTTTCAACAGAAAAAAAGTACAAGACATACAAAAAAACAGGGAGTTATGACCCAGTTGAAAGACAAATAAAGGAAACTGTTTCTGAGAAAGACCAAATGGTGGACTTATCAAACACTGCCTTTAAAACATCTGTCTTAAACATGCTCAAAGAACTAAAGTAAGATGTGCAAAAGTCAAGAAAAAACAAAGTAGAAGTATTAATGAAGAGACAGAATACCTTAAAAGCAAGCAAAAAGAAATTCTTGTTCTAAAAAATACAGTACAATAAAAAAAAAAATCACTAGAGGGAAAGAGATGAAGGTGAATTTGAGCAGGCAGAAGAGGATATCAGTGAACTTAAAGATATGACATTTGAAATTGAGTCTGAGGAACTGAAAAAAAGAAAAAAAAATGAACACAGAAAACGAGACCTGTGAGATACCATCAAATGGGTCAACATACTAAGCGAACACCATGAGGAGAATAGAGAGAGAAAGGGGCAGAGAGATTTTCTTGAAGAAATAATTGCTGAAAGTTTACCAAGTTGGAATGACAGATACAAATTCTAAATAGTTCAATGAACTCTATGTAGGATGAACTCAAAGAGATTCACACTGAGACATATTATAATCAAACTTTGGAAAGCCAAAGACTAAGAGACAATCTTGAAAACATCAAGGGAGACATGACTTATCACATGCCAGGGATTCTCAAGATTATCAGCAGATTTCTTGTCAGAAACATTGAAGGCCAAAAGAGAGTGGATGGATATATTTAAAATCTAAAAGAAATAAATTGTCAATCCTACATCTAACAAAATCATCCTTCACAAGTGAGGAATAAATTAAGACATTTCCAATAAACAAAAGCTAAGGGAGTTTGTTACCACTAGACTTGTTCTATATGAAAAGCTAAAGGAAGTCTAGGAGGTTAAGATGAAAGGACATTAGAGAGCAACTCAAAGTCATGTGAAAAAATTTTTTTTTAAATCTTAGTAAAAATGAATAGATAGAAAATTATAAAAGCCAGTATTATTGTAATGATGGTTTGTAAGTCCACTTTTTCTTTTCTATGTGATCTAAGAGACTAATATATTCTTTTAAAAATGCAATTAGTCTAAAAGTTACTATTGTTGTAACTGGTTCTATAATTTGCACTTTGTTTCCTACATAATTTAAAAGATATGCTAAACAAAAATTGCTAGATAATGCTCTTTGGGCACACAATGCATAAAAATGCAATTTTGTGATGTTAATAACTAAAATGGTTGCAGATGGAATTTTAAAGGAATGGAGTCTTTGCATGCTATTAAACTGGTATAAATTCAAGTCACAGTATTATAACTTTAGGATGTTAAATGCAACCCTTATGGCAACTACAAAGAAAATATAGAATATCCACAAAGGAAAAGAAAAGGGAATTTAAACATGCCACTACAAAAAAAAAAAAAAAAAAAATCATCCAAGCACAAATGGAGATAGTAATGCAGGAAATGATAGACAAAAAAACTACAAGGCATATATAAAACAAATAATATAGTACCATAAGTAAATTTCTTCTTATTAGCAATTACTTTAAATGTAAGTGATTTCAACTATTCAATCTGACAGAGATTTTAAAAAATAAAGATTCAACTCTATGTTGTTTACATGAGACTCAATTTAGATTGAATGATGTAAATAAGTTGTAAATTAAAGGATAGAAAAAGTAATTCTAAATAAATAGTAACCAAAGGAGATCTGGGGTTGGCTTTAATAATTTAACAATAGACTTTAAATCAAAAGAAATTATAAGGACTCGTTGGTTTTGCAGTGGAATGGAGTCCTCCTGACAATGCAGGGGACATGAGTTCTATTCCGGGAAGACTCCACATGCCACTGAATAACAAAGCCCGCTGCTGCTGCTGCTAAGTCACTTCAGTTGTGTCCGATTCTGTGCGACTCCATAGACGGCAGCCCACCAGGCTTCTCCGTCCCTGGGATTCTCCAGGCAAGAACACTGGAGTGGGTTGCCATTTCCTTCTCATGAAAGTGAGAATGCATGAAAGTGAAAAGTGAAAGTGAAGTCGCTCAGTTATGTCTGACTCTAGTGACCCCACAGACTACAGCCTACCAGGCTCCCCCGTCCATGGGATTTTCCAGGCAAGAGTACTGGTGTGGGGTGCCATCGCCTTCTCTGAACTAAGCCTGAGCACCATAAATACCAACCTGTGCTCTAGAGCTTGTGAGCTGCGACTACTGATCCTGCATGCCACAGCTTCTGAAGCCTGCACCCCTAGACCCTGTGCTCTGCAACAAGAGAAGCCACCACAATGAGAAGCCAGCTCACTACAAGGAAAAGTAACCTGCATGAAGCAATGAAGACTCAGTACAACAACAACAACAACAGCAAAAATTGATTAATTAAAAAAGAGATTGTAAAAAAAAATAACCTGGTATATTAATAAAATGTTTAATATATCGAGCATATGACAATTATAATATTTATGTACCTAAACTCAAAATATATGAAGCACCATGATGTAAGGCCATCAAAGTACATGAAACAAATACTGACATAATTTAAGGAGAAATATAGTACCACAATAATTATTGGGGAATTCAATACCACCCTCTCAATAACGAATTTAATTTAATTTTAATCAGAAGATAAGTAAGGAAACAAAGGACTCAATCAGTACAAAAAAATTAAGTTGATCTAATAGAAATATATACAGAACATTTTACCCAACAACTGAATATACTTTCTTAAGATAGCATGGGGCATTTCCCAGAATACACAATAAGGTATGTTACAGATTCAATAAAACTCCTAGAAGACCACATACTGTAAAAGTTTAATGACATTGGATTTGACAACGATTTCTTGGATATGACAACAAAGACGCAGACGATGACAACAACAGACAGACTGAACTTCATGAAAATTAAAAGCTTTGTGCAAAAATTAAAAGCTCAGTGTCATCATATTGAAGAGGCAACCCTTGTAATGGAGAATACATTTCCAAATTATATGGCTAATAAATATACAGAATATATATAGAACTTCTAAGTCTCAGTAACAACAAAAAGCACAATATGAATTAAAAAATGGGCAAAAGTCTTCAGTAGATATTTCTCCAAATAAGATGGAAAATGGCCAATAAACATTTGAAAGGATGCCATCACTGATCATTAAGAGAATGAAGATAAAAGTTACAATTAGTTTCTATTTCATACCCATTAAGATGGCTACTATTTAAAAAATTAAATAGAAAGTGTTGGTGAGAATGTGGAGAAACTGGAATCCTTGTCCTACATTGGTGGAAATGCAAAATAGTACAGTCGTTGTGGTTAGCAGTATGATGGTTTCCTAATACGTTAAAATAAAATTACCATATGAAACAATAATTCTGAATATATACCCAAAACAATTGAAAGCAGGATCTGGAAGAGATATTTTATACCATTGTCGATAACAGCATTATTTACAACAGCTAAATCATGGAAACACCTTAAATCCTCTCTGACAGATGAATGGATGACCAAACAGTAGTATATACATACACTGGGATGTTATTCAGCCTTAAAAAGGAAGGAAATTTTGACATTTGTCACTACATGAATGAACCTTGAGGACATTATACAGAGTTAAATAAGCCAGTCACAAAAATACAAATACTATATGATTCCACTTACATGCTTTTATAAAGTTTTGCTGAAACACAAACACAGCCATGCATTTATATGTTGTCTATGGTTGCTTTTGTACTAAAACAAGAGTTGAGTAACTGCCACAGAGGCATTTTCCCTATACTTTTAAAATATTTACTATGTGTCCCTTTACAGAAAAAGTTTTTGCAACTCTGATTTAGAGAATGTCAGTAAAGACTTTCCTTAGAGAAGAGATGAAACCTAAAATCCAGTGTTTAAAGACTGACAGTACAGAGAGGGAAAAGGAAGAAAAAGGGAGACGCAACTGCTGAAGAAGGAAGCAATGTGAATGATGGCATGGGATGAAAAATAAGTGTGGGATGAAGATTTCTGGAGGGAAAGGGCTTATTTCTACTGGATGGGAGAGATACAGGAGTGGACAAATGTCATGAAGCCAGATCAAGGAGAACCCTTGAAGAAAAGAGGAGACAGGAAGAAAAATATCAAATATACAGGTGATAAATAAAAGCTGTGGAAGGATTTGGGGCATGAGAATGGTATAAGCAAAGTCATATTCAAGAAGTTTATGATTTCCTCACTGACTCAACTGATAGGAGTTTGAGCAAATTCCTCCAGGAGATAGTGAAGGACAGGGAAGCCTGCCATGCTGTAGTCCATAGGATAGCAAAGAGTTGGACACGACTTGGCAACTGAACAACAGCAACAAATATGCCTGAGACAGGAAGTGGATATGGAGCCGGAAGATACTCTGATGGCTCAAAATGGTGATCACTGCAGGCTAAGAAGTCTTTTCCAGGTAAATTTTACATCTTTTCTGAATCTCTCTGATGCAACACTAGTGTACTTGGATGCCCAAGGAAAATAGGAAATCAGGCAGAAACGTAAAACTCTGCTATATGACAAGAGGCAATCTCTGTCCTCTACCTTTTAATTTTTCAGAGTATTGGCTACCATTAATTGAGTATTTATAGTGAGCTAGGAATTTTCTTCTGCATGGTCTTACAATATTTTTTTTTCTTCTTATGTGAGAAAAACAAGGCTTAGAACTAAGGATCTTCCCAACTTCCCAAAGGACACAGGCCAGCAGAGTGGAAGCTTCCAAATAGATGGATCATGTCTGTTAACCAGCATGCTGCTTTCAGCCTATCCATGACCACATAGAACTGGAGGGTCTTGCGATGTCTATTCAAAACCCTCAACTTAATGATGAGAAGACGGGAACACAGAGAAGGGGAAAGGCAAACTAATTTGCCATCATTTGCTCTTTTGCAATTTCTTGGCAGCTATTTTTCTTGCAGCTTCGTGTTTCATGATCTGGATTTGGGGTGGTTGGACCTGAACTAAAAGGCCATTTCTGTGACCTTGTGGGAACTCAGCCTATAATTGTTGGTTAATTGTCTCCAGGGAGAGTCATTTGCAGGAGATAAAATCATCAACATTTGACCATGTCTGATGTGAAATTCCTTTTAGATCTGATTAGTAAAGGAGAAGGAGGGGGAATGAAGAATAAAAGAAAACAGTTTGCTGTAGCTGTGGCAAGAGAGAAGCTGTCTCTCAAACGATGATGTTGCCCTCAAGCCAGCTCTTCAGGGAATGGAGAGAATAAATTACTGGGATATGATTTTAGATATGATATCCCAGTTGAGCTAGGAAGTGTTTGCAATTAGAAGGTCATTTGTGTGGTTAACAATGTTGCCACAGCCCCAATACTGCTTTCTCCTGAGCCACAGTAGAAAAAAATCATCCAAATAAGCATGGGTTATTATTTTTTTAAAGGAAAGCTGAAGAGCATTTACTTAGTCCTTAGTGTGTAGCAGGCAATGGGGAATATCTTTCATCTAAATGAAAAATTGGAAACATAACTTTTATGCCTAGATACTATCAGGGAAATCAAGATATTAATATACAGGCTGAGAGGAAATGAAGCTGAAATGAATTCTCTCCTTTTATTTAATGGCTGAAGTTAGGATTTTTTTTCCAGTGGAAAAGTAAACCAAATGCCATTTATTTTGGCTAATTGTAAGTTTCGTGGCTAGATGGTTCATGTTTCTATTGCATTTCAGAGCACCTAGCTTTGTGCTGTGATATAAGAAGTGCTTTGAAATGCCAGCATTTTGTTAGATGGCTTATAATCTAGACTCTGTAACACTGTTGGCCAGATCAAGAGACTTTTATGAAATTCTCCTTGTGGAAAAGTGTCTGCCCCACATGTTATCTATTAAGGAAATTTAAACGTATTTTAAACAAATATGAGCTGTGTTGTGGTGGAAAGATGTTGGACCAGATTCTCAGGGCCCCAAATTCTTTACTGCCTGCCTGAAGCCAGTACAGGTTTTACAGTGTGAGAAGCTGGGCAAATTTAATTGTTGTTTACTTCCATAAGGCTCTGCACCCACCGCCTAGACTCTCCTTGGCTCCTCCAGCGATGTAACTTCTGGCACAGAAGAAAAGCAAAAACAGAAAACCACTACAAGAGGAAAATTTGGGCAGAGTTAGAATGCCACACTGGCTATTGAGTGATGGGTCTCAGAGGGAGAGCTATTCCAGAACTTTGTGACCAGGTTCACAGTTCATGGAAGGATCCAGAATCAGGTTTGTGGAAGCATCCAGAGAGGCACGATATTGGGGGGGAAATGCTTACTTAAATGAAAGAAATGCCTTCAGTATTTTACTTTGTCATACAGAAAGCACAACCCAACATTCAATATACACCAGGAATATCGGCATAATATCACTTCTTTTTGGTGACTAAGAGAGACAGATTCACAAGTGGGAGGATGATATTGTACTTAGAGATGACTTGCAGAAAATTCTTGATGTGATGGCCCATATATATGTTTATCAGTTTCAATGACCTTTACATATCAGTGTCTCTCAGTCTTCACATAGCCCATGCTGAGCGCTGGGGCAGCACTGCCTTACCACTCGGACTTTCTCACTTGGCAATGGATTTGACTAAGGAAGTACACTAGTGTGCAATGAGGTGTGACCAAGTATTGTATATGAGTACAGAAAACAAGAGGACTCAACAATGTCCTGGAAGAGCATACAGGTAAGTGTTTCAAAACTTCAAAAGTAGAGGCACACAGGGTCAAACCTGAAAGAAAAAGGAAATTAACATACACATTCATTTACACAGTAGCATGACTGAATAGGTCATTCAATTCAGAGCCACTACAAAATTCAGTGGCTCTTCTACCCAGCAATGATTAGGAAGAAGCATTTTTGTAGGAAAAGGACATGATTCCACATGATTTCACATCTCTTCTACTAAGGAGTGGGATATAAGCAGTGTAGATGGGGAAAGGACACTCTCCCACCACAAAATCACATGCTTCTTAGCATTCCTACTGAGTGTCTTCTGGTGGTGGTGGT
This sequence comes from Bubalus kerabau, assembly GCF_029407905.1. Lineage (NCBI taxonomy): Eukaryota > Metazoa > Chordata > Mammalia > Artiodactyla > Bovidae > Bubalus > Bubalus kerabau. The sequence continues at coordinate 21,558,008 of NC_073644.1, read as the reverse complement.
GGTTTTTTCACTAAGTTGTGTCTGACTCTTGAGGCACTATGAGCTATAGCCCAACAAGCTCTTCTGTCTATGGGATTTCCCAGGTAAGAATGCTGGAGTGGGTTGCCATTTCCTTTTCTAGAGTGTCTTCAAGAGTATCTTAAAGCCTGGCCTGTTGTATTTTGTTATTTCTATGGTGAATGGGCTTGTTTTTTTTTTTTTTTTCCCCCAGGAATATCTGGGTTTAAACCCAATTTTGCTCCTTCACCAGTGAATGACTTTGGGCCAATGTCTTATCCTTTCTGAACTTAAGTATTCTTATGTGTCAAGAACGTCTATTATAATACTTAATATTAGGGCTGTGGGTGTGAAAATGAAATAGGTTTAGTTAAGTAGATAAAGATGGCATTTAGTGTATGTTAATTATTTCCTTTTAATACTTTGGTAGGATAAAAAGCAAATGGTAGAGTGGCAAAATCTTTTGATTTGGTGTCAGAAGACCTTGAAGTTACAGACAGCATCTGACTTGGGTGTGGCCTTGCAAAAAGCAGGGAGCCTCTTTGTGCCTCAGTCTCCTAGTTAAAAAAAGAGAGGATTCATTTTAAAGAGAACATGCGAATATCTTCAGGAAAGTACATGTCACACAAAGCTGCGAGGGAGGCAGCATAGAAATTTTAAAAGTTGCTGAGAAGGGGGAAAGAATCTTTCAAAATTTATTTGAAATTTTTGTGAATACCAGGTTTTTATCTTACTGGTTTTGGGAAAAGAATATATGTATATACATATATTTTTTCATGGAGAACATAGCCTAATAATAATGTGACTACAAGCTCTAAATAATCTGGACACATGTTTCTTAATATCAAGGATACTGGTAATGCCTACCATTTATGAGTGCACATCATGAACAAAACTAAGTTGGTGCTTCATACAAAACATTTCTTTTCTCTCCCAAAGAGCCTGCATTAAGGTGAGGAAATCAATTGCAGATTGGCTAAGTTCAAGATCCCACAAATCAGAAATAGTGTAAATGGAATTTCAACCCATGTCTCTTTGGCTCTAATTGGAGTCTCCCCTAAACCAAAGCATTTATTGTACCCAAATTGATGCTGGATTTTCAATTTGATACGATCAAGAATCAACACCTATTCAATTCCTTCAGCCAGAATTTAAATCCTTCTTGGTATTTCTTTTCAGTTTGCTCCCAGAAGCACACCTCTCATTCCCTTTTTCCTAAATTTTGATCCATACTATTGTTTTAATTGTGAAGAACCAAACCTTGCTCAAACGACACACTTTAATAATGACTGAGAATAACTGAAACAATATACTTTGGGGTTTGAAGGCACTTCCCAAAAGTGGTTCTAGAAATGGCTCAGATGACTAAAATATTAGTATGAACTCCTAGGCTGACTGTTTTGACTCTGAAAGGATCTTCTTAAAAATGAATTTTAAAAATTTAGCCTTAGTACCTCATTAAATTCCTGGCCATCCTCACTCCCAATGATCCATAACTAAAGAGTAGGAGCTCTATATTGGTGAGAAAGAAACCCCAACAGAGAAGGAAAGAACATATGGAGCCTGTCCCATCTCTTATGTTACTTTTGTGAATTACTTGCCTAGGAAGTAACTATAGCAATCATCAGTCTGTTTTCCTTCTAAGGAATCTGATCACAAACTACTATGTTTATAACAGATAAATCTATTGCTGCATATGTTTATGTGTAACTGAGGAACCCAGAACTTGACCTGCTAGTCTTTTTCTAGTTGTAAAAGGCAAACCAAAGAGAATATTCATGGTGACCAGAAGACTTTGTGTATACAGTTTTATAACACTGTTGAAATCATTCTTGGATTTTTTTTGAACAAAGATTCTTTGTATACCATATTGTTTGGTGATGTCTCAGCCTATTTAGCACCGATGATCTGTCTGGACTGGACCTTGTGGTTCTTATGATGATTGCAAGGGAAACTTTCATGATAACCCCATTTGAAAATGTAAAACATAAAGATTTATTACTTACAGTGCTTGGAATTACATAGTACACCTGGGACCAAACAGAGAGGTGACAGGTAGAGAGAGAGAGAGAGAGGCTGGGGTTCCTCTTTTATCAGGGTCCAGGGTGGGGGCCTAGGGTTTCATAGGCTTACTCTTTATCATTAATTTAAAACAGAAGAGCAGAAATTTAAATCAAAGGAAAAGAAAATGTAAGTGACTGAAATGAGCAATTATTGAAATCTACTAAGAAGAATTGATGCTTTTGAACTGTGGTATTGGAGAAGACTCTTGAGAGTCCCTTGGACTACAAGGAGATCCAACCAGTCCATTCTAAAGGAGATCAGTCCTGGGTGTTCTTTGGAAGGGATAATGCTAAAGCTGAAACTCCAGTACTTTGGCCACCTTATGTGAAGAGTTGACTCATTGGAAAAGACTCTGATGCTGGGAGGGATTGGGGACAGGAGCAGAAGGGGATGACAGAGGATGACATGGCTGGATGGCATCACTGACTTGATGGACGTGGGTTTGGGTGAACTCTGGGATGGACAGGGAGGCCTGGCGTGCTGCAATTCATGGGGTCGAAAGATTCGGACATGACTGAGTGACTGAACTGAACTGAACTGAACTGAAAATCTCTACAACAAAGGAAACTCAACTGGGGATGTTCTACTCTTTGTGTCCTCTAGTGGCTGGCAATGTATTGATTGAGATTGCTTTCTTTTATGTGAATGCCAGTCTCCTTGGCAATCAAAGCTTATGTCAGGAACTTGCATTCCAAAAAGAAAAACAACAATGGCAGAACAAATGTGAGGGCTTCCATTAGTGAAAGTGAAAGTTGCTCAGTCATATCCGACTCTTTGCGACCCCAGACCTCATAGACTGTAGCCCACTAGGCTCCTCTGTCCATTGACTTCTGTAGGGAAGAACACAGGAATGGGTACCCATTCCCTTCTCCATGGGATCTTCCCAACCCAGGATCAACCCAACCTGGATCAAACCCAGGTCTCCCGCATTGCAGGGAGATTCTAGACCATCTGAGCTACCAGGGAAGCCCGAGAGCTTACATTACACATATCCTAAACTGTTAGGCTTCAGTTTCCTCAATCAAAATGAAGTGACAGCAACAAATGACTTATCTCTAAGATCTCTTCTAATTCTACTAAATTGGATCCCAGATTTCACCGATGACCACAAATAGAAAGTGAGGGGAAAATTTTTAGTAATGAGCTTTATTTCATTGGGAATGTGCTGATGGACATATTCTGTATAAGCTGGGATTCAGGAAACATTTTTTTTTCCCCTGCATTTTCTCCATACTATCTTCTTCAAATGATGAATTGCTCTAATGTTCTTAAGAAAAATCTGTCATTACATTATACTGATATTGAATGTTTCATTGTATGTACAAGTTTCCTATCTTGGCTAATTCCATCAAACATTGCAATTCCTACCAGGTGAAAAGTTGCATCCAAACATGAGGTCAATAATACAATTTATTCAACAAATATTTCTTGAGCAAACTGCATGTTTAAGAGCTAAAAGAAATGATTCTGTTAATATCTTGACCTTTAATCTTCTCTATGACCTGGAGCACTCTCTTGCATCAGTATTTTATTTTAGATTACCTGATTTGGAGAGACATATCTTAAGGTCTTTTGCTGGCTCTAAAATTTTATTATTTTCTTCACTGTGCTAAGCAAAGTATATACAGAGTAACTTAGAGCATAGTCCTCCCCCAAAGAGAATTGGTAAATTGGGTTGAAAAAGCTCATTAGAACTCCTTTGTAGAAAGTCTTGCATAATGATTTGGGACATTTTTACTTTACCTATTAGTAGTGGAGAGTCCACGAATGTATTTGAATAAGGAAATACTACTGATAGAAATTTTAGATGGAATAAGATAAAATTCTGAGGGAGGCTGAGTAATAGAATATAGATACTATGGTACTAACCAGGGAACTCTTCATGGTAGAGAGAAAAATTGGGCAAACTTATGGAGAAAAGATGGACTAACCTATTATGTTACACCTTTGCACTGTTTAAACAGATTGATTTGTTCTTGTTGTGTCAATATTGTAGCAGTGAATATTACTATTTTCAAATACTTATTTGAAAGCAGAAAATACTGAGAAATAGGTATATTTTTGTTTTCTATTTATATTTTTAAAATATTTATTTCTTAAATGTCATCTAAAATAAAACAATATCATTAGGCTATCCATACCTGCCTTGCTTTCATAAAGGGAAATGGAACACTTAAAGATAAAATTCTCTTAGCCCCTGTGGGAATCAATAAAGCTTGAATGATAAAAACTCTGGTTAGAATTTTTATGAATAGGAGTGAATTTTTATTGAGGACTTCTAAATACATAATATAGTTTTACTTTTTATTACTTATTCTCTTGCCATGTCTTTCCCTCCATTGGTGAACACTCGCCTGCAATGCAGGAGACCCCAGTTCAGTTCCTGGATCGGGAAGATCTGCTGCAGAAGGGATAGGCTACCCACTCCAGTATTCTTGGGCTTCCCTTGTGACTCAGCTGGTAAAGAATCTGTCTGCAATGAGATGGAGCTGGGTTCAATCCCTGGGTTGGGAAGATGCCCTGGAGAAGGGAAAGGCTACCCACTCCAGTATTCTGGCCTGGAGAATTCCATGGACTGTATAGTCCATGGCATCACAAAGATCTGGATATGACAGAGCGACTTTCACTTTCACTTTCAAAGTTGCAATAATGATAGTAGTACTGAGTTCATTGATTCATGAAGCTTAAATACAATAAACGTTGAAAGTTATAAAAAACTGAATTTAAGAGAACATACATTCTGTAAAGTTGTGATTGCTCAAATTCATTTAGGATTCAGTTCACTTCAGTTCAGTTGCTCAGTCATGTCCAATTCTTTGTGACCCCATGAAATGTGGCACGCTAGGCCTCCCTATCCATCACCAACTCCAAGAGTTCACTCAAACTCATGTCCATCTAGTCAGTGATGCCATCCAGCCATGTCATCCTCTGTCATCCCCTTCTCCTTCTGCCCTCAATCCCTCCCAGCATCAGAGTCTTTTCCAATGAGTCAACTCTTAGCATGAGGTGGCCAAAGTATTGGAGTTTCAGCTTTAGCATCATTCCTTCCAAAGAACACCCAGGACTGATCTCCTTTAGAATGGACTGGTTGGATCTCCTTGCAGTCCAAGGGACTCTCAAGAATCTTCTCCAACACCACAGTTCAAAAGCATCAATTCTTCGGTGCTCAACCTTCTTCATAGTCCAACTCTCACATCCATACATGACCACTGAAAAAACCATAACCTTGACTAGATGGACCTTTGTTGGCAAAGTAATGTCTCTGCTTTTCAATATGCTATCTAGGTTGGTCATAACTTTCCTTCCAAGAAGTAAGCGTCTTTTACTTTCATGGCTGCAATCACCATCTGCAGTGATTTTGGAGCCCCCCAAAAAATAAAGTCTGACACTGTTTCCCCATCTATTTGCCATGAAGTGATGGGACCAGATGCCATGATCTTAGTTTTCTGAATGTTGAGCTTTAAGCCAACTTTTTCACTCTCCTCTTTCACTTTCATCAAGAGACTTTTTAGTTCCTCTTCACTTTCTGCCATAAGGGTGGTGTCATTTACATATCTGAGGTTATTGATATTTCTCCCGGCAATCTTGATTCCAGCTTGTGCTTCTTTCAGCCCAGTGTTTCTCATGATGTACTCTGCATATCAGTTAAATAAGCAGGGTGACAATATACAGCCTTGACGTACTCCTTTTCCTATTTGGAACCAGTCTGTTGTTCCATGTCCAGTTCTAACTGTTGCTTCCTGACCTACGTACAGGTTTCTCAAGAAGCAGGTCAGGTGGTCTGTTAGCACTGCTTAAATCTGTTACCTATTTAATAGTCAAGCCTCCATTTCCTTATCTTTAAAAATACAACACCAATGCCAACTCTTCCTTGGGATAATTGGGAGGAGTAACAAAATGAGATCATAAGCATAAAAAGGAAGCAATGGCTGACACTGATTAACACCCTCCATAGCTCATAGTAGTTTGTTGTATCTATAACTTATGCACATTAAAATTTAGGATGGTTACAGGGAACCGGTAACAGCCAAGCTTTGATTCTTTTTAGATGACCTTGAGTTGTAGAAAAAGAAATACTATTACTGACAACAAAATGACCTTAGTGCTGGATTAAGATATACAGAGGCAACAGAGTTTAAAAAGACACTTTAAGTACATCACCAGTTCTTTGTCAGAAAGGAAATACATTTAGATAGATACATGGATATACTGATCAATTGACTGATTGATCAATAGATGCTCATACAGCATTTGAGTGGCTGTTCCAAATCATTTTACTAAATTCCCTAGCATACTTTGTCTTCTGTCTTAGGAATGAAAAAAAAAAAAATGATTCCTGTAATAATCAAAGTAGCACATGTTAAGGAAGATAATTTGGAGAACAGAATAAAATATAAAAGATGAATTTGAAAATTGCATAGAAACCTTCTATCAAGAGGTAAAAAGACTATTATTATATTAGCACATTTCCTTTTAGTCTTTTTATGGTTTCATTAGTTGAATTCATACTTCCTATGAAATGTTATATCCCTACTTTTACTTAAAAGCATATTATGAGCACAGTCTGACTTTATGAAAATTAAAAAAATATATTAAATAACTATAAAGTCCCCTCATGTTACCCACAAATTTCCAAGAATCTAGGTAATAGATACCTTTTTCACATGACTTTTGTTTTCTAAGCGGTGAAGGCGTTGGGGAGTTAACCAAGTAAGAATTTGTTGAGAACCAGTTGAGTTTCCTTGTATTGTGCTAGCCCTATGGGATGGAGAAATATAGAGTATTTGGAGAAAATACAAATTCAGCTAAATACAAAGAATCAGAGCTTGGAATTTACAGTTGAGATGCTTAAATGAAAGGGAGAAGGGAGGAAAGAAGGGCCATGAGCAGCAGGGAAAAGGAAAAGCAAAGGGCCATAAAACAATGATTTTCAAGCTGTGGGTTGTGATCCATTGGCAGTCATGATCAGCATTTATAAAGAAAATGAAAACTGATAGACTAGAAAACATCAGCGAGCATTGCACATAGTTCTGGTAAATACTGTTTATAAAATGTAATTCAGTCTGTCATAATAGAAAATTTATTCTGACTATGGATCTTGGGAAGAAACTATTTAAATAGCATTATATTAGACTATTAAAACTTTAGTCATTGTATAGTTACTTTAGTCCATTAAACTCATTCCTTAGTTTTATAGAAGCTCAAGATCCAGAGTAGAAAAATGATTTGTTCAAGGGCACACAGAGTCAGAATCTGATTCCTCTCAGCTGCCCTTTTCACACAACAACAAATATTTAGTTGTGGATTTTTTTATCCTGTCAAACTCACAATTTGTTCCATATCCAGCACCCCTTTGTTTCCCTTTCAGATTGTTTTTAGTTCTAGTGCAAGCCTGATGACTAATTGGAGCCATCTATGTCTTGTTTGTCACTCTGAATGGGGGACTTGGACAAAGCAATGGTGTGGAGACAGAACCAAAACTACAGTTCTTGATTCAATGGTATTTGCATTTCTAGCCCTACAGTGCTTTATAATCATATTGTAAATGTAGTCAATGCCAAATTGTATGGTGATTATACAAATAAACACTCCATGTGTCAACAGAACATTCTAAGTATTATGCCTTTAAGTTAAAATTTATCAAAATAAAATGAGCAGGGGGTGGATATAGAAGTACAATGCAGTATGCATTCTTCAGAAGACTTGCTCAATAAGTACTGAGTTTTGATCGATTGATACAGTGTCATATTTGACTAAAGAGGTGGGGAAGTTGCTGCTGTCGCTTTGTGCTGCATGGCAGCAGAATGCATTATTGATTTTATATGTTGGATGGGTTGTCAGAGTATAGTGCATTGTTGATTTTGACTTTTATAGCCAACATGTTTCCTTTAATTGGATCATTTGTAAAAGAGAGGAGGGGACCTGTTCTCCTTTGACAGTGACTGATTACAATCATTTCATGTTTGTCAATATTTGATAAACCCACCCTTACCCAACAATATGGCTGCCTTTGTTCATTCTGGTTCCACTTCTCTATTTACCTTAGTATCACTGCAACTGATATGCCCCAACTTTCACAAACAATCCATGACTATATTTACTCTTTCAGTAACAGACACTCAATATTTCCTTAAGTTTGCCAAACAAGTCCCTTCTGAAAATAACAACCAGTGCATTCCCAGCATTCTCTTTGGTCTCCAGCCCTTACTGATACAGTGTTACAAACTGTCAAATTATGCAGGGTATTACAGACATTCACCAGGAATCTGTAGTTGTTGTATATTTTGACCTATCAGATCTCAATGTGGAGATGAGAGGATAGAATAATCCATTGCCATTAATTATCTTTGCCTTCTCATTTTGGTATTTTTCCACACTTGTGGACCATAGCCTGACTTATGGAGATCATGATTCTTAGAACTTTTCAGTCATTCCCAGAAAGTGAAAAATTTATATATAATTAAGAGGAATTGTTGACCCGTGTCTTGCTTTTGTTCTAGATGTCCATTTATTTGACTGTTGCTGATTTTATCTTTTGTTCTATACAATCCTCTAATTTCTTCCCAAAAGATGAGAAAGTTTACTGATTTGGCTGCTGTTCTTATTTTTCTATACAATAACTAAAATCCTCCTAGCCCCTGTTTTCACCTGAGTTCTTTATACTCAGAATTGGAAGTGTTTCTGAGGTAGATTAACAAATGTCTTTAGGAATAGGAATCTTAGTGGGAAAAAAAAAAAAAAACAAAAAAAACAAAACAAAACTGGAGTTAGGAGATCTGAATAAAAGTCCTCTGGACCTTAGGTTTGTCATTCAAGTTATCTCTTCTAGAATTTATTCACTTATAGATTATGAAGGTTAGATAGCTTTGGAGATATCTTCTATGATTCTTTGTAATTCCATGGTTCTTACCTCTCAGTCTTCTGTGCTCTAAGGCAGAAGCTTAAAAGGCAACCTGTCTTTTTCAGAAAGAGGCCACCTAAAATAGGTAGATGATTCAGAGGGACTGAGGTATCCCACTGTTCACTCTCTGAACAAAAGCTGCCAGACTGCCTTCTAGATGTTCTGCAAGTAATGATGGATGATGATACTGTTACTCTTTTTTTTTTCCTGTATTCTACAAATCATATGATTTGTTGACAGATTTTTCTATTTGTGCCAAGAATGAGCATTTTCGAAACCAATTCTTTTTAATTAGAGGATGCTGACAGCACTTAGTCAAATACAGCATATTGGTTATTTGCAGGTACAAACATTCACTGTAACCTCATTGACTTGAAAAAAAAAATACAATTGGAATTAGTGAGATTCAGAGAAAGATATTATTGGCTATATGAAAAACAATAAATATCAAAATGCTGCTTTGTATGCATTTCTCACTTAACATATACAATGAGACATTGTCGTTTATTTAGAATATTTGAAATCCTGGTGTAATAATATTTAAAACAAGTTATGCGAACTCAGGATTTGTGACACATTGTAAGCGCGTTTATGTTTAATTGCTAAACCAACTTTACTAAAGATAGATTGAAGTCTGAACTGAGTGTAGTACAAATTTTAAATAGTTTTATTTGTGTTATCTAACCATTACTTTCAACGGTGCAGTGTCTTACAGACTACTTCCTGGAGTTAACAGGTCACTTTTTCATAAATAAAACTCAATCCTCATCTTTAGAGACCTTTGTGATGGTGAATGGGGCCTGCTGTTCAACACTTCATCCACTTCTGCCTCCTATTTTTCCCCTCTGGTGAGTTGATTCTTGAGAAATTAGGGAAGAGATCAAGTATTTCATACTTAATTGCAAAACTATAGAGATCTTCTGTGTGATGTAAATTCAAATCATGGCTTAGAGGGATGCATGGAATATCCTACAAGAGATAAATTTTCTCATGTAAAGAATATCCTCTGTGGTTGAGCTTCTCATCATTTCCTCTTAGTCTGAATCCTTTGTAATTTACAAGGTATTTTACCACTGGGGGATCCTCTAGTATCAGATGCACCTTTTGGGTGAGGTATATGCAAATCATTTCAAGCCTGCCTGTGCCTAATACATTCCGTTTTCCCAAGAGAAATTCATTTTTTTATATATTTGCTACTTCAATGATATGAGTGCATGGATTCCCCCTGTCTTTGTTCACAGATTCTCTAATTTCTTTTCTCTTGTTCAAAAAGGCCTAAGGTCAGATCAGTAAGAATGATTCCCTAGCAAGTGTTTAACCAGGAAATGAGAATCAGTTTTACGGTAGACATCACCAACCTCTACAAAGAATTGGATACTGAACTCCCAACCCAAGAAAGAAAGAAAATAAAAAGTAATATAGTTAGCTCCCAAGATTGACATGACACAGTTAAGTAAATTTCATTGAATTCTTCATCTTTCTTTTAGATAAGCTGAAGTTCTAAAGAAGAAAACTAGATCCTTCAAAAATATGCGTTACATGTACTTATGCTTTAGAATTGTGTATACTTGGGACTTGTTTTCAGCTTTGTGACTTTGATTTTAATCAAATATTAATGGAAATTTCCATTCAATATAATTCTACAATTATATTGTACAGGACCATCTGGATTTGTACTGTATCAAGAGAATATGAATATATTAAAAACTTGTGTTTGTTCTTGATATGGCCAAACCAATGAATAATATGATTCTTGAACTATTTGATAACATGAAGATATCACCCATTATTTGCTAATATGTTGGCAGTTTCACTCACTATTCCTTTGGATTAGTGCAAATGTCAAGATAGTGAAAAATGCAAATGATACCTTAATATTATAATAAAAATAGGAGTCTCCACACACTTTGCAGACTGCCTGGACAGAGAATCCTGGACAGAGGAGACTGGGGGGCTGCTGTCTATGGGGCTGCACAGAGTCGGACATGACTGAAGCGACTTAACATGCATGCATGCATGCATTAGATATTGTCCTGACTACAGTTGGCTAGGTCAGGCAAACCTAAAGATTAGCAACCAGAGCATCTAATTATTCAAAATTATATTTAACATTCTACTTATGATTGGATTGGTTACAGATCAGATGTTAAGACAATGTCCAACATTCTATGGTGCCCATAATATGCTGCAGACTTCTAGAGAGAGAACAGTAAAGGGAATTCAAGACAAGTACAAGAAATAGTTTCAACATTTCAGAGGGCAGAGGCCTATCAAAATATTCCCAGTACCACAGATGACAAAGTTCACAAAGGAGTATTACAGAAGGTGTGTATCATACTCATTTAGGCTAAGGAGAGAGTGTGTAAACAGGTATAAGTCATAAAGTCCAGTGAATGGGTAAAATAATACCAATCAAAGAGACAGAAAATCATCCCCAAGCATGATGATTTCTACACCTGGGCTGCTCTTAGTACTATTAGATCTGTGAAGGACACATTAGCCACAGCCTGGTCCTCAAAACACAAGTCTGGTAACGAGTTCTCTCCAGCCTTATTGTGCAGTGTTGGCTTTATTTTCCCCCTCCCTCTTTTTTTCTGCGTTTAAGGGTTTCAGTCATTTTTATTCATTTCAACAGCAGGTGTGAAATAGTAGGCTGTCATCTGCCTTTTTGTAGTACTGCAGGCCAAAATTATAAATGAGTTGACATTAATGGCAGTCCAGAATTTAGTGCTGCATTCGTAGATGGTATTGAAAATGTTTTGATATGACAGATGAAATGCCTGCTGCTGAAACTTCAGTTAGACTTTAGTTGGCTACATCTGGCAGGATTTTTTTTTATGCTCTGCTGTTGGTATCTGGTTTTTCAGGCATTTCTTCACCTTTATACTCCATTCTTCTTTCTCTCTTTTTTCTGATGTTGAATTTCCTTATCTCTTTTTCCTTGCTTTCAGTCTTTGGCATGATTAAGAGCTAATGAAAATTCAAAATAGTCTCACTAAACTAGAAAGATAAGGGCTTGAGTCAAAACTCAAGATGCTTATCTTTTATCAGACCTCCTCAGGAAGAATACACACACACACACACACACACACAACCTGGTTAAAGTAAGCATCAGGTCAGCCTTGGCAGGCAGAACACTAAACTTAGCTGTATAGGTTACTTTACAGAAAAATAACAGTGTTCTATGTTTAAATAAGTTTGTAAAATATTGGTTAAGCAAAGATGAATGACTTTCTTTTCCAAGCAACTCTTCAGAGTCTTTGAAGAGTGATCTTGAATGTATGTTTTCTCTTGGTCACTGTGGTCCCCAAGGTTGTCACTTCTTAGGGTCCCTTAACTAATTTTACTTATATATGGTTAGACCAGATGAATGTTGACCTTAACTACTTTATGGGCAAACTCTTCCCTATATAACTTTTCTCGAGTCAGAGATAAAAACTATTTCTTTTTTTAAATTTTTATTTCCTTATGATCTCTGTTCTTATTCACCACATTTTTCTCAATTGTATCAGGTGGGTTCAAGTGCAAATTTCCTATTACCTACGTTTTTGGAAACTTCAATTTGGAAGAGTCACAGTATTGATCTCATTTCTGAAAATTGAAGAAGACAGTCCATCTCATCCTTAAAAATAAGAAATACCTTTGCTTTAGCTTTTCAAATTTCTCTTTGAAAATTCACTCTATTGTTCTCTTGAAAGTGTGTTTACCTTTCCTCGGATTGTCATCAGGAAATATCTTTACATGTGAAATTTATCAATCCTTTAAATATTTCTAAATTTCAATATATGAAATATTTGGACATTGTTCAGAAAATCTCGGTGTTTATATTCAATATTGGTAGGTCATATGAAACTGAAAGAGCCTTTATTTTACAGGGATAGAAAATATAATGTGGAACTTAGAAAATAAATTTAGCCCTTACCACCTTGATTGAGACTGGGGTCTATAAATGGGGAGAGCAGGAAGAAGTCTCTGTGAAAATATCAGGTAGTACATCATGTGATAAAATTAAAGAACAAAGATCTATGTGTACTGTTGTGACCAAATCCTATAATATGGATGAAGACTTAGGTTATTTTGCCTGTGAAGGCAGTGAAGAATTCATGAGGATGGAATTTGGATTGGGTCCTGAGAATGAACAGATATGATCCCAGTGTAGGAGGGCATTTCAACCAGCAGAAACAGCTGAAATAAAATGAAACTCAGAAGCATGAAGAGATGTATGTTTCAAGAAGTTTAAGGAGTCCAGTTAGAGTAAAATATGTGTATAGGTAGATTTGGGTTGAGTTAAGGAGTCCCAATCCTAAAAGCTGGATTCAGAGCACAATGTGAAGGCAATGGGTTGTTAAGGGGATTGGGCCTTATTCTGCAGGTGAAGTTAAAAAGAAAACAAATGTGTGGAAGCACGCAGATCTCATGTCCATGTACATGTCTGACTGAGGGTCCTTGTATGGCAGCAATAAAAAGAGAACTGAGAAAACTTACTAGAGCAAAAGCCAGGAGGATAAAGTTTTGGGGTGACTATACAAGCTGAGTTGACTAACTTGTGATTAGGGTTGTTCCATTAATTGCATCATATTCTCTATTATCTTGAGACATTTTCCTGTAATATCTATTTATTTAATATGTAGGTTTCATACAGTATTAGTTCTAGTATGATGTATTCATATTGGATATTTAGGAAAGGTTGCGTGAATTTAAGCAACATATTGGGGTCCAGGGTATCAGTAGCATGTTGTACATCTCAGAATTTTCCTAGGCAGACAGTTTATGTCCTAGGTAACTAATCCATAAGACAAAGGTAAAATAGCTGGGAGACCTGTTGAGAATAAGTGTCTTTGAATTGAGAGTGAACATCATGTCTGGCATGCATATTGTTTGTGAAAGTGAAAGTTTCTCAGTTGTGTCTGACTCTTTGTGACCACATGGAATAGTCCATGGACTTCTCCAGGCTAGAATACTGGATTGGGTAGCTGTTCCTTTCTCCAGCGGATCTTCCAAATGCACAGATTGAACCCAGGTATCCTGCACTGCAGGCAGTTTCTTTACCAGCTGAGTCACAAGGGAGCCCAAGAATACCGGAGTGGGTAGCCTATCCCTTCTCCAGTGGATCTTCCTGACCCAGGGATCGAATCATGGTCTCCTGCATTGAAGGCATATTCTTTACCAGCTGAGCTACCAGGGAAGTCCTATATTGTTTGTGAGATCTATAGAATATTCTCTCTAATTATCATGTAGTGGAGAAGTACAGAACTGGAGGAAGAAAGGAAATGAACTAATGTTACAATGGAAAAAACTATCAACTTATCTAAGATCAAAATGTGTGTTACAAAGATGAAAATCTTGCAATGAATTAAGTTTTCTATGAATCTGAAAGCCAGGCTAGTTTCAGTCTTCCTTGATGTCACACCTAACAGAGGAGAATCAGTGTATTATCTGTTTTAAGGAGGAAACATTTGGAGGCAATAAAGAGACAGAAGAGACCAAAGGTTATATCAATAGATTTGGGGGCAAGTCATCATTTTCTTCTACTAAATTACTTGACAATTGTTTCTTAGTCAGTGATGGTATGTTGTTATTGGCACTCCTTTGAGCTTTGCATGATTGGAATTTGTATGAAATTATAGCACAGTGTGGGGAGTGTATATTCAGTGTCTATTCAGAGTGCTATGGAAAATAATGGAAATAACTGCATCATTCACAAGCTTTCACAGAAAATATAACTTTTGGACTGAGTTTTAGGGTTCGATCCCTGGGTTGGGAAGATCCCCTGGAGAAGGGAAAGGCTACCCACTCCAGTATTCTGGCCTGGAGAATTCCATGGACTGTATAGTCCATGGGGTCACAAAGAGTTGGACATGACTGAGCGACTTTGACTTCACTGAGTTTTAAAATAAGAATTGAGTTTTCTAGGTGAGCAAAGGAAGGGAATGGTGTATTTCTTGAAGGTTTAATGTGATATGTTCTAAGAAGGAGGCATGATGACTGTGGGACAGCCAAGCAAGGAAAACCATGTAGGGAATGCCATGACTAGCATGTCTGCCAATACAAAGACTTAGAATGTTTCTCTGGAAGCTGTAGAATGGCACTGCAGGTTTTAACCACTGATGTAACATGGAAGCAAGTTTTGTATGGAAGGTGGAAGAGCTATGCATGTTTATAGGAACACAGCTGTTTGACAGATACAACTGTAAATGTAGCCCCATCATTAACCTGGTAGAAACTTCTCTAATTTCAGACCTACTGTTTGATGAAATAGTAAGATATTAACAAAGCAAATAAATATATATGACAATTTTAATAGTCTATGGGCTCTTGATAGGAAAATCATGATTTAGAATATTTATCTAAAATCTACATTATTGTCTTCCCCTACATTATTTTATTAAATTCACCATTTTAAAAAAACTGAATGTGTAACCACATGTAACAATGTGAGCATTGTGCTGCAAACACACAACGTGTCCCACCAACAAGCTCCATTTTACTGGGGCAACCAAGTTAGTGGCAAGGATATCTTCAACCTAGTATATTGGAGCTGCCATGAGGGTAAATAAAGGGAACCCCAGGAACAACTGCTTATCCCTGTTTTTCTTTATTATTTGTGGGGAAAGGGGGCTGACCTAGTGAGACTTGCTAAAGGAAGTGCTACACTAAAAGTTGGTAACAGTATTATATTGAAAAGAAACTGAAGATGTCCATTAGTGTTAGTTGCTTCATTGTGTCCATCTCCTTGTGACCCAGTGGACTATAACCTGCCAGGCTCCTCTGTCCATGGACTTCTCCAAGCAAGAATACTGGAGTGGGTTGCCATTAGGAAATGGCAAATCCTACTCTAGGGGATCTTCCTGACCCAGGGATTGAACCTGGGTCGCCTGCATTGCAGGCAGATTCTTACCAGCTAAACCACCAGGGAATTTCACTTTAGTTTGCTAGGGTAGCCAAAACAAAATACTACTGGGTTGCTTAAACAATAGAAATGTATTTTCAGTTATAGAGTCTGGAAGCCCGCAATCAAGATGTCTATGGTTTGAATAGGTTCTCCTAAGTCCTTTTTTTTTTGACTTGCATTTAACTGCTTTGTCATTGTGTCCTCATATGGGCTTTCCTCTGCATACTCCTGGTGTCTCATTTTCCTCCCATACGGATGTCAGTCATATTGGGATAGAGACCAAATTTATGACCTATTTAATTTAATTAATTCTTTAATATTCATATCTCCAAATATGATCATGTTGATTATTAGGACTTCAACAGATAAATTCCAGGGGAACTCACTGTAGACCATAATAAAGGGAATCAGATTTTTTGTTTGTTTGTTTTTATTTTTTATTTTTTTTATTAGGAACTAATATTTTTATTGAATGAAAGAATCTTTAACTTTTACAGTGCTTTACAATATTCACAAGTTTCCCATGATTTCATATATACTTATTTTTTCATATTACCACTGAACTCTCTTACTGTTCTTTTAGATTTATACCTTTTTTGGTAACTAAAATGCAAATATACAATATGTTGCATAAATACTGCAGGTACTTTCTCCAGGGTCAGTGTTGGAACCCACTTCACTGACTGCACAGTTAAGGTGATAAACTCATTCAAGACAAAATTATTAGAAAATAACACAATTTTACCCTAACTTTTTCTGAAAATATTTTCTAAATAATGGAATTCTACAAAAGCTGATGTCTAATGTGCAAGGTCTCAGTTTTAGGACAAACTGAGGCAGGAGGTAATTTAAGGCAGTGGGTAGATTCTGAGAGTGCTGTAATCACATCCACCATACGAGCAATCACTTTCATAGTCTGTTCAAAGGACCAGTCTTAGAATACTGTGCTGTTCTGGCACAAAAGGAAGTTATAGTTCAAGGGCTCTGTGCTTCCCTTGTTATGTGGTGCTATTACTGTCTGTGCATTATTTATTCAGTTTTGAATTGGAGAAACACATACACGCAAAGTACATAAACTGCACAAACAGCAAGAGCTGAAGGCAAATTCTCTGTGCTTCCTTTCAGGTGTTGGATTATGATGTGCTCACAGAAAAATGGTCCTTGGTGAAGGAGTGCTTAGGCATGGCTGCAAAGATATGTGTAAGGAGAAGAGTGGAGAGATAGAACAGGGTCCCTCATCAGCCTGTGGGTGGTAGTCGTCTCTGGACTCCCTTGGGGAGCCCTTGAAACCCCAGGAATCTGCTCAGGGTGCCTCATAGAGGCCCCCTAGTTTGTTTCAGTCAGACAGCCTTGCTTCCATTGACCTACCAGCTGGGGTTTTTGTTGTGATTTTATTTCAGTAAAGACCAATGTCTTTGCAATCATAGGTTATAAAACCAGGTTCTCAGGAACTTTTTTTATGGAGTTAGGCAAATCCACAGGTGTTGGAGATATGTTCAGAGGTAAGGGAACAAATGGAAAGAAGAGAGTCCAGGGATGGTCCTTCTCTCCTCGTGATTTAAACCTATCCATCAATCAGGATCAGTTAGGACCTTGGAAGAAAAGTTATGACCAACCTAGATAGCATACTGAAAAGCAGAGACATTACTTTGCCAACAAAGGTCCGTCTAATCAAGGCTATGGTTTTTCCAGTGGTCATGTATGGATGTGAGAGTTGGACTGTGAAGAAGGCTGAACGCCGAAGAATTGATGCTTTTGAACTGTGGTTTTGGAGAAGATTCTTGAGAATCCCTTGGACTGCAAGGAGATCCAACCAGTCCATTCTGAAGGAGATCAGCCCTGGGATTTCTTTGGAAGGAATGATGCTAAAGCTGAAACTCCAGTACTTTGGCCACCTCATGCGAAGAGTTGACTCATTGGAAAAGACTTTGATGCTGGAAGGGATTGGGGGCAGGAGGAGAAGGGGACGACAGAGGATGAGATGGCTGGATGGCATCACTGACTTGATGGACATGAGTCTGAGTGAACTCTGGGAATTGGTGATGGACAGGGAGGCCTGGCGTGCTGCGATTCATGGGGTGGCAAAGAGCCAGACACGACTGAGCGACTGAACTGAACTGAACTGACTGATTGACATCATACGCTCATCCCCAGAACTTCAGAGTTGTGGTATAACTCTTAAACTCTTTTCATTTACAGACTGCTTAGTCTCCAGGAAAAATCTTGCCTCCCTCATGAGACATAGTTTTCTGTGGGGCAGGAGTTATATATTTCTTTTGTTAGCATCCCCATTGGGCATAATATTGTACCAGACACACAGCAATGCATTTATATATCCAGGCATTTAGCACATACCTATCAGGCATCTACTATTTTCCAGGGACTCTTTCAGATGCTTGGTTTACAATGTTGATTAAAATGTCCAAAATTCCCTACTCTCATGACGCTTAACAGAAATTCTTGACTAACTGATATATGAGATTTCCTTTAGGATAGCTCAGTGATGCATTCCTTAAGATCTAAAATTTTCTATTTACAGCTAAGAAATTAAGCAAAGGATAGCAACAGACTCATTTTCTGATGTTTGTACAAGTCAATTCCTGTTTTCTTTCCATTAACAGGTGACACAACTACAGGGCCTCCCAGGGGTAGAAAAAAATACATCACAAGGGACCTGGAGTTATGTTGGAAAGAATTCCGACCTAAGAGATTTATGAGGCAGTATAGTCACTGCTCAGGTGAAGGGAAGGTAGTGTTATAGCTTAAGGTGTTTAAAACCTGGCTGCAAGAGAAGCAGGAAAATGCACCATGGGGAACAATCCCTTGCCAGGTTCTGAGAGATGGAAAAATGACTTAATGGCACTTTCAGTGTCTTAACTTCTTAGGTGATTTTTAATAGACTCATAAGATATAGATGTGCTTTTCTCTAACGTGACTGACACAAACCACTGTTGTTGTTGGTTCCTAAGGGTGGGAAATTCATGATTAAGTGATAAAATAGATTTGATAGGCTAACCTGAAAATCATTTCTGTATTGAAGTCCTGGGTCAAATCATGCTCAACTCCAGAAGCCAAGAGACATTATGGGGCTTTAGATACTAAAAGGCTCATAGGGTCAAAAATTGGAAGGGAGACTGCAAGTGATCTATTTGAACCTTTGGCATTGGATATCAGTAGGCTTGCAGTTTTCATTAAAACACCTATGGATGAAAATAGATTGTTGGAAGAATTGTACATATTGCAATTTCCCTGGGCATCTGACTCTAATCTTCCCTTCTAACATTATATTCCTAATGTGCTTTCTCATTTCTGCCAGCATGCTCACCGGTGCTTCTAGCACAGAAGTCAATATCCCAAATAGTAGTTCATACTTACAGCTAAGGTGCTCTCAGAACTTCTCAGCTAGGCTATCCTGAGATTAAGACTAAATCCCTCCTCATTCAGAGAAAAACAAAATGGAAAAAAAAAAATAACCACACAAGGAATGACAGAAAACTTTCTAAGCCAAGTAGACCAAGACTATTATTAGTTGTTCTTTTTTTTTTTTATTTTGAATTCCAATGAAATACATAGTATGCTCCACATTTTGAGGCTTGGACATAATTGCTTTGTATTGTAGACCATCTTTTTGTTGTGGACCTACTTTAACCACTTCCAATGTCTCCCCCCTGCATCTAGCATAGCAGAGACCTGATGAATTCTTAGTGGATTTTAGGGAGAAAGTTACTTTTAATGCTTGAATAACTGGCACATGTAACACAATCTGTGTGATTGTGGGCTGATCTATCAAATCTTCCAGGGATGCTACATTTGCATGCAATCTGAATTGTTCCAGATCGTAGAGAAAGACAATGTTTTTTTTTTTTGTTTTTGTTTTTTTTTGAGCATATTTTCTGTAGCTGGCATGAACTTGACACCATAATTAGTAAAGAACATTCATGATACAAACACATATGCCTATGCACACATTACAGAATAACCACATTTATAAATACAACTGCAAAAATGCCAAGTAAAATTTTAACAAATTAAAGTCTGTAATATATCAAAAGAATGATACATCATGGCCAAATAAAGTTTACTCCAGGTGTGCCAAATGGGCTCACCATTACAAAAGCAATAAATATAATGTGTCCCATCAAAAGATCAAAAGAGAAGGGAAAAAAGAATTATAGATGCTAATATGCATCTCATAAAGCTCAAATCTGTTTGTTATTAAAATAAACAGACTAAAGTGAAAATAAACTTTGGAATGAAATAGGACTATGGATAACATCTTGTTTTCCATGCTTACTATGCTACCTTGAATGACTACACAACTCCAGAGGCATACCTGATAAATTCCAGGAAAAAAGAGATATTGCCTACAACTGCTATTATTCAGCAAGTTTCTGAAGTTCTAACTGATGAAATAGGATAATGAAAACTTAGAGATATAAATTTTATAAAGAAAGTGACAAAATACTATTGCTTGCAGATTATAAGATTTCATCTAAAAACTCAATGAATCAAAGGAAAAATTAGTTTGAGCTAACAATGAAATGTGGTAAGGCTCAGAGATGTAAAATAAATAGAAAACTAAAAGGCTTTCCTATAGAGTAGCAATAGCTTCCCAGGTGGTTCTGCGCTGAAGAAACTGCCTGCTAGCGCAGGAGATGTGGGTTCTGTCCCTGGGTAGAGGATCACCTAGAGAAGGAAAATGGCAACCAGTTCTAGTATTCCTGCCTGGAAAAAGCAGAGGAGCCTGGCAGGCTACAGTCCATGGGGTCACAAAAGAAAAGGACATGACTTACTGGTATTGGAGACTAAACAACAGCAGTAGCCATAGAGCAACAATAACCACTTAGAACATGTAAAACAAAAAGAAGATTATGTACGTGCCATAGCAGCCAAAATTAAAAAAAACACATCAAGAAGTAAGCAAAAATGTGTTAGTGGAAGAAGTCTCTAAAACACTACTTAGATACTAAATAGATTAGATAAATCTACTTAGATACTTAGATAAATCTACTTAGATAAATCTACTTACACATCTACATCTGTTCATGTATTTGTATGTAGGTATATGTGTGGGGGAATTGTTAATGCTGTTCAGTTGCCCAGTCATGTCTGACTCTTTGGGACCCCATGGACTGCAGCATGCCAGGCCTCCCTGTCCCTAACCATCTCCTGGAATTTGCCCAAGTTCATGTCCATTGCATCAGTGATGGGAATATGTGCATACTAATAAATAAATAGATATTAGGGCAATGTCCTATGACCCTGGATGGGAAGATAAAATATTGTGAAAAATATTTATTCTTCAGAATTAAGCTAACTTTAGTACAATCTCAATAAGTTGTCCGAATATTTATATAATAAAAACTATTCTATATTTCTTCTAAGAAAACTAAGTTAGTGAGTAGCTCATTTTTGAAAAAGAAGAAAGGATCCATCAGGTATTCCTTGTCTTAAGTTTTACAGATGTAAAAATTAAAATAGCATGCTGTTGGTATAGAATAAACAGATATATCAGTGAAAAGCAGAAAGTCTAGAAACTAGACACATGTCATTCAGATTTAATATAAGATGTAAGAAAATGTCTTTAAAACATGGGAATATATTGTTTAATAAATATGGATAAAAATGCAAAATGTTGAATTATACTTCACATATTATACTGAAATGAATAAAGTAATTTAAATACAGATTTTTTTATATTTCTAGTAATAGAAGAAATATTAGTGACTATTCATATAAGTTTGAGGTTTGGGAATGCTTTTAATATGATGCTAACATCAAAAAGAAAATCAAACAGGGAATATTGATAGATTTTCATCAAATAAAACTTTTACATCTGCAGAGAAAAAGAAGACAACTTCGGAAGGATATAAACAAACTAGCACAAATATTTTCAATATATACAACGATCACAGGATTAATGTTTTTGTTATATAAAGCATGTTTTCAAAGCAAGAAAAAAAGTAAGAAAAATAGGATATGGATGTGAATACATAGTTCATTAAAGAAGATAACAAAACAGTCAACAATCTGAAGTATATAAGAATTTATCTCAGAACATCCACTTCTATGAATTTTTTTTGAGAGAATACAGATGTATCAAGCTGTGCTCATAGGTGATGTAGATTTAGGACTTAGCATAGTTTGTATCCGCTTCAGTCGTGTCTGACTCTGTGCGACCCCATAGACGGCAGCTCACCAGGCTCCCCCGTCCCTGGGATTCTCCAGGCAAGAACATTGGAGTGGGTTGCCATTTCCTTCTCCAACGCATGAAAGTAAAAAGTGAAAGTGAAGTCGCTCAGTGGTGCCCGACTCTTAGTGACCCCAAGGACTGCAGCCTACCAGGCTCCTCCACCCATGGGATTTTCCAGGCAAGAGTACTGGAGTGGGGTGCCATTGCCTTCTCCGAGAGAAAACATGGATTCTATAGGCAAAAACAATTAAACAAATGATGAGTCATTCTGCAGTGGATTAATAATTATATTTTATTTTTTTTATTTTTTTTATATTTTTATCTTTAATTTTCCATAATGCAAAGTCACTGGGAATAATTATATTTTAGATTAAGAATTTGTGATATGGAAGTTGTCAATGATATATTTTTGAGTAAAAATGCAGGCAACAACAATCCATGTGATATAATCATATACATTATCTGTGTAATTATATATATATTTATATACACACACACATATATATAATATATACAGCTTCTTCTTAAAGATTATTGTTATAATATTAACAATGGCTAGATCTCTGTGGAATTACTGGAATTATGGAGGATTTTTATTTATTTTCATTATAAACTTATTATAGTGCTTGAGGCTTCCTTCATAGCTCAGTTGGTAAAGAATCTGCCTGCAATGCGGGAGATGTGGGTTGGGAAGATCCCTTGGAGAAGGGAAAGGCTACCCTCTCCAGTATTCTGGCCTGGAGATTTCCATGGACTGTATATTCCATGATGTCACAAAGAGTCAGACATGACTGAGTGACCTTAACTTTCACTTTCACTTTCATAGTGTTTGAAATCATATATTACCTGTATAAAATATATTTCTCCTTTAGAAAAGTAGTCCTGGATGAAGTGTTGAAAACAAAGAATATTCTATTTCTTGTCACACTTTCTGAATTCCATCTCTAAATCACCTCTTTCTTCTTCCAATCTAATTCCTTGTAAGACCCCTAAGGCTTAACCCTTAGCAACAGCAACTGCTGTTGTTCAGTCACTCAGTTGTATGTGACTGTTTGTGACCCCATGGACTGCAGCATTCAAGGGCTTCCCTGTCCTATACCATCTCCTGGAGCTTGCTCAAACTCATGGCTATTCAGTCGGTGATGCCATTCAACTATCTCATCGTCTGTCTACCCCTTTTTCTCCTGCCTTCAATCTTTCCAAGCATCAAGGTCTTTTCCAATGGGTTGGCTCTTTGCATCAGGTGGCCAAAGTATTGGAGCTTCAGCTTTAGAAACAGTCCTTCTAATGAATATTCAGGGTTGATTTCCTTTAGGATCAACTGGTTTGATCTTGCAGTCCAAGGAACTCTCAGAAGTCTTTTCCAACACCACAGTTTGAAAGCATCAGTTCTTTGGTGCTCAGCCTTCTTTAAGGTCTAACTCTCACATCCATACATGACTACTGGAAAAACCATAGCTTTAACTAGATGGACCTTTGTTGGCAAAGCAATGTCTCTATTTTTTAATATGCTTTCTAGGTTTCTTATAGTCTTTCTTCCAATGAGCAAGTTGTCTTTTAATTTCATGGCTATAGTCACCATCTGCAGTGATTTTAGATCCCAAGAAAATAAAGTCTGTCACTATTTCCCCATCTATTTGCCATGAAGTGATGGGACCAAATGCCTTTATCTTTGCTTTTTGAATGTTGAGTTTCAAACCAGCTTCTTCACTCTCCTCTGTCACCTTCATCAAAAGGCTCTTCAGTTCCTCTTCTCATTCTGTCATAAGTGTGGTGTCATCTGCATATATGACTTTATTGATATTTCTCCCAACAATCTTAATTCCAGTTTGTCCTTCTTCCAGCCTGGCATTTTGCATGATGTACTCTTCATATAAATTAAATAAGTAGGGTGACAATATACAGCCTTGATATATTCCTTTTCCAGTTAGGAACTGGTCCATTGTTTATGTCAGGTTCTAACTGTTGCTTCTTGACCTGCATACAGGTTTCACAAGAGGCAGGTGAGGTGGTCTGGCATTCTCATCTCCTTAACAATTTTCCAGTTTGTTGTGGTCCACACAGTCAAAAGCTTAACCCTGACCCTATGCATATACTGGGTCCGCAGCTCAGTCCCAAATGGTTCTGCTATCCACAGCCCACTACGGTATATTTAAAATATAACCTACCACAAAATGTGTGCTATTAGCCAAAAAGTAGATGTAGGCATGCAAGCTAATCTCTATTATTCTAGAGATTATTTAGAACATGGTTTTTACTCATTAAAAAAAAGGGTCATTTCTTTTACCTTTAAACTACAAAGTTTTTTTTGTATTAAAATTGAAGGATTCTAGACAAACAATATTTTTCCAGCTGATAGGCACAGTGCCTGGGCCCTGTAACACATTTAGAAGTTCATGAAATATTGGAGGAGGTCATGGAGAGATGGTGACCACCAGCTGACCATGAGTTGGGCAAGGTGGCAAAAGTTTCCCCACCCACTCCATTGTCTTTGGAATGTATGTTCCACCCACCATCATTCCCCCATTAGGAGCTGTTTCAAAGATACAGCCTTGAGAGAGTAAGGTTTTGCTGAGACCACCTGTATTGAATATCTGAATGAACCTTTTAAGGCCTCTCTATAAGCTTTTCAGGTTCTTCTTGTGGGTCCTGAGATCCCAAGGTAAGCCTCCTACATAATTTCTCTTGCTGTTATCAACGCGAACATGGAGTGTCTGCCTCTTTCTTCATTCTCCTCTTGACCGTCATGTCTGGTGCCAAATTTTGAACAAACATGAAAATGTTTCCATAGTGATTTGTTTTAAAATCAGAAGAAGTAAAGCCAATTATAATAATGATGAATAGCAGTATTCCATTATAAATCCAGCACTGATTATATTTGTCTTTACACCAGTGCAGTCATAAAATAGTTTATTTTATTGAGAGACAGGCCTATGAAGAAAACTACCTAGGTCCCTCAATATTAAAATGCAGCCCTGAATGATTCATAGTCTGAAAAAAACTCAGAGCTTCCAGAGGACTTCAGAGCTAGGTAAAGCCCAGTGGATGCCAATCCTTCCGCAAGGCTCAGTAGCTACTCCTTTGGCAGACCTGAGTAATGGACTCCTGTATGCTTTCCAGTGGAGATCAGCCTTGGAATCCTTCCTGGCACTCACTGTTGCAGCCAGTAACAACCTCAGCTTCTATGATACAAAGCAGCATTTTCATTTAGCCTGTTTGAAGCCATTAGTTGTGAATTTAATTTAGTATCTCTTAAATGAATTAAAAATATTAGAATTTGACTCTAATAAGACCAAAGAGTGTTTACTTTTGTCCTTGTTCTTTGTTCATTGTTATTTCTATTTTTGTGAGTGCCTGCTTATGGTTTTTGAGAACTTAGAGGCAAAAAATGCTGTTCTGAGTTGAATAGAAAGAGTTGAAAAATCAGAAAGAATAAATCCTTATCTAAGGAAGTATATATACAGTATGACTCCATGCAAAATATTGCCTTTGCTTGCTAACAGGCAAATAAAGTTAATATTTTAAAGTTAATATTTTGGACATCTAGGTTGCTTCCATGTCCTGGCTATTATAAACAGTGCTGCGATGAACATTGGGGTACACGTGTCTCTTTCCCTTCTGGTTTCCTCAGTGTGTATGCCCAGCAGTGGGATTGCTGGATCATAAGAGACACTGATGTATAGAACAGTCTTATGGACTCTGTGGGAGAGGGAGAGGGTGGGAAGATTTGGGATGGCATTGAAACATGTAAAATATCATGTATGAAACGAGTTGCCAGTCCAGGTTCGATGCACGATACTGGATGCTTGGGGCTGGTGCACTGGGATGACCCAGAGGGATGGAATGGGGAGGGAGGAGGGAGGAGAGTTCAGGAAGGGGAACACATGTATACCTGTGGCGGATTCATTTTGATATTTGGCAAAACTAATACAATTATGTAAAGTTTAAAAATAAAATAAAATTAAAAAAAAAATAAAGTTAATATTTTGGAAGTGGGAGATGTCCAAAAGGAAAACATAATGTCCGGTAAAGGTGAAAACTTTTGTCAAAAGAAGAGTTTATGTGTGTGTTTCTTTGTGTTTACATGCTGGGTCTCATGTAAAACGTATTTCATGGCCTTGGTCAAACAAAGTCCCAAGCCATTGCCAAAGTACTATGAAAGGGAGAAGTCATTCAATCTCAGCTCTTTGTCCTGCCCAGAGAAAGAAAAGGCAGACGAGGGGCGTGGGGGAGAAGAGGAGAGAGGAAAAGATAAATGGTAAATGTTAGGGCTTCTTCTGTGCAAAACATCCTGTTTAGAAAAAAAGAAAAAAAAATTAATCCAATGCCATTTTTCTTGAGAACAAAACCAAAGCAGACCCTGAAATGGCACTGACTTTGGTGGCCCAAGTGTCCCCTACTGCTTTCTATTAAGTCTGAAAGAAGAGGAATAAAAGCTCCATGAGAGATTTCAGTTTCATTATGTTCCCTGCAGACTAAAAAGCAATGGTAAGTGGCGTCAAGGTCTTTAAAGAAATCTGACAATCACAACAGCTTCCAGAATGTTTACTTTGAAGGAAGGAACATGTATTTTTCTCCACATGAAAACAACAACAAAAAGAGACTTCATTCCTAAATCTGAGTGCATAGATGACAAAGTGTGGGAAGTGGGCTTGAGAGGTCTTGATTCTTGTCCAGGGCCCCTTGGGAGGGTTGTGTTGGTGGTAAAACAGGTACAGCTTCACTTTCTCTGAAAACACCTGCCTTGTTTCACACCAGCTCCTGCCTTACACATAAGTGCTTAAAAAGTGTGTGTGAATGTTTTTAATTCACCTATTTGAAATACATCCATGACAATCTCTTTGGAATTCCTGTTCATGTTTTATAGTTTTGTTTATAAGACATTATAGTTACCAGATTGTAAACTCTCAGAAAGATGAAGCTATTTATGGCTGACTCTCTTCAGTGAATGACACTATAATGTGAGGGCCCAAGAAATAGTATTGAATAAATGAATGGGGAATCCATTGAAAACCATCGCAATAATTCTTAGTCAATAATCCTAATGACTTATGTGGGTTAATTCTAGTTAAACTCTAGAGAGAGTCTTACCTTCCTGAATAAAATGGGAAGTGATATTTGATCATCTCTAGCCTGTCTATCAGGGGGGCGGGTGGGAGGAGCTACCCCACGTCCAAGGAGCCGTGGCTGCGCGGACACAGGAGGGCCTAGAGGAGCTATCCCACGTTGAAGGTCAGGAAGGGCGGTGGTGAGGAGATACCCCTCGTCCAAGGTAAGGAGCAATGGCTGCGCTTTGCTGGAGCAGCCGTGAAGAGATACCCCACGCCCAAGGTAAGAGAAACCCAAGTAAGACAGTAGGTGTTGCAAGAGGACATCAAAGGGCAAACACACTGAAACCATACTCACAGAACACTAGTCAATCTAATCACAGTAGGACCACAACCTTGTCTAACTCAATGAAACTAAGCCATGCCCGTGTGGCAACCCAAGATGGGTGGGTCATGGTGGAGAGATTTGACAGAATGTGGTCCACTGGAGAAGGGAATGGCAAACCACTTCAATATTCTTGCCTTGAGAACCCCATGAACAGTATGAAAAGGCAAAATGATAGGATACTGAAAGAGAAACTCCCCAGGTCGGTAGGTGCCCAATATGCTACTGGAGATCAGTGGAGAAATAACTCCAGAAAGAATGAAGGGATGGAGCAAAAGCAAAAAGAATACCCAGCTGTGGATGTGACT
The DNA here is from genome assembly GCF_029407905.1 of Bubalus kerabau. Classification (NCBI taxonomy): domain Eukaryota; kingdom Metazoa; phylum Chordata; class Mammalia; order Artiodactyla; family Bovidae; genus Bubalus; species Bubalus kerabau. The sequence goes on along the minus strand of NC_073644.1, from coordinate 21,530,220 downwards.
GGTGATAGAAGCAAAGTCCGATGCTGTAAAGAGCAATACTGCATAGGAACCTGGAATGTCAGGTCCATGAATCAAGGCAAATTGGAAGTGGTCAAAGAGGACAGCAAGAGTGAATGTCAACATTCTAGGAATCAGGGAACTAAAATGGACTGGAATGGGTGAATTAACTCAGATGACCATTATATCTACTACTGCGGGCAGGAATCCCTCAGAAGAAATGGAGTAGCCATCATGGTCAACAAAGAGTCCGAAATGCAGTACTTGGATGCAATCTCAAAAACGACAGAATGATCTCTGTTCGTTTCCAAGGCAAACCATTCAATATCACAGTAATCCAAGTCTATGCCCCAAGCAGTAGTGCTGAAGAAGCTGAAGTTGAACAGTTCTATGCAGACCTACAAGAACTTTTAGAACTAACACCCAAAAAAGATGTCCTTTTCATTATAGGGGACTGGAATGCAAAAGTAGGAAGTCAAGAAACACCTGGAGTAACAGGCAAATTTGGCCTTGGAATATGGAATGAAGCAGGGCAAAGACTAATAGAGTTTTGCCAAGAAAATGCACTGGTCATAACAAACACCCTCTTCCAACAACACAAGAGAAGACTCTATACATGGACATCACCAGATGGTCAACACCGAAATCAGATTGATTATATTCTTTGCAGCCAAAGATGGAGAAGCTCTATACATAAGTCAGCAAAAACAAGACTGGGAGCTGACTGTGGCTCAGACCATGAACACCTATTTGCCAAATTCAGATTTAAATTGAAGAACGTAGGGAAAATCACTAGACCATTCAGGTATGACCTAAATCAAATCCCTTATGATTATACAGTGGATGTGAGAAATAGATTTAAGGGCCTAGATCTGATAGACAGAGTGCCTGATGAACTATGGAATGAGGTTCGTGCCATTGTACAGGAGACAGGGATCAAGACCATCCCCATGGAAAAGAAATGCAAGAAAGCAAAATGGCTGTCTGGGGCGGCCTTACAAATAGCTGTGAAAAGAAGAGAAGCGAAAAGCAATGGAGAAAAGGAAAGATATAAGGATCTGAATGCAGAGTTACAAAGAATAGCAAGAAGAGATAAGAAAGCCTTCTTCAGCGATCAATGCAAAGAAATAGAGGGAAAAAAAAAAAAAAAGAAAGAAATAGAGGAAAACAACAAAAAGGCAAAGACTAGAGATCTCTTCAAGAAAATCGGAGATACCAAATGAACATTTCATGCACAGATGGGCTCGATAAAGGACAGAAATGGTATGGACCTAATAGAAGCAGAAGATATTAAGAGAAGATGGCAAGAATACACAGAAGAACTGTACAAAAAAGATCTTCACAACCAAGATAATCACAATGGTGTGATCACTGACCTAGAGCCAGACATCCTGGAATGTGAAGTCAAGTGATCCTCAGAAAGCATCACTATGAACAAAGCTAGTGGAGGTGATAGAATTCCAGTTGAGCTATTCCAAATCCCTAAAGATGATGCTGTGAAAGTGCTGCACTCAATATACCAGCAAATTTGGAAAACTCAGCAGTGGCCACAGGACTGGAAAAGGTCAGTTTTCATTCCAATCCCAAAGAAAGGCAATGCCAAAGAATGCTCAAACTACTGCACAATTGCACTCATCTCACATGCTAGTAAAGTCATGCTCAAAATTCTCCAAGCCAGGCTTCAGCAATACATGAACCATGAACTTCCTGATGTTCAAGCTGGTTTTAGAAAAGGCAGAGGAATCAGAGATCAAATTGCCAACATCCGCTGGATCATGGAAAGCAAGAGAATTCCAGAAAAACATCTATTTCTGCTTTATTGACTATGCCAAAGCCTTTGACTGTGTGGATCACAATAAACTGTGGAAAATTCTTCAAGAGATGGGAATACCAGACCACCTGATCTGCCTCTTGAGAAATTTGTATGCAGATCAGGAAGCAACAGTTAGAACTGGACATGGAACAACAGACTGGTTCCAAATAGGAAAAGGAGTACGTCAAGGCTGTATATTGTCACCCTATTTATTTAACTTATATGCAGGGTACATCATGAAAAACGCTGGACTGGAAGAAGCACAAGCTGGAATCAAGATTGCCGGGACAAATATCAATAACCTCAGATATGCAGATGACACCACCCTATGGCAGAAAGTGAAGAGGAACTCAAAAGCCTCTTGATGAAAGTGAAAGAGGAGAGTGAAAAAGTTGGCTTAAAGCTCAACATTCAGAAAACGAAGATCATGGCATCCTGTCCCATCACTTCATGGGAAATAGATGGGGAAACAGTGGAAACAGTGTCAGACTTCATTTTTCTGGGCTCCAAAATCACTGCAGATGGTGATTGCAGCCATGAAGTTAAAAGACGCTTAATCCTTGGAAGGACAGTTATGACCAACCTAGATAGCATATTCAAAAGCAGAGACATTACTTTGCCAAAAAAGGTCTGTCTAGTCAAGGCTATGGTTTTTCCTGTGGTCATGTATGGATGTGAGAGTTGGACTGTGAAGAAGGCTGAATGCCAAAGAATGGATGCTTTTGAACTGTGGTGTTGGAGAAGACTCTTGAGAGTCCCTTGGACCTCAAGGAGATCCAACCAGTCCATTCTGAAGGAGATGAGCCCTGGGATTTCTTTGGAAGGAATGATGCTAAAGCTGAAACTCCAGTACTTTGGCCACCTCATGCGAAGAGTTGACTCATTGGAAAAGACCCTGATGCTGGGACGGATTGGGGGCAGAGGAGAAGGGGACGACAGAGGATGAGATGGCTGGATGGCATCACTGACTCGATGGAGGTGAGTCTGAGTGAACTCCGGGAGTTGGTGATGGACAGGGAGGCCTGGCGTGCTGCGATTCATGGGGTCGCAAAGAGTCAGACACGACTGAGCGACTGAACTGAACTGAACTGAAAGGAATGGGGAAAGGGTCCCATGGTAGGACTGAGAGTGTGTTGTTTCTGTATCGAATTTAATAAATTCTGTTATTTGGGACAGGCCAAGGAATAAATTTCTGAGTGTTCAAGAAAAATCATAAGCTTTGGAGTCAGACTGAATGCATGTATGTAACTTGTCCAGCCTCATCTACACAATAAGTATTTCAATACAAGACTTATAAGGTGATAGTGAGAATTCTGTTAAACAATCTATGAAAATGTCTGACAGATGGCTGATGCTACAGATTTAGTATCTACCTCCATGAACTACTAACTTCATTCATTTATTTAAGTAATTAAATACTTATGGATACAGTATCAAAATATTAAAATTTAAAATCTCATAAATTATAGTTGAAACTTAGAGCACTACAGAATTGTATAAACATGATCTTCATAATACCCTGGCAGAGAGAGATATCATCATACTCATTTTATAGACATGGGGTTTGGAACACTGATAGGTAACATAACTTTCCCAGTATTATCTGGGTGTATATCTCACTACTTAACAGTGATCTGATTTCAGGCAGGACGTGAAGATACATAAACAAGTCTTCAGCTTTAAGATTCTTTTAGGCCAGATGCAAGGTATACACATATAAGTAATTCAAAGTAATGTTAATAAGTTCTGAGGGTTACAAATAGAAAGTTATAAAATTTCTGGGAAGGAAGAGGTCATTTTCAAGTACAGTAACAGGAAAGATTTTAAGAAGAAGCTTTTAAATTTAGCCTTGAAAAATATGAGGGTTTAGTAGGTAAAGATGCAGGAAAATCTATACAAGGAAAGGGCACAGAAAGAATAAGGTGGTGTAAATGGAAAAGTACAGAATATGATGGGAGAGTAATAAAATAAACCCAAAGTAGGAAATGTGTAGGCAACAAGGTGACTGACATTTAGTAGATACCCAGTAAATTTTTATGAAAGGAATACAGAGTTAGTTTAAGGCCAGTTAAAAAAGCCTTGAATATCAGGCCAGGGTTTGGACTTTCCTGACAGGCACTACGTAACTATTTCAGATTTTAGGATCAGTAATAACAGGCTGAGCGCACACTGCAGCTCTGAAAGCAGTTTCACAACATCCCCAAAAGCAGAGAGACAAGAGCAATGATAAATCAGAAAGCAACTGCAGTATCACAGGCAAAGGTAAGGCTCAGAAACACAATGGTACCATAGATCCCGGGGAGGAAAGACTAGAAGGTGACAGAAGATTTTTCTCACATTTAGCACATAGCCTTCTTCATATACAGTGACAAAGACAAACACACACCTCATCTGTAGCCTCTTATCATCAAACCATATGTATTCACCCAGGAAGGCAAATATATTCTCCTCCAGGGAAAAAGGACCAATGCACACCATTTATTTTTTATTTTCCCATTAATTTTAATTATAGAAATGGAGTATATTCTGCTATCTTGAAAACTGCATATCATGAATGCATTCTGAGAGTGCTTTCAAACTGCATTTCAAACAATTCAATTTCTAAGGTCTTAAAGTAGATACAAAGAAAATGACAGTATAGTTGACATCACTGAATTTTAATATGAGTTTTCTTGAAGCTCTACCCTCTAACAAATGATATCTTTTTAATCCTTTAAACAAATTCTTTGGGGATTTGCATAGTAGGGGGAGCTTTGTGTAGCTAGAAAAACAATAGACTGAAAGCACCAGGCCTTACTGTCAGCTTTCCAGGCTTCCCCACTGTTTGTAAAGTGTTGGGCCAATCCTAAACCAATATTTTAGTGGGTCCGGTTGTCATAAGCTGGGAAATGTGTTATTCACCTTCCCTTTCCTGTTCCTGAACACCTTGTCCTGCAGCACAGATTTCTTCAGTACCTACAGAAAATACAAAATGCATAAGTCTTGGTAATCATACAGAGGAAGGGCTTCATTTGCATACCCTTCATAATTCAATTTAATTTTTTTTTGTCAAGAGTTCTGAATGCTTTGTGTTTGCTTTAATCAGAATGTTGACATTTACACTGAAGCCAATTTCTCTTTTTCTCCTCCGTGTTTTGTTTAACCACGACAAGTGACAGCAAACTGGAAAGAACAGACTTTTTAAATTGGCTCCTTGCCCGGAATGCATCATTTCTCTTGTAGCTTTTCCCCCCTTCCTGTGCATCGCAAGAGGAAATGTGAAAACATAGTCTGCGAACACAAGAGTGAGGTGTTAGTGCTTTTAGATAAAGATTTGTGTTGTATTTTAAAACTAGATTGCTATACAGTTTCAAGCTATTAGCAGGAGCCTATTACGCTGTGACTCTGGTCCTTGGAGAGATATGCTTAGTATATTTCAGTAATTCAAGGCAAATCGAAAACTGTATATGAAAATATTTAATGGTGAAGCATCAACTGCTGAAAGCTGCCAGAAAGCAATAAGCAAGCATGGCACCTGCCATTAACTCTTTCCAACAATATTTTCTCTGAGCCTTCCCTGTCATGCCCCAAATGGTGGAGAGGGGCACCAATGTGGAAACAAACCTGCAGATATCAGGAATTCAGAAAAGCCTCAGCAGAGCAAACACTATGCCCTCTTTAGCAGAACATGCTATTGTTGGGTTTCACGCTTGATGTCAAGCAATTCTATGAGAATGTAGCTTATATTTGAATTAGAATTTGTCTTTATATTTGATTCAATGGTAGAAGCCAAAAATAAGTTCACAAATGGCTTTTATCAAACAGAAGAAAAATACAGCACCAAAGAACCACCTGGTGGAAATAAAATGTGTCCCTTTATGGAATTTAATTCTACTTCAACAAAGGGAGAGTAAATAGGAAAAGATTGGGTTTCAAATAAACCAGATGCTGAAATAACAGATTCCTCTGTTAGAACATAATTTGAGGAGTCTCTGTCCCCCCACACTCCCCACCCACCTTCAGGCAAAGATGCCTTCAATAAAACCTTAAAAATATGTCTTCTTTCTGTGTATCAGGAAACTGAACTAAACAAATACATTTCAGATAATTATATGAAGGGAATCAGAAGAAAGATCTAATGAGAGAGTGATGCATTCTTCCTGATCTTTCTTTAGCTTCACTAATGTGGGACCCCACATCGTGATCATCAGAAAGTACAGTCAGGCAAAAATCAGTCACCTCCCCAGTGATCTTCAAAGTGTGGATCGTGATTTGTTATTGTGAATTCGTTTTTAGTTGTCCATGAATAGGATTTTGTTAACTATAAAAGCACAAAATTGAGCAGAAAACAGGAGATTTTTATCTTAGTAAGCTAAGGATTGTTGCATGCAAACATTTTTTTCAATTATATCTGTGTGTGAATGTGTGTGTGATTTTAAACATTCTGTAAAAATGTTTCATACTGTTGGTCAGCAGACAAAAAATTTTCAAAAACATTAAAAATGTAAATGTACCCTATTACACCTGATCTGTTCACATCCTATGATGTCCCATTTCCTTCTCCAGGGGATCTCCCCAACCCAGGGATCAAACCAGCACCTTTTGTGCCTAATCTGCATTGGCAGATGGGTACTTTACCACTAGCACCATCTGGGACGCTCCCCTTAGCACACACCCTATTATACCTGATGTGTTTACATCCTATTGTGTCTCACAATTTACCACTGCAGTATGTTGAAAATGCAAGTACGGCTGAGAGAGGGAGTCTCTTCCTGAAAACTAAACATAAGTTTACCAATTGCTCCTCTTGCCATCAGAAGCCCCTGAAAAAACATAATAGCCCTTGATACTTTAGCAAAGAGCTGAAGTAGTCTCTGACATATCCAAAAGAAGAAGTACAGTTGTATTAAAGAATAAAAAGAATAAATGAAGAATGTTTACATGGAGAACAGATCAGAAAGGAAAAGTAACAGAAAGGAAAAGAAAATCACACATGTCACCAGTTGCAGACAAGGAATTTGTTAATGTGGATAAAATGACTGTGAGAACAGAATGACTGAAAAGAGACCACAGTCAATTTACAAATGTAGAATCTTGAGAAATTATTGGGGTGAAGAGTAGGGTATATTAATTTCCTAGGGCTGTCATAACAAAGTACCACAAACTGGTTGTCATAAGACAACAGAAATTTATTATTTCAAAATTTTGAATAATTAAAAATCAAGGTGTCAGCAGGATTATGCTCTCTGAAGTTGATAGCAGAGAATCTATTCCATGCCTTTCTCTTAGCTCCTGGTATTCCTGGCAACTCTTTCCCTGTGTCACTCTTTGCCTTTGTTTTTCCTTTTCTTATCAAGACATTAGTCTTATTGGAGTATGGCCCATCCTAATGGTTTTATATTCATTTTATTACAGCTGCAAAGATACTTTTTCCAAATAAAGTAACATTCAAAAGTATCAGGAATTAAGAGTTCAACGTATCTTTTCAAACCATAATAGAGGGTTGAATCAAATGTTTTCAGACCAAAACATTCTCTGAAATAATAATGAGGAAGAGAGAGAGAGGAGGAGATAAAGGACAGGTAGAGTGAGCTGTGCATTTGTTATGAAAATTATTTGTCAACACAAAAGCCTATGAAACAACAAATCAAGCCTATGAAAAACATAACATATACTAGGAGTGGAAGTCTAGATCATGCCAACTTAAAACACATAAAGCTCGATGAACTATTTTAAATACAATACTTGAAATCATCTGACTATTTATAAGGAAATTAAGAGTTATAGGGACAAGATCTTGAAGAAGAGAAAATCCAGAGAGGTAAGACTGATATTTGATACCATTTTCCCCCTCAGCATAATCTGTCAGTTCTAGAAGAGAAGCTGGGAAGCTGAGAGGATTAAAAGTTGCAGTTGGTTTATGATAGATGCACAGAGCTAAGGAAAATCAAAATTAAAAGCCTGTCATTGGAAGCACCGGTAAGTTAAAGGGACCAAGAATTTCATTGTGTTCTCAAGATACTTCCTAGGAATAGAAAGCAAATAGAATAGCATTTGTGAGTATCAGATCTCTTGAGGTCTGATTATATTAAGGTACTCTAGTGTCGTTCTACTACCAACAGCCAGAAGCAAATATAAAGCTCCATGGAAGAAAAACACATAATCCATGGTTTCAGTTATCTTTCAATTTTATAAACATAACATTCGAGGAAACCAAAATTGAAAGAGACACGTGTACCCCAATGTTCATCACAGCACTGTTTATAATAGCCAGGACATGGAAGTAACCTAGATTTCCATCAGCAGATGAATGGACAAGAAAGCTGTGGTACACATACACAATGGAGTATTACTCAGCCATTAAAAAAGAATACATTTGAATCAGTTCTAATGAGGTGGATGAAACTGGACCTAATTATACAGAATGAAGTAAGCCAGAAAAACACCAATACAGTATACTAACGCATATATATGGAATTTAGAAAGATGGTAATGATAACCCTGTATGTGAGACAGCAAAAGAGACACAGATGTATAGAACAGTCTTTTGGACTCTGTGGGAGAGGGAGAGGGTGGGATGATTTGGGAGAATGGCATTGTAACATGTATAATATCATATAAGAAACAAATCACCAGTCCAGGTTCGATGCAGGATACAGGATGCTTGGGACTGGTGCACTGGGATGACCCAGAGGGATGGTATGGGGAGGGAGGTGGGAGGGGGGGTCAGGATGGGGAACAGGTGTACACCCGTGGTGGATTCATGTTGATGTATGGCAAAAGCAATATAATATTGTAAAATAATTAGCCTCCAATTAAAATAAATAAGTTAAAAAAAATAAACATAACATCCAACACTCAGTGGAAAATAACCAGATATGAAAGAGTGCAATAAAATGTGACTGAAAAATAAGAGATATGATATACAATAGAAAAGCCATAAATGTTCAATGAAAGTGAAAGTGAAAGTTTCTCAGTCGTGTCCTACTCTTTGTGACCCCATGGACTATACAGTCCATGGAATTCTCCAGGCCAGAATCCTGGAGTGGGTAGCCTTTCCCTTCTCCAGGGGATCTTCCCAACCCAGGGCTTGAACCCAGGTCTCCCGCATTGCAGGCAGATTCTTTGCCAACTGAGCCACAAGCGAAGCCTAAATGTTCACTACAATGGAGGTATGACACATAAACTTTAAAATAGTTAAAGATAGTAGGTACAAATAAATAAAAGATGAAAAATTTAGATAGACAATAAGAAACCGTAAAGGAAACAAACATTTTCATTAAAAGAAATAAAAGCAAAATTAAGTACTCTGTAGATGGAAGATAGAAAAGAGAACTGGGAAAGGCAAAATGAAAATATTCAGAGACACAACAGTATAAATGTTTTCAGAAAGAGGTAAAAAAAAAAAGTTAAAGATGCATGTTAAACAGCAAAATATTCTATCAAAAGTAAAATTGGAAACCCAGAGAAAAAAAGGATAGAAAATTAAAACAAAAACAAGTTAAAAAAAGATAATGATAGAGAATGTTCCAAACTGATGAAAAAAATCATCACACATGGTCCACATGTTCCAAAAGTGCAACAGTAAGGTGTAATAAATAAAATCCTAATTATATACATTATAGTAAAGTGGCTTAAAACCAAGCATAAAAAGAGACTCTCAAAAGCACAAGGATGGAAGAAAGGATAGATTTTCATCAAAAGAGCAGTGACAAACAATAAGGTCTTTCTTCTACTTTGATGTTCCCATTATACATATGTTGCACCTTTTGTAATCACCTTAGAGTTCATGAATATTCTGTCCCATATTATTTTCCTATTTGTTTTTAGTTTGGGATGTTTTGGTCCACATATCATCAGGTATCCTGATTATTTATTTGATTATACCCAGTTCACCAAAAGGCTTGTAAGAGGCAATTTTTGCTTCTGTTAGATATACTGTTTTAATTTAAAACATTTCATTTTAATTCTTTTTTAATTTCTAACTCTATACTTATATTACCCATCTATTCTTCTATATTGTCTACTTATTCCATCAGATTCTTTAGCACATTAATATAGTTATTTTGAATTGTCAGTTTGATAATTCCAATATCTCTGCTATATATGACTCTGGCTCTGATGCTTGCTTTAGCTCTTCAGATTGAATGTTTGTGTATTTCTTGTCTTTTGAAAGTGAAAGTGAAAGTCGCTCAGTTATGTCTGACTCTTTGCAACCCCATGGACTATACAGTCTATGAAATTCTCCAGGCCAGATTACTGGAGTGGGTAGCCTTTCCCTTCTCAGGTGATCTTCCCAACCCAGGGATCAAACCCAGGTCTCCTACATTGCAGGCAGATTCTTTACCAGCTGAGCCATTTTCAGTTCAGTTCAATTGTTCAGTCGTGTCCGACTCTTTGTAACCCCATGAACTGCAGCACGCCAGGCCTCCCTGTCCATCACCAACTCCTGGAGTTCACTCAAACTCATGTCCATTGAGTCGGTGATGCCATCCAGCCATCTCATCCTCTGTCGTCCCCTTCTCCTCCTGCCCCCAATCCCTCCCAGGATCAGAGTCTTTTCCAATGAGTCAACTCTTCACATGAGGTGGCCAAAGTATTGGAGTTTCAGCTTTAGCATCAGTCCTTCCAAAGAACACCCATATTATAACTTTTGTTGTTGTTCAAAGTGGAAAATGATGTGTTGGATAATAGGCACTAAAATACATAAGCTTTAGTTTGAGGCGTTTTGTTAATCTGGGTAGAAGCTATCCTGTGTTTATTTTTTGTTATAGATGTATGTGTTAAGAGGCTTCAGTTTCCTCTATGCTCATGTTTATGTTCCCCCTGTAACAGCTGCTTCTTAAACTCGAAGTTCTTTAAGCTTAGTCCACTGTTGTGTAGTAAGAAGACCCTGATTCTGGGAAAGATTGAAGGTGGGAGGAAAAGGGGATGACAGAGGATGGGATAGTTGGATGGCATCACCGACTCGATGGACATGAGTAAGCCCCAGGAGGTGGTGATGGACAGGGAGACCTGGCGTGCTGCAGTCCATGGGGTCGCAGAGTTGAACACAACTGAGAGACTGAACTGAAGTGAACTGAACTGCTGTATAGAGGCCCTACTGATGTGGTGGGGGATAAAAGAGTAAAGGGAAAGGAAGCATTTTATAGTAATAGGATTAGGTCCTTTAGTGAGCTTGTGCACCTGAACTGTGATTCTCATATTATTTTATTTTTTTCCTCCTTAAGTGAGACAGAAAGGCTAGAAGTGCCTGGAATTGTATTATTTCCCTTCCTTCATTGCACATAGGTTGATGAATATTGCTGTGTAGGTCTTTGCTATATAGAATTATCTGGGCTTAATTAAAAAATGATTGTTATCATTGGATATATTTCAAAAATGTTCCCCTTCCACTAGCAAAACAGGTGTATTTCCCTTGTGGCTCAGGGGTAAAAAATCTGCCTTCCAATGCAGGTGACACTGGTTCTGTCCCTGGTTCAGGAAGATCCCCTGGAGGAGGAAATGGCAACCTACTCCAGTATTTTTGCCTGGGAGTTCACATGGACAGAGGAGGCTAGTGGGCTACAGTCCATGGGGTCACAAAGAGTTGGACATGACTTAGCAATGAAAACAACAATAACAAAGCAAACCAGGGGGAGATTTTTCTCTAGTCTTCACCCTGAGAAACCAATGGGGCTCCCCTGGAGGTAAAACCAATGAATTTATGGAGGCTTTCCAACAGACTGAGTCCCTAGGAACTTTTAACTCTCAAGCTACTATACACTGAACCTCTGGCAATTTATTGAAATTGACATTTAGATGTTCCCACCATTACTGGCTCTGGCAGCTTCTGCTTCAGCAATGGTGATCTATATCTCCATATTTGCCTGTCTCTTCACTTTTCAGGGTGTCTGTTGGTTCTATGACTTCAGTTCTCTGAAGAATCTTTAAAACGTCATTATTTTTCAGTTTCCTCAGCTTTTTATTCTTATTGTGAGAGTTGAAATGATGACTTTCAGCTTTGTACTTGTTGAACCAAAAACTGGGAGCCCATATAACTTTTTAATAATTATTGTTGATATTATATATATATATATTTAAACTTTTTATTTTGTATTGGGAAATAGCCAATTAACAATGTTTTAATGGTTTCAAGTGAACAGCAAAGAGACTCAATCATACATATACATATACATATACATATACATATACATATACATATACTTGTATTCCTTCTCCTCCAAACCCCCTTCCCATCCAGGCTGCTACATAACATTGAGCAGAGTTTCTTGTGCTATACAATAGGATCTTGTTGGTTATCTATTTTAAACATATCAGTATGTACATATCGATCCCAAACTCCTAACTATCCCTTCCATCCAGCAACCATAAGTTCGTTCTCTAAGTCTCTGAGTCTCTTTCTGTTTTGTAAGTAAGTTCATTTATATCATTTCTATTTAGAGTCCACCTATAAGGGATGTCATACAATACTTCTCTTTTTTTATCTGTCTTACTTCACTTGCTATGACTATCTGTATGTCCATCCATGTTGCTGCAAATGGCATTATTGCATTCTTTTTATTGGCTGAGTAGTATTCCATTGCATATATGTCCACATCTTCTTAATCCATTCCTCTAGGCTGCGTCCATGCCTTGGCTATTGCAAACAGTGCTGTAATGAATGTTGGGGTGAATGTATAACTTTTGGATCATGTTTTCCTCTGGATATATGCTCAGGCGTGGGATTGCAGAGTCATTTTTCGTTTTTTAGGGAACTTCAATGCAGTTTTCCATAATAGCTGTATCAGTTAACATTCCCACCAACAGTGTAGAAAGGCTCCTTTGTCTCCACACCCTGTTAAACATTTATCATTGGTGAATTTTTTGATAATATCCATTATGGCTGGTGTGGGATGGCATCTCATAGTTTAATTTACATTTCTTACCTTTGCGTAATTAGCAATGGTGAACATCATTTCTTGTGCCTCTTGAATATCTGTATGCCTTCTTTAGAGAATGTCTATTTACATCATCTGTCCCTTTTTTTCATTGGGTTGTTTGATCTGATGCTATTAAAAATCATGAGCAGTTTGTAAATTTTGAAAACTAATCTTTTGTTGGTCACATCATTTTCAAATATTTTCTCCCAACTTGTGGGTTGTCTTTTTGTTTTGTTTATTGTTTCCTTTGTTGTGCAAAGCTTTTGAGTTTGAGTATGTCCCATTTGTTTATTTTTGTTTTTAGGAAGTTGGATTGAAAAAAAATTATTGCTGCATTTTATATCAGAGAGTGCTTTGCCTTTCTTTTTCTAGGAGTTTTGTAGTGTCTAGTCTCATTTAGGTCTCTAATACACTTTGAGCTTCTTTTTGTGTACGTCGTTAGAGAATCATCTAATATCATCGTTTTACATGTAGCCGCCCAATTTCCCAGTGTCATTTATTGAAGAGACTGTCTTTCCAACATTGTTTAGTCTTTCCTCCTTTGTCATAGATTAATTGACTGTAGGTACATGGGTTTATTTCTGGACTTTTTATCCTGTTTCATTGATTTATATTTCTATTTTGTGTCAATACCATCCTGTTTTAGTGACTGTAGTCTTGTAGTATAGTCTGAAGTCAGGGAGCCTAATTCCTCCAGCTCCATTTTTCTTTCTCAAGATTGCTTTGACTCTTCAGGGTTTTCTGTGTCTCCATATAAGTTTTTTGTTCTAGTTCTGTGAAAAATGTCATTGTTAATTTGATAGATATTGCATTGAGTCTGTAGATTGCTTGAGTAGTATAGTCAAATTCTTAGAAAGATACAGTCTCATATAACTGAACCAGGAAGAAATATAAAATATGAATAGACCTAGTATAAGCACTGAAATTGAATCTGATTTAAAAACTTCTAACAACAACAACAAAAAGTCCAGGACCTAATGGCTTCATAGGCAAATTCTATCAAACATTTGAGAAGAGTTAGCACCTATCCTTCTGAGTTTGTTCCAAAAAATTTTCAGAGGAAAGAAAACTTCCAAATTCATTCTATGAATCCACTATCACCCTGATATCAAAACCAGATAAAGATAACCCTAAAAAGAAAATTACAGGCCACTATCACTGGTCATCATAGATGCAAAAATAATCAACAAAATACTAGCAGTTGGAATCCAGTAATACATTAAAAGATCATACATGTTCAAGTGGGATTTATCCCAAGGATGGGAGGATTTTTAAATATCCACAAATTAATCTATGTGATACACCACATCAATAAATAGAAAAATACAACTATATGATCAGATCACTTCAATAGATGCAGAAAAATCTTTTGACAAAATTCAGGACCTGTTGATAATAAAAAAGAAAGTGGGTGCAGAGGGAACATACCTCAATAAAGGCCATATATGACAAACCTACAGCTAACATCATACTCAATATTGAAAAGTTGGAAGAATTTCCTCTAAGATCAGGAACAAGACAAGGACGTCCACTCTCACCACTTTTTTTTTTTTAATTTTATTTTTAAACCTGAAACACTGTATTAGTTCACTCTCACCACTTTTATTCAACATAGTTTAGAAGTCTTAGCTACAGCAGTCAGTTAAAAAGAAAGAAAGAAAGAAAGAAATTGAATCCAAATTGGAAAAGAAAGTTCAACTGTCACTTTTGCAGATGACATGATACTATGCAAAGATCCTAAAGATTCTACCAGAAAACTACTAGAACTCATTAGTAAATTTAACAAAGTTGCAGGTTACAAAATAAATACACAGAATTCTGTTGCATTTCTAAACATTAACAATGAAAGATCAGAAAGAGAAATTCAAGAAACCTTTTATCATCACAACAAATAAAGTAAAATACCTAGGAATAAACCTAAGAGACAAAAGACCTGTCCTCCCAAAAGTGTAAGACATGGATGAAACAAGTCAAAGAGGACACAAATCAAAAAATGAAAAGATACATTGGAAGACACATTAGATTTTATTATATTATATATTATAATACACCACATGTTGTATCATATTAGTATAAAACTTATCAGATTTTACTGGTGCCATTTTACAAATTAGAGTGAACTATATAAACCCTGAATTTCTTCATGTTCTTTTGTGCACCTCCACTTATGAAAGTGTTAGTTGCTGAGTTGTGTCTGACTCTTTCGGACCCCATGGACTGTAGCTCACCAGGTTCCTCTGTCCATGGAATTCTCCAAAAAAGAATAGTGGAGTGGATTGCCATTTCCTTCTGCAGAGGATCTTCCCAACCAAGAAATAGAACCCAGGTCTCCTGAATTGCAAGCAGATTCTTTACCATCTGAGCCACCAGGGAAGCTCACATCCACTTATAATTGTCTTAAATATGTTATCTATATACATTTAGAATCACATTGGACAGTGCTACAACATAATAGTTACTTTAACTGTTAAAGTTTAGAAGACTCCAAATGAGTAGGAAAGCCTATTATATTTACCCATAATATTGCTTAAGTTATCTTCTTTTTGTTCTAAGTTATCTTCTTTTTGTTCTGATATTCTAAATGTTCCTCTTTTATTATATCCTCTTCTTTTGAGAAGTTCCTTTATCTATTCCATTAGAAAAGGTCTTCTTGTGCTCAGCTGTTTAAATTTTCATATATCTGAGAATGCTTTTTTTTCCTTAATTTCTGAGGGATATTTCAATGGATATAGGACTTAAGGTTTACAAATCTTTTCTTCTGGCACTTGAAAAATGTTACATTATTTAATTTTGTTTTCTATTATATCTTATGAGAAATTCACTTTCATGTGTATCACCATTTTCAGTTAAGGTGTCATTTATCCCTAGATAATTTGATGATTTTTAAAATATTTTTTTCTCTTTAACTTCAAAAGTTTGCTTATGATGTATATCCTGTCTTAATTATTTGGGATTATCCACTGAGGAAGTGAAAAAGTTGGCTTAAAGCTCAACATTCAGAAAACGAAGATCATGGCATCTGGTCCCATCACTTCATGGCAAATAGATGGGGAAACAGTGGAAATAGTGTCAGACTTTATTTTTTGGGGCTCCAAAATTACTGCAGATGGTGACTGCAGCCATGAAATTACAAGACGCTTACTCCTTGGAAGGAAAGTTATGACCAACCTAGATAGCATATTCAAAAGCAGAGACATTACTTTGCCAACAAAGGTCTATCTAGTCAAGGCTATGGTTTTTCCTGTGGTCATGTATGTATGTGAGAGTTGGACTGTGAAGAAAGCTGAGGGCCAAAGAATTGATGCTTTTGAACTGTGGTGTTGGAGAAGACTCTTGAGAGTCCCTTGGACTGCAAGGAGATCCAACCAGTCCATTCTAAAGGAGATCAGTCCTGGGTGTTCTTTGGAAGGAATGATGCTAAAGCTGAGACTCCAGTATTTTGGCTACCTCATGTGAAGAGTTGACTCATTGGAAAGGACTCTGATGCTGGGAGGGATTGGGGGCAGGAGGAGAAGGGGACAACAGAGGATGAGATGGCTGGATGGCATCACTGACTCAATGGACATGAGTTTGAGTGAAGTCCGTGAGTTGGTGATGAACAGGGAGGCCTACTGCTACTGCTATTGCTAAGTCACTTCAGTCGTGTCCGACTCTGTGTGACCCCATAGACAGCAGCCCACCAGGCTCCCCATCCCTGGGATTCCCCAGGCAAGAACACTGGAGTGGTTTGCCATTTCCTTCTCCAATGCATGAAAGTGAAAAGTGAAAGGGAAGTCGCTCAGTCATTTCTGACTCTTAGAGAACCCACAGACAGCAGCCCACCAGGCTCCTCCATCCATGGGATTTTCCAGGCAAGAATACTGGAATGGGGTGCCAGAGGCCTGGCATGCTGCAATTCATGGGGTCACAAAGAGCTGGACACGACTGAGCAACTGAACTGAACTGAGGTTCACTAAACTGTTCAATTTGTAAGTCTATGTGTCCTGCCAAATTTGTGAAAATTCCAACCATTATTTGTTCTAAAACTTTTTCAGCCATACTCTATTCTCCTCCGCTTTTAGAACTTTGATGAAGTGAATATTAAAACTTTGTAATACCATAGATCTTGGAATCTCTGTTCATTTTTCTTCTAGTATATTTTATTTCTGTTTTCTGACTAAGTAATTTTATTGTTCTATCTACCTATTTAATTATTTCCTCTCTCTCCTGCATTTCACTATAAATTCCACTGACTGAGCTTATTTAGTCTTTATATTTTTCAGTTCTAAAATTTCCACTTGCTTCTTCATTCTATCTCTTGTTTATTTGCAGACAATTTATATTTCTTTATGAGATTTCTACTGTCATTTGTTTAAAGTGTGTATGTAATTGTAGAAGTTTTAAAATAATGGCTACTATAAAATCTTCCTTGCATTACTCCTTTTTATTTTTCAAAAAAATTATTTTATGTTAGAGTATAGTTTATTTGACAAAACTACACAGTGTATGACAAAGCAAAGACATCACTTTGCTGACAAAGTTTCATATAGTCAAGGCTATATTCTTTCCAGTAGTCATGTACAAATGTGAGAACTGGATTATAAAGAAGGCAGAGCACTGAAGAATTAATGCTTTTTAACTGTGGTGTTGGAGAAGATTCTTGAGAGCTCCTTGGACAGCAATGAGATCAAGCCAGTCAATCCTAAAGGAAATCAATCCTGAATATTCATTGGAAGGACTGATGCTGAAGCTGAACTCCAATATTTTTGCCACCTGATGTGAAGAGCCAACTCACTGTAAAAGACCCAGATTCTGGCAAAGATTGAAGGCAAAAGGAAAAGGAGGCAGCAGAGGATGAGATTGTTAGACAGCATAGCCAATTCAATGGGTATGAATTTGAGCAAATTCAGGAAGATAGTGGAGGACAGAGGACTCTGACATTCTACAGACTATCAGGTCACAAAGAGTAGGGCATGACCAGCAGCTTAACAACAACAATATCAGTTGTATCTTTTGCAAATATATTCTGCCAGCCTGTGGCTAGTCTTTGGATTCTCTTGACTATGCCAAAGCCTTTGACTGTGTGGATCACAGTAAACTGTGGAAAATTCTGAAAGAGATGGGAATACCAGACCACCTGTTCTGCCTCTTGAGAAATTTGTATGCAGTTCAGGAAGCAACAGTTAGAAATGGACATGGAACAACAGACTGGTTCCAAATAGGAAAAGGAGTACGTCAAGGCTGTATATTGTCACCCTGTGTATTTAACTTATATGCAGGGTACATCATGAGAAACGCTGGACTGGAAGAAGCACAAGCTGGAATCAAGATTGCTGGGAGAAATATCAATAACCTCAGATATGCAGATGACACCACCCTTATGGCAGAAAGTGAAGAGGAACTCAAAAGACTCTTGATGAAAGTGAAAGTGGAGAGTGAAAAAGTTGGCTTAAAGCTCAACATTCAGAAAACGAAGATCATGGCATCCTGTCCCATCACTTCATGGGAAATAGATGGGGAAACAGTGGAAACAGTGTCAGACTTCATTTTTCTGGGCTCCAAAATCACTGCAGATGGTGACTGCAGCCATGAAATTACAAGACGCTTACTCCTTGGAAGGAAAGTTATGACCAACCTAGATAGCATATTCAAAAGCAGAGACATTACTTTGCCAACAAAGTTCATCTAGTCAAGGCTATGGTTTTTCCTGTGGTCATGTATGGATGTGAAAGTTGGACTGTGAAGAAGGCTGAGTGCTTCTGAATGGATGCTTCTGAACTGTGGTGTTGGAGAAGACTCTTGAGAGTCCCTTGGACTGCAAGGAGATCCAACCAGTCCATTCTGAAGGAGATGAGCCCTGGGATTTCTTTGGAAGGAATGATGCTAAAGCTGAAACTCCAGTACTTTGGCCACCTCATGTGAAGAGTTGACTAATTGGAAAAGACTCTGATGCTGGGAGGGATTGGGGGCAGGAGGAGAAGGGGATGACAGAGGATGAGGTGGCTGGATGGCATCACTGACTCGATGGACGTGAGTCTGGGTGAGCTCCAGGAGTTGGTGATGGACAGGGAGGCCTGGCGTGCTGCAATTCATGGGGTTGCAAAGAGTCGGACACGACTGAGTGACTGATCTGATCTGATCTGATTTGATATTGTATTTGGACCCACTGGAGCTGGGATGGCTGGTGCTGCATTGTTACTACCAGTTGGAGGTTAAATCCAGATTCCCCCTGAGCCTACACTGGCAACTGAGGGAGAGAACTCCTCATAACTGCCTGCTGGGCAGGCTGGGATTTCCAGTTCCCATGTGCTCTCAATGGATGTAGTAGTGGATGTGGCCTTGTTATTGCTCAGTAATGGTGAATATTTGCTCTCCCCCCCAGACCTCCTTTGACCTCATCCCCTCATGGAAAGAAAGGGGTACATTATTAATGATGAATGGAAGTGAAGTCCAGCCTTCTCTTGTGATTTCCACTGACTCTTTTTGGCAGTGGTGTAAGTTACTAACAAGTTAGAATACAAATCCAAACTCCTTACTTATCTCCTCTGACAACTCAATAGGAAGTTTGGTTTGATTCATCAGATTGGAAATGTAAGTTTCCCATTCAGCCTTTGTAGATCTGGGTGAAGGTTCAGGAACAGTTTTATCTGTGGTCCTTGGCTTGAGTAGAGAAGTGCTGTATAGAAGTTTTCTTCCTTGAAAACCTTCTCTTTTTCTCATCTTTTGTCTACAGAGGGCATGCGTTTGTCAGGAATTTTGTTTCATTTTGTTTGTTGTTTTTTATGCTTCTGATTTATTAGCTTCCATTCATCTCCAAGTCTGTGATGTATGAGGCAAAACGGAAAAATCAAGGAATTCATTGTTTTATTGTTACTCAAGTCCTGAGGTCCTTAATTTGTCTGTCTCATCCTATCCACACTTCAGAGCCATCTTATGTTCACTGTTCTTAAAAGGCCTGCAGTTATTAGTCATACTTAGCAGGAAAATGATGAAAAACTGTGCTTACTCTATCTACTCAATATTTTGAAGTTAGAAATTTTACTAGTCCTTTTTTCATTTTCTTTCTTCTTTTTTTGGTTCTTCAAATAAACCAAACTTGTTCCTGTCTCATGGATTTCTATTTGATCTTTTCTCTACCTGAAACTTTCTTTTCCACATCTTTATGGGAAGGGACTTGTATCTCAGCTTAAATGTTACCTTTCTGGATGACCATACCAGACAAGCAATCTAATTTCCTCTTCTTCGATGTAATTTTCTACTACATTGCGTTGTTAAGTTTTGTGTGTTTTGTTTTTTTTTTTAAATAATGACTGACCTGATACTTTCTTGTTAGATTTCTTTTTTGTTATTCTGTGTCTATTTCTTGTTACTGGAATATGATGAAGTAGAAACTTGTTTTATCTTTGTAACTACTATCTCTACATATTTCTAGAAGAGTCCCTGACACCAGCCTAAGTATTCAAAAAAGAAGAATAAGAAGCCTTGTATTTGAATAAATAATACAATTGTGTTCATCTTATGTTTTCCTAGTTCAGTCCCTCATTACCTAGAATAAGAAATGTATTACATCATATTGATAATAGGAGCTTTTCTTTGCCTTTCTTGATCATCAAAGCTACTGGCAAGCAGGAGCAAATGCCTGAGTGACAGCCTTATGGCTTTGTGGTTACATCCTGAGGATAATGAACTCTCCTAGGCCAGCTGTGACCCCTGCTGGGAGTCAGCCTGTGCCCAACATGATGAGAGAATTGGCCCCAAATGAGGCCAGTACACTGGTGGCTCTCTAGTGACTTCTGATATTTTAATGAACCTCAGTCTCTGCCAAATATGAAAACCAAGGCAGGATTTAGGGACCAATTGATTTCTAGACAGCCTTACAAAAGACTTGAGAATCTTAGAAAGCGGGCTTGGTGGTCCCTCTTGCCAGTTTGGATAATCCCCAAAAGTGAAAACACAGCACTTTCTGATTTCCTTGCCTTTTTTTTTTCTTTCACATATTTCTTCATGTCTGGGTTTAACAAATAGAAACTTAGTGTGTCCGTTTTAGGTTTTTCTCACCCTTCAAAGCACAAATACTTCAGGGAAGGGGAACAGCTGGCCAGCCATTTTGATCTTAATGTAATGAGTTTATTAGAGCTGGCCTGGAAAGGGGATTCTGACACTGTGCCTACTGTCCCCCAAACATGTCTGTCTTTCGAAGCTTGCCAGTACTAGAAAGTTTCCCCAAAGGAGAACTTCTCATATATGCAGCAATGCAGTGAATCTAGTACATACAGATGGAAGACACAGCATGGAAAATGAGAAATTGGATCTCAGAAGAAACTGCCACTATGGAAATTTAAGTTATTTAGGGGGAGATAGAAGAATCTCAAATTTTATTTTGTGTTTTTTTTTAGTGTGTCAGGTCAATTTTATCTATTTTTTATTAATTTTTATTGGCATATAGTTGCTTTAAGGTGGAGAGGATGTGGAGAAAAGGGAACCTTTTTACACTGTTGAAGGGAATGTAAATTGGTGCAGCCACTATGGAGTACAGTATGTATATTTCTTAAAAAATGAAAAACAGAGTTACCATGTGATTCATCAATCCCACTTCTGGGTATATATTTTGAAAAAAACCACAACTTGAAAAGATACCTGCACTCCAGTATTCATAGTGGCACTATGATACCCAAAGATATGGAAGCAACCTAAATGTCTGTTCTAAAGAAGATGCTTTACCATGTTATGTTAGTTTTGCTGTACAGCAAAGGAAATAAGCTATACATATACATATATCCTCTCTTTTGGACTTCATTCCCATTTAGATCACCAGAAGGCATTGAGTATTTCCCTATAATATATAGCAGATTTTCATGAATTACCTATTTTATATATTCGTTGTTCAGTCACTAAGTTGTGTTGGACTCTTTGCAACCCCATGGACTGCAGCAAACCAGGCTTCCCAGTCCTTCACTATCTCCCAGAGTTTGCTCAGATTTATGTCCATTAAGTAGGTGATGCTATCTAGCCGTCTCATCCTCGGCCACCCCTTCTCCTTTTGCCTTTGATTTTTCCCAGCATCGGGGTCTTCTCCAATGAGTTGGCTCTTCATATCAGGTGGCGGAAATACTGGAGCTTCAATTTCAGATTCAGTCCTTCCAATGAATATTCAGGATTGATTTTCTTTAGAATTGATAGGTGTGATTTCCTTTTAACCCAAGGGACTTTCAAGAGTCTTCTCTAGCACCACAATTCTAAAGCATCAATTCTTTGGTGCTCAGCCTTCTTTGTATACATATTTTATTTTATCAGTCTCCCAGTTCATCCAATTCTCCCCTCACTCCCAAGTATACATATGTCCATTCTCTGTCTGTGTCTCAATTTCTGCTTTGCAAGTGAGTTTATCTGTATCATTTTTTTAGATTTCACATATAAGTAATATGATACTATTTTTGCTTTTCTCTGACTTAATTCACTCTGTATGACAGTCTCTAGGTCCATCCATATCTCTGCAAATTGTACAATATTGTTCCTTTTTATGTCTGACTAATAAGAATCCCAAATTTTAATCTTAGGCTTCCCTTATATCTCAGTCTGTAAAGAATCTACCTGCAATGCAGGAGACCCAGGTTCGATTCCTGGGTTGAAAAGACCCCCTGGAGGAGGAAATGGCAACCCACTCCAGTATTGTTGCCTAGAGAATCCCATGGACAGAGGAGCTTGGCAGGTTACAGTCCATGGGGTCAGAAGAGTCAAACACGACTTAGCGACTAAACCACCAGTTTTAATCTTATTGGATTTCACAAAATAAATGGTCAATATGTCCAATGAAAATCCTGCTTAAAGTCTTATTATTTTAGATAGGATAATCACATTATATAAATGTTACATTAAACGTTATAAATAAAGGAGAACTGTACAATGCAATTGAGAATTAAACAGTAAGAGAAGAAATTAAATTGCTTATACTGGAATGGCAACATTTGAGCTGTGATTCAAGGCCATTCCTACCAAGCTGTGGACCATGGAGATGGAAACGGCAACCCACTCTAGTATTCTTGCCTGGAAAATTCCATGGAACAGAGGAGCCTGGCAGGCTACAGTCCATGGACTCTCAAAGAGTAGGACATGACTGAGTAACTGAGAACAAGCTATGGAAAGGAGAGGTATAGACAGAAAAAACTTATTCAATGTAATAACCCGTTTAGTTTATTTAAGGCATAAAAAGAAAGACAAAATTATTGAATATAAGGTTTTTTAGAGTTGTATGATCTTTAAACTATATTTTCCAAAAATAATAAGTATAAATAAATATTTGGAGTGATAACAGAATGGAAATAACTCAGGAATAAAATCACCATTATAAGATCTTCAACTTGGGGTTTTATAAATGACATTTTTGATATGAATATTGTAAATTTTTGCTTAAAAATAACTATTTATTAAATAACTCTAACAAAAAAATCCAGAATGATAGCTGAATTCAAGAACCATATCTAAAAATTTAAAATACAGTATAGATATCAGCTTTAATCAGTAAAAATAAGCAAATCCAATTTTTGTTGGGAAGAAATTACTGGTAAAAATTACCTTGATTTAAAATTAATCCCTCTCTTCTTATCTTTAAGTGTTATTTCTTGATAGCAGAACAGCTAAATGCTTTTCACCATACTGTTAACCTGGAGTTCTATCACAGTTATGAACCACAGATGACTTTCATTATTACAGAGGTATTGAAAGAAGCCTTCCTCCAAGGCTTTTGATGGGGTACCAACATGTAACTATGTGATACTTGAGTTTATGGAGAAGCAGATAAGATAACAATGTGAAAATTTCTCAGTAATTAGCCTGACCAATTGAAAGATGGCCACTGAAAGATTTAAGTATCTTTTTCCATTTGCTTAATATGGAAGAGGACACGAGCAGGTAGACTCTTACATGCCATTTTCTGACTGTCTGATGGAAACTTTCATTTCAGTAGAAATATCAAGGTTCAAAAATAGAACTTTTTTTTTGCCAGTATACTTCAAGTTTTATTCTTGTAAGATCTATTTTAGGAAGTGTATAATAACATAAGAATAAGACTCAGGTTTCTCTTCCATCTCCCTCTCCAGAGGGTCTGGGTAGAAGGATCAGTCCATTCTGAGCCTCAAGATGAGCCAGGTATATTGTAAGTTCTACTATGGGGTATAAAAACAGGGTACCCAACAGACTGCTCAGAGGAAGTATAAGGAGGCCCTCTCCAACAAGTTGTCCCATTCTGGGGTCTATGGTAGGTACCAGGAACCAGTAAGTAGAGCCCAGAGACTGAATATAAGGGATGTGACTCAAAATTGATGGACCACAGAAGACTGAAGCCAATGCGAGGCAATCGTTCCTTCCTTAGAGCTTTGACATGATGAACTAAATAGGCAAAAATATACAATATAGGAGATAAACTCCTATCCTTCCTTCTCTAACCCCAGCTTCTCTCTATCCTTCCACTCAGACATAATGTACTCTGAGAGATTGCCAGAATGGCAGGAAGGGGAAGGATTATTTCTCAGGAAAACATTCAGTTCACACCAAGTCCTAATGTAGCCCAAGTATTTTTCTTTGTTCAGTAGGACTTCCATAAAGTACTCAGGTCCCTGAAGAGAGGGTACAGGAATATAGGGGATACATGCCTAAGTTCTGCTGTGCTTAGTTGCTCAGTTGTGTCCAACTCTTTACAATCCCATGGGGCTGTAACCCATCAGGCTCCTCTGTCTATGGGATTTCCCAGGCAAGAATACTGGAATGGTTTGCCATTTCTTCCTCTAGGGGATCTTCAAGCTCATGTCTCCTGTATCCTGCATTGCAAGTAAATTCTTTACCGGCTGAGCCATCAGGGAAGCCACTATGCCATGGTTGGGGGTACACAAAGCAGGGACTTGAACAAAATCTGTGATAAGATGAGTAGATGTCAAAGGTAAGAGCAGCCATGTATGGTAGGATGAAAGATAAGGTACTATCTCCTTCATCAGTGGGCTTCTGTGAATGAGTATGAGAGTCACTGTGTGTAGAACTAGAAGACACATTTCTGTGAAAATTGTCACACAAAGGGAAATCTTTAGTCACACAGACTTCTGCGTCTATTTCACAAGCTCCCTCCTCTCCCCAGAGGCCCTACTGGCTGAACACCCTAACCCTCCAATTCTGTATAGTCTTTATGATGACCAGTATTCATCTTGAATAAACTCATTTCTTAGCATAAAATCAAGTGTGATCCAAGTGGCTCAAGAATAACAAAGATGTTTTTACAACTTGATAAATTTGAA
Source organism: Bubalus kerabau (assembly GCF_029407905.1). Classification (NCBI taxonomy): domain Eukaryota; kingdom Metazoa; phylum Chordata; class Mammalia; order Artiodactyla; family Bovidae; genus Bubalus; species Bubalus kerabau. The sequence continues at coordinate 21,505,249 of NC_073644.1, read as the reverse complement.
GGATTTAGAGTCTCCATTGTAGGAGCCAGTGACAAAGTCTGAATTCTCTATTGCATAACAATTTGAAAGCAAGAAAAGGGAACAGATTCCAGAACCATTGATCCCAGACTTATTCCAGATCACAAATTAGGAAAGAGCAAGAGAATTCCAGAAAAACATATACTCTGTTTCATTGACTATGCTAAAGCCTTTGATGATGGGACCACCTTACCTGCCTCCTGAGAAACCTGTATGCAGGTCAAGAAGCAAGAGATAGAAACATAGAACAATGGATTGGTTCCAAATTGGGAAAGGAGTATGTCCCAATTACCTGCCCCATGAGAAACCTGTATGCAGCTCAAGAAGCAAGAGTTAGAACCAAACATAGAACAATGGATTGGTTCCAAACTGGGAAAGGAGTATGTCAAGGCTGCATACTGTTACCTTGCTTATTTGATTTATATACAGAGTACATCATGTGAAATGCCGGGCTGGATGAAGCACAAGTTGAAATCAAATTTGCAGGGAGAAATATCAATAACTTCACATATGCAGATGATACCATCCTTAGGGCAGAAAGCAAAGAGGAGCTGAAGAGCTTCTTGATGAAAGTGAAAGAGGAGAGTGAAAAAGCTGGCTTAAAACTCAACATTCAAAAAATTAAGATAATGGCATCTGGTCCCTTTAGTTCAGTTTAGTTCAGTTCAGTATAGTCGCTCAGTCGTGTCCGACTTTTTGCAACCCCATGAATTACAGCACACCAGGCCTCCCTATCCATCACCAACTCCCAGAGTTCACTCAGAGTCATGTCCATCGAGTTGGTGATGCCATCCAGCCATCTCATCCTCTGTCGTCCCCTTCTCCTCCTGCTCCCAATCCCTCCCAGCATCAGAGTTTTTTCCAATGAGTCAACTCTTTGCATAAGGTGGCCAAAGTACTGGAGTTTCAGCTTCAGCATCATTCCTTCCAAAGAACACCCAGGACTGATCTCCATTAGAATGGACTGGTTGGATCTCCTTGCAGTCCAAGGGACTCTCAAGAGTCTTCTCAAACACCACAGTTCAAAAGCATCAATTCTTCAGTGCTCAGCTTTCTTCACAGTCCAACTCACACCAATACATGACTACTTGAAAAACCATAGCCTTGACTAGACAGACTTTTGTTGGCAAAGTAATGTCTCTGCTTTTGAATATGCTATCTAGGTCGGTCATAACTTTCCTTCCAAGGAGTAAGCGTCTTTTAATTTCATGGCTGCAATCACCATCTGCAGTGATTTTGGAGCCCAGAAAAATAAAGTCTGACACTGTTTCCACTGTTTCCCCATCTGTTTCCCATGAAGTGATGGGACCGGATGCCATGATCTTCGTTTTCTGAATGTTGAGCTTTAAGCCAACTTTTTCACTCTCCATTTTCACTTTCATCAAGGAGCTTTTGAGTTCCTCTTCACTTTCTGCCATAAGGGTGGTGTCATCTGCATATCTGAGGTTATTGATATTTCTCCTGGCAATCTTGATTCCAGCTTGTGTTTCTTCCAGCCCAGCATTTCTCATGATGTACTCTGCATATAAGTTAAAAAGCAGGGTGACAATATATAGCCTTGACGTACTCCTTTTCCTATTTGGAACCAGTCTGTTGTTCCACGTCCAGTTTTAACTGTTGCTTCCTGACCTGCATACAGATTTCTCAAGAGGCAGGTCAGGTGGTCTGGTATTCCCATCTCTTTCAGAATTTTCCATAGTTTATTGTGATCCACACAGTCAAAGACTTTGGCATAGCCAATAAAGCAGAAATAGATGTTTTTCTGGAACTCTCTTGCTTTTTTGATGATCCAGCGGATGTTGGCAATTTGATATCTGGTTCCTCTGCCTTTTCTAAAACCAGCTTGCATATCTGGAAGTTCATGGTTCACGTACTGCTGAAGCCTGGCTTGGAGAATTTTGAGCATTACTTTACTAGCATGTGAGATGAGTGCAATTGTGCAGTAGTTTGAGCATTCTTTGGCATTGCCTTTCTTTGGGATTGGAGTGAAAACTGACGTTTTCCAGTCCTGTGGCCACTGCTGAGTTTTCCAAATTTGCTGGCATATTGAGTGCAACACTTTCACAGTATCATCTTTCAGGATTTGAAAGAGCTCAACTGGAATCCATCACCTCCACTAGCTTTGTTTGTAGTGATGCTTTCCAAGGCCCACTTGACTTCACATTCCAGGATGTCTGGCTCTGGGTGAGTCATCACACCATCGTTATTATCTTGGTCATGAAGATCTTTTTTGTACAGTTCTGTGTATTCTTGCCATCTCTTCTTAATATCTTCTGCTTCTTTTAAGTCCATACCATTTCTGTCCTTTATCAAGCCCATATTTGCATGAAATGTTCCCTTGGTATCTCTAATTTTCTTGAAGAGATCTCTAGTCTTTCCCATTCTGTTGTTTTCCTCTATTTCTTTGCATTGATCACTGAGGAAGGCTTTCTTATCTCTCCTTGCTATTCTTTGGAACTTTGCATTCAGATGCTTGTTATCTTTCCTTTTCTTCTTTGCTTTGGTCCCTTCACTTCCTGGCAAATAGATGAGGAAACAATGGAAACAGTGACAGACTTTATTTTCTTGGGCTCCAAAATCACTGCAGATAGTGACTGTAGCCATGAAATTAAAAGACACTTGGTCCTTGGAAGAAAAACTATGACAAACTAGAAAGCATATTAAAAAGCAGAGAGATTTGCTGACAAAGGTCCGTCTTGTCAAAGCTATGGTTTTTCCAGTAGTCATGTATGGATGTGAGAGTTGGACCATAAAGAAAGCTGAGCACTGAAGAATTGATGTTTTTGTGTGTGTTTTTTTTTAATTTAATTTAATTTTATTTTTTAAATTTACAATATTGTATTGATTTTGCCATACACCAGAATGAATCCGCCACAGGTATACATGTGTTCCCCATCCTGAACCCTCCTCCCACCTCCCTCCCCATACCATCCCTCTGGGTCATCCCAGCACACGAGCCCCAAGCATCCAGTATCGTGCATCGAACCTGGACTGGCGATTTGTCTCATATATGATATTATACATGTTTCAATGCCATTCTCCCAAATCATCCCACCCTCTCCCTCTCCCACAGAGTCCAAAAGACTCTTCTATACATCAGTGTCTCTTTTGCTGTCTCATATACAGGGTTATTGTTACCATCTTTCTAAATTCCATATATATGTGTTAGTATACTGTGTTGGTGTTTTTCTTTCTGGCTTACTTCACTCTGTATAATAGGCTCCAGTTTCATCCACCTCATTAGAACTAACTCAAATGCATTATTTTTAATGGCTGAGTAATACTCCATTGTGTATATGTACCACGGCTTTCTTATCCATTCATCTGATGATGGGCATTGATGCTTTTGAACTGTGATGTTGGAAAAGATTCTTGAGAGTTCCTTAAATTGCAAGGACATCAAACCAGTTAATCCTAAAGGAAACCAATCCTGAATACTCATTGGAAGGACTGATGCTGAAACTGAAGCTCTAGTGCTTTGGCCACCTGATGCAAAGAGTTGACTCATTAGAAAAAATCCTGATGCTGGAAAGACTGAAGACAGGAGGAGAAGGAGATGACAGAGGACGAGATGGTTTGATGGCATCACTGGCTCAATGGACATGAGTTTGGGCAAGCTCTGGCAGATGATGAAAGACAGGGAAACATGGCGTGCTGCAGTCCATGGGGTCGCAAAGAGTCAGACACAACTGAGTGACTGAAAAGCAACAAACCAATTTTGGTTTATCAAGAAGTTAGAGATGAAAATTAGTTGTTTATAGAATTTAGTTTGGTTCATTTTCCCCTTTTGGGTCTCATGGATTTGAATTTGCAAACTTATACCTCCATCCCCATTGCATTGAAGTTATTTTAGTAACACTCTATTATTTGCATGACTTTCTTTTTGTTACCATTGTGTTCTCACATTTTGTAAATGTTTCTTTATGTTTTCACAATCTTCTACAAAGTTAGTTAGTGGAGTAGTGTAGGTAAATAATTTTTGTGGTATGTATATTGTCTAAAATCTCATGAGGGGTGAATAATAAATTTGGACCATACATTATTAAAAGTGCAGGCTTCAGTTTTCACCCCAATTACATGTTATCAGCTCAAATTTAAATAGCCTTTCTGTACCTTGTTCTCACATCTTTTTCAAGGAGGGGGAAATTTCCCTCTCTATTTCTCTTGGGTCCTTATAGTGGCTCTATTAATAATAAAATTGACACAAAGACAAATTAACAGGAGAAAAATAAATATATTTAATTTGTGCACACAAAGGTGTTACAGAAATGGAACCTAAGAGGTGGCCAGAGTGGGTAGCTTTTATGTTTTTTAGGCAAAGAAGCAGTAAATTTGTGAGAAATTGACAGAACAAAGAAACTTAGGCTTTGGGTGCTTAATTAGTGAAGAATCTAAATGGATTTTAGGTTTGAGGTAATAAAGTAGTAGCAAGATGTATTTACATAAGCTTCTCAACCCCAAATTCTCTATGTTTAGTGGTAAGGGTGTCCTGCTTCCAGATACACAGAGTGAAACTTTCATAGGAGATTCATTTCCTGCTTTCAGAAGGTCAGAATGTCCTTCTTGTGTTGGCCATTTCTTAAGTAACTTTAATTCAAAATGATCAATATAACATTAAGGCATATTTGGGGGCAGCCTGCCCTAGCCCCAGTGTCTTCAAAATGGGATACAATAATGTACCCAACCTTTCTTAATCTGCTATGAAGACCTCTGTGATACTTTGGCAAATACGTCAAACATTTCACACAGGAATTGGCACAGAATAAAGAAGCACTGCAAATTAGCTAAAGATACTGATATTTAATAAAACCCACGGCAACTGATATCTGAACATCTTTCCCATTGTATCCCACTGCCAATAGAAGAAAAAGGAAATTGATTCTATTATTGAAGAATTACTGGGCTGAAAGGTTCTGGTTATTTTCTCTCTTTAAAAGATACGGAAATGTGAATATTCTTTTTAATCCCACAATTTCTCTACCTTGGGGCACTGTGTCAGAGAAAAGAATCAGCAAATAAGTGTTTTTTTGTTTGTTTGTTTGTTTTTTCCTCAGACACCAGAATTGATGAATGAGACAACTCAAAAACATCTCAGATAAGCTGCACATTAAATTTTCATTTTTAAACTTCTTGAGTCTTCTAATTTTCAGTTTATGCTATCTCATCACAGGAACTAATTCCAAATTCCTATGAGCTATAATAAAGTCCTACAGCCTTATGTTTTTTCTTCCTGCTTCAAGTTCTTGATACACTTGAGATATTCTGAGATCTGGCCACCCAAATCTTTGGATTTTCTCTCTTAAGGATCTTATAAGCTTTTTGTTCTGTACCCTGCTAGCCATAAAATATTTTTTTGATATTGCCTAACTTTTTATCTCAGAGAAGGCAAGGGCACCCCACTCCAGTACTCTTGCCTGGAAAATCCCATGGATGGAGGTGCCTGGGGGCTGCAGTCCATGGGGTCGCTAAGAGTCAGATACGACTGAGCAACTTCACTTTCACTTTTCACTTTCATGCATTGGATAAGGAAATGGCAACCCACTCCAGTGTTCTTGCCTGGAAAATCCAAGGGACGGGGGAGCCTGGTGGGCTGCCGTCTATGGGGTCGCACGGAGTCAGACACAACTGAAGCGACTTAGCAGCAGCAGCAGCAATTTTTTATCTCTTTCAAATATCTTTGAGGAGGTGCTTGGTCTGAATCCAGTATATGCAAATTCTTTGAAATAATTGCCAAATATATCAAATATCTATGAACAAGGTAATTCTTGTCATAGAGGCATGAAAACCTACTTTAAGTATATGAGAAGAAAACATAGCTGAATTATTTTTTACTTGAGTGAAAAAATTGTTATCTTGACATACAACGTAAAACCCCATAAAGAACCAACAAATTTGGAGATATGTAAGTTAGAAAAAAAAGTATCATGATAACAAGTGTCATTAGCAAACTAAAGATAAGAAAAAGTACAATGCATAATACTCTAATAACAAAAAGTAATTTCTTAATAAGGAAAAATGGACTCTCTCTATATATATATTTAGAAAATAAATGTAAATGGTTATAAATTTAAATTATGTAAAATAATGATAGACATGGCTTCTAATAGAGAAACGCAGACTAACAGCTTCGAGATACCATGCCAAAAAAAGAAAAAATCATGACAGACTGCATTGGTGAAGATGTGAATGTGAATTTTTTTAAGAGTACAAGTTGGTACAACCTGTGTGGAGATAAACTTGGCTATTACTATCAAAATTACAAATATACTTGCATTTTGAAGCACCAAATTCACTGACAAGATTGTATCCTACAGACTTTTTTAAGAAAATATTTGCAATTTACTTGCAATTTTAATTAGTTGCAACAACTTTAATGTACATTAATAGGAAACAAATATTTTTAAAATATGGTAGAGCTATACAGAAGAATATTACACAGCAGTCAAAAAAAGAATTAGAAAATCTTTCCGTACTGATGGAAATTATCTCTAAACTACCTTGTTAAATTAAGAAAGGAAGATGCAGAAGTGTGTATAAAACAACTATCTCTATGTAACAAGGTAGGAAATAGAAAATGTATATACATATATTTATATAAACTGCTTGAATTCTCATGGTATATCTCTGGAAGGAAGGCCAAGAACCTAATATTACAGAGTTTTGTGGGGAAGGGAACCAGTGTTTTAGTACATGAGTAGACATGGAGACTCTTGTGTTCAGTTCAGTTCAGTCCAGTCACTAAGCACTGTTCAACTCTTTGCAACCTCATGGACTATAGCACACCAGGCTTCCCTGTCCTCACCATCTCCTGGAGTTTGTTCAAACTTGTGTCCATTGACTTGGTGATACCATCCAACCATTTCATCCTCTGTTGTCCCTTCTCCTCTTGCCTTCAATCTTTCCCAATATCAGAGTTTTTTTGAATGAGTCAGGTCTTCACATCAATTGGCCAAAATATTGGAGCTTGAGCTTCAGCATCAGTCCTTCCAAAGAGTATTCTGGATTGATTTATTTTAGGATTGACTAGTTTTATTGCCTTGCTGTCCAAGGGACTCTCAAGAGTCTTCTCCAACACCACAGTTCAAAAGTACCAATTATTTGACCCTCAGCCTTCTTATGGTCCAATTCTCACATCCATACATGACCACTGGAAAAACCATAGCTTTGACTATAAGGACCTTTGTCAGTAAAGTGATGTCTCTGCTTTTTAATATGCTGTCTAGGTTTGTCATAGCATTTCTTCCAAGGAACAAGTGTCTTTTAATTTCATGGCTATAGTCACCATCTGCAGTGATTTTGGAGCCTAAGAAGATAAAGTTTGTCATTGTTTCCATTGTTTCCCCATCTATTTGCCATGAAATGATGGGGCCAGATGCCATGATCTTAGTTTTCTGAATGTTGAGTTTTAAGCCAGTTTTTTCACTTTCCCCTTTTACCCTCATGGAGAGGCTCTTTAGTTCTTCACTTTCTGCCATTAGAGTGGCATTATTTGCACATCTGAGGTTATTGATATTTCTCCCAGCAATCTTGTTTACAGCTTTTGATTCATCTGACCTGGGATTTCACATGATGTTCTTGGCAGGAAAGCTATGACAAACCTAGACAGTATGCTGAAAAGCAGAGATATTACTTTGCCAACAAAAGTCCATATAATCAAGGCTATGGTCTTCCCAGTGGTCATCTATGGTTGTGAGAGCTGGTTATTGTAAAGAAGGCAGAGCACCAAGGAATTGGTGCTTTCAAACTGTGGTACTGGAGAAGACTTCTGAAAATCCCTTGGAGAGCAAGGAGATCAAACCAGTCAATGTAAAGGAAAATCAACCCTGAATACTTATTGTTAAGTCTGATGCTGAAGCTCTGGTATTTTGGTCACCTCATGAGAAATGCAGCTGACTCATTAGAAAAGCCTCTGATGCTGGGAAAGATTGAGGGCAGAAGGAGAGGAGGGTGTCAGAGGATGAGATGGCTGAATGTCATCTCTAATGCAATGGATATGAACTTGCACAAACTTCAGGAGATGCTTAGGAGAGTCCTGGTGTGCTGCAGTCCATGGGGTCACAAAGAGTCAACTGGACAACCACAAAACAACCAACTCTGCATAAGTTAAATAAGCAGGGTAACAATATACAGCCTTGATGTACTCCTTTACCAATTTTGAACTAGTCTGTTATTCAATGACTGGTTCTAACTGTTGCTTCTTGACGTGCATACAGATTTCACAGAAGACAGGTAAAGGAGTCTGGTATTCCCAACTCTTTAAGAATTTTCCACACTTTGTTGTGATCCACACACTCAATGCTTCAAAACAGTCAATAAAGCAGAAGTAGTGTTTTGTTTTTTTTTTTTTCTGAAATTGTCTTGCTTTTTCTATGATCCAATGGATGTTGGCAATTTGATCTTTGGTTTATCTGCCTTTTTTAAATCCAGCTTAAACATCTGGAATTTCTCAGTTCAGGTACTGTTGAAGCCTAGCTTGAAGGATGTTGATCATTACCTTGCTAGCATGGAGATGAGCATGATTGTACAACTCTATGGTAGTTTGAACATTCTTTGGCAGTGCCCTCTTTGGGGTTGGTGTGTAAACTGACCTTTTCCAGTCCTATGGTCACAGCTTAGTTTTCCAAATTTGCTAGCATATTGACTGCAACACTTTAACAGCATCATCTCTTGGGATTTGAAATAGCTCAGCTTGAATTCCATCACCTCCACTAGCTTTCCTTGTAGTAATACTTCCTAATACTTCACATTCCAGCATGTCTGGCTCTAGGTGAATGACCACACCATCAAGCTTATCTTGGCCATTAAGATATTTTTTGTGTAGTTCTTTTGTGTATTCTTGCCACCTCTTCTTCATCTCTTCTGCTTCTGTTAGATCCTTACTATTTTTGTCCTTTATTGTGCCCATCTTTGCATGCAATGTTCCCACGGTATCTCTAATTTTCTTGAAAAGATCTCTAGTCTTTCCTATTCAATAATTTGTGTCTATTTTTTTGAACTGTTCACTTAAGAAGGCTGTTTTCTCTATCTTTGCTATTCTTTGGAATTCTACATTCACTTGGGTATATCTTTCCCTTTCTCCTTTGCTTTTTGCTTCTTTTCTATTCTCAGCTATTTGGGAGGCCTTCTCAGACAACAAGTTTGCCTTCTTGCATTTCTTTTTCTTTGGGATGGTTTTGTTCACTGCATCCTGTGCAATGTTATGAACCTCTGTCCATTAGATCTAATCCCTTGAATCTATTTGTCACTTTTACTATATAATTGTAAGGGATTTAATAAGGTCATACTGGAATGGCCTAGTGGTTTTCACTACTTTCTTCAATTTAAGTCTGAATTTTGCAATAAGGAGCTTAAGATCTGAGCCACAGTCAGCTCCAGGTCTTATTTTTGCTGACTGTATAGAGCTTTTCCATCTTTTGCTTCAAAGAATATAAACAATCTGAAATCAGTATTGACCATCTGGTGATGTCCTTGTAGAGAGTCATCGCTTGTGTTGTTGGAAAATGGTGTTTGCTATGACCAGTGCATTCTCTTGGCAAAACTCTGTTAGCCTTTGCCCTGCTTCATTTTGTACTTCAAGGCCAAACTTGCCTGTTAATTCAGGTATCTCTGGACTTTCTACTTTTGCCTTATAATCCTATATGACGAAAAGGACACCATACTTTTATTTGTGCCTTTTGATTTTTGAGCTATTTGAGTCTCTTGCAGTTCAAAGTATTAACTTTAATTAAATATTATAATAAACTATAAAGATATCTATAGTTTTTTACATTTATTCAGTTTAAAATAATTTACTACATGATTCTGATGATTATTCTGATGAAAGAATAAAACACTAGACATAGAGAGACATGCGGTGGGGGGGGAGTAAAAGAATACATAAATCAGCCTTAAAAGACAATCATTATAGATGATCTAAATTAAAATGAGAGTTTCCTCAACCATCTTCTGCAAAGGAAGCACAGCCTCACTGCACACTGAAGAATTCAGGTGTGCTACTCCAGCACACCCAAGGAGGCAGACTCGGGGCTAGCTAGGAGCTGGTGCCCTGATAGCTCTCTGGTAACCAGGTTGACTTTCAGCACTTTACATAATTTTCCTAATTTTTCACTTTATATTTCTAATGGGTATCTTTTATATGGGAAATTTCAACAGAAAAAAATAATAAACCCCATACTATTTGAGAGAAGACCTTTTTGTCACTTCACTGTTTCCTAAGGGAAGTGGGGTTCATCCTTTAGAATAATAGGCTAGAACTCTCTGTAATACTTCATTCATTCACTTACTCTTTATTTGTCCATTTCAGGCATCTCCTTCCTTCCTGGGCTTTTGAGGGTTAGGGAAATAACACGTGTAAATCCTGGCACAGGTTTTCAGAGAGCTAGAGCTTTCTCTCTTCTTCTCTTTGTGAACAGCACAGCAACGCCAATGATAGTGTTCCTGTCCTAGGACAGTTTTCATTTCTCAGGTACCACAAGCAGGAGAATCAGTTTCAGTCTCCTAGGGTTTCACTTATTGCATCTAAATAATCAATTAAATGTTTTCCTTTCTTTTTTTTTTTAACTTCATGGAGCAATAATTGGGAATAATTAGCATAATTTTATATATTCAAATACATTTTCCATTTTGTTATGTAAGAAGGAAGACAAAGAAGATACAACTGAGAGCAGTATTTTGCAACCTCTCTGGAGCAAATTGCTTTCTAAACATGGAGGAGAGAGCGATGGTGCAAAAGAATAGGACAGTAGAGTTACAAGGCGGCTGCCTGATTCATCTAGAGAAGTGAAGTGCGTTGGCAGTTGTACAGCTCATGAGCTGAATAAAGGGCCAGTGTGAAAAGATGAAAATCCAGACCTCTTTTTCTGGAGATGGTGCTCAGGATTTAATTAAACAATAGGTGGGAAAATGTTTTGCCAATTTTGCAGAATATGTCTTAGCATTTTAGAAGCATCTGGAATGATGGGTATTACCAGTAAAATTTCCTCAAAATGCTACCTCTGAGACAGGATGGGCACAGAGTCCACTGGAGAGTGCTCTAACAAGCAACACCCTGTGAAGGAAACACAGGATGTAGGACCAGGTAGGAGGAAAAGCTGAGTTGCGATGCAGTAGAAACAGAGCCCTAATCTGATTCTATGGGGGTCTGGAATTGGCAGTGAAAAGCTATTCCATATTAGGGCAAAGGGCCCAAATCTTTACCCCGCCCTCAGCATTTTAATGAGCCCCTAAAAAGTTGTGTGATTTTGGACACAGCTGTTTTCTTTAGCCAAAAACCAATTTTGGAAGAGTAGGGTGGGTGGCAGGGCTGAGAGCTGTCCATACTAATACTTCCAACATCTGGAAAAATAAATGCTTCAGTCCTGATTGTGGGCATCTGGTCAATTACCATAGCATCCAGTATAAATGAGGATGATCATGTTAAGGATGGAATTTTACTCATAAATTGCCACATATACCAAAAATTCAGTTCAGACTAATCTTTGTCTAAGAGTGGTATGGATAAACCCACCAAATCTTTTCTTGGGAGAAAAACACACACACACACACACACCAGGTGCCTGCTTCCAGTTATTCAAACAATCACTTCCAGGATTTCTCCAAAACCTGAAAGAGGAGGATTTGTGTTTGGCAGTGGCATTAACCTATATTCCTGGCACAGGTCTTTATCCCCTCAAACACACACCTGAGAACTCAAATAGCTCACAGTTGGAACTGCCTGCAATCTAACTTGTGATGACAAAATGGAAAGGTTCAAGCCAAGAAAATTTAAAAAGACATAAGGCATGACAGATGATGCCTCACATGAAGAAAGCCAAGGGCAAGCTAATCCACCCTTACCTGAGGGCATTCAGATATGAAAAAAATTGTGTACAAATCACAGCTGAGTGCTTCTCAGTCAGCAGGACCAGAAGCAGGGCTGTGTCACGTGTGTAGGTGAAGGAGGTGGCTGTACACACAGTGTGATTATGAGTAGTGGGCAAACCCCTTAGTTTTCAATCCTGCCTCCAGAAGTAGTTTATTTCCTGAAATTCCACTGTGCCTTACTTACTGGCTCTGCTTCTTGTTAAAGATGTAACTCTATTTAGAAGTAGGTTTATCCTGATCATGCCAGGGACTAGCTGGTGAACTTGGATAGACACTTCTTTGAAACTTAAATTCTTGACTTGACAGAATGTCTGCAATTCTGATGCCTTTTGCTTTTTTCTAATGCATTTATGATGCAGCATTGGTGGCATAATGGTTAACATAGCTGATTTCCTAGGAGTTGATCCACGTCGAATTCCTAGCCAACTCACAGTGTTCTGGGCTTCTCTGGTGGCTAGACAGTAAAGAAGCTGCCTGCAATGCGGAGACCCAGGTTCCATCCCTGGGTTGGGAAGATCCCTGGAGAAGGGCATGGCAACCCACTCCAGTGTTGTTGCCTGGAGAATCCCGTGGACAGAGGAGCCTGGTGGTCTACAGTCCATGGGGTTCCAAAGAGTCAGACACAACTGAGCAACTAACATACACACAGTAGGTTGCAGACTTGGCCCTGTTACAATCCTTTTCATGAGCCTTTCTCACTGCACCTCAGTGTCTCACCACAGTGACTAATTTTAATTTTTGTGTTTTAATTTGAGTGGGTGGTTAAATGAATGGATAAATGGGCAAAAATAATGAACAAAAATAAAAAGATAGCCAGCTTTCCAGCAGAAACCAACAGGGATGGGATTCTAAAGAAAATTATTTACTGAACAATATTTCAGAAATCAACCAAGGGTACTGATGCTCCTGGAAACTAATAATACAAGATGTCATTGTTACCCCTCAGGCTGAAGGGCAAGACGGAGAAGGCGATGGCACCCCACTCCAGTACTCTTGCCTGGAAAATCCCATGGATGGAGGAGCCTGGTAGGCTGCAATCCATGGGGTCGCTAAGAGTCCGACACGACTGAGTGACTTCACTTTCACTTTTCACTTTCATGCACTGGAGAAGGAAATGGCAACCCACTCCAGTGTTCTTGCCTGGAGAATCCCAGGGATGGGGGAGCCTGGTGGGCTGCCGTCTATGGGGTCACACAGAGCCGGACATGACTGTAGTGACTTAGCAGTAGCAGAAGGGCAAGAAAGAAAGCCACCTAGAAAGACAGAGGCACCCTTGCCAAACCATCGTGACAAAAGAGGGAGAAAACAGAAGACACATTCTGGAGTCTCTCCTTTCCTTTCATCTGCTGTTGGTGGCTCTCACTCTCCAAACTCAAATGGAAGCCAGAGGTTAAGGGTCATCCCAGGATTTAATCATTAAAGGTCAGTACCCAGGGTTCTAATAGTCAGAATGGGATTTTGTAGATGAGGAATACAAATGGAGAACACCAGCACAAAGGATATGAAAGCAATTTCTTAGGGAGGGGAAAAATGCATGCAAATATAAGATCCTAGAAAGAAAAGGATGATTCATTAAAAGAAGAGTGAGGAAAAGGTCATAGGAAGTGACTTGGGACAATGATGACTAATCCAAGTTATGCAGCGTTTGACAATGCCTTTAAAGAGTTTTGATTCTCCCTCAATCCAAGATTCTATTAAGTATTACTCTTGAGTGTCTGATGTATTCTCAAAATGGACAGGCTTAGACAGTACATTTTGTAGAATAAAACAATTAAAATAACTATAGCTATTTCCAGACTACTTTGTCAGTAGCAGGCACTGTGTTAAAAGTTATTCATAATTGATTTAATTTTATTCTCCCAAAATCTATGAGAGAGATGTTATAATTTCTATTTCACAGTTGAAGAAATTGAAGATAATATTGGTGGAGTGACGTACAGCTATGGAGTAAGAGAAGCAGATTTGTATGACTTCATAGCCCACTCTCCTAAGTACTAGTTGATTACCTTGATGTTCTGGTCTGTACGCTTCCCCGGTGGCACTAGTGGTAAAGAACCTGCCTGCCAAAGCAAGAGATATAAGAGACACCGTTTCAGTCCCTGGGTCAGGAAGATCCCCTGGAGAAGGGCAGGGCAACCCACTCCTGTATTCTTGCCTAGAAAATTCCATGAACAGAGGAACCTAGTGGGTTACAGTTCATAGCGTAGCAAACAGTTGGACACACTAAAGTGACTTACCATGCACACACACTGGTTTTTGTGAATCATGCCTGTAGAGTTTTCGTAAACTTGCATTTGAGCTGGAAGATTCAACAAGGTTTTGTTTTTTGTTTTTTGTTTTCTTTTTGTTTTGCTACTATAAACAATGAACAAGTAGTGCTGGTAAAGAATTAACAATTGGTGTTGTCATCTCCCTCTGAGTGCCAAGGAGGAAATGTAAGTGATTCAAATAACTGTTGAGAAGATCAATGTGATCAATCAATTGGAAAGCTAAATTTGTTTTTTCCACCAAGGAAATACACCATATAAGTTAGGACCCTATGTCGTATGTGAAATTAATTAGAACCTAAAGTATGCTAGTTGATCCCTGGGTTGGGAAGATCCCCTGGAGAAGGGAAAGGCTACCCATGCCAGCATTCTGGCATGGAGAATTTCATGGACTGTATTGTCCACAGGGTTGCAAAGAGTTGGACACGACTGAGCGACTTTCACTCACTGACTCAGAACAAGGCGGTGTGTTAGTGCCCAGGCCTCAGCAAGGGGAAGACACTGCCAAGGAAACTGAGGAGGGTAGGTGTCAGGGTATGCTTATTTCATCCAGAAAGATATCCTTTTCTCCATTCAACTTTCTCATTTCCCACATGTTACCTCCTTTGTTCTTCCTCTGTATTTCTCTATGCCTTTATGAGAGGTGTTAAAAGGTTAACTGAGGTATATTAAAATTTTTAAGAGTTTATTTGGGCAAAAATTGATTTGAATCAGGCAGCAGCCAATCCAGGAAACAGATAGGAGCTCCTAGGAGTTGTACAAAATGAAAGCATTTTGCAGCCACAAGGCAAAGAGGAAAGGAAGTTATACCAGGCAAAAATTGGCTTGGTTATTGCAAAGTTGCTTTCCTTTAGGGGATGGCAGAGGTCTATCAGGCAGATTACCTAACTAGTGCTGATCAGGCAATTCCTGAATGACTGGTTTAAGATTTCATTTCTGGAAGAGTTGAAAAGGTAATTAAGTTAAGTTTCGATTTGGTGATGTGAGGCTCAGCTTAAGCAACTATATTTTGGGATTGCTTATTTTCTTTTAAAAAATTCTCTTTTTGATCAAGATTCTTAGCTTGAGAAACGTGATTAAAAAAAAAAAAAATTGGACATAATGGCTACTTCCAACCACCACTCTGGCACTGTGACAATTTTGTTTTTGTCTTTGTTTGTTTGTTTGTTTTTCTGAATCTCTGTGTGGCATTCACAGGTCACAATGCCTTATTCACATTCTTTGAGTTGGTCATTTTCTTTGTATATTTTCCCAAAATTACATTCCTAGGGAAATCATTTGCGAGGTGGCTAGTGAGTGCAAATATCACTTAAATCTTTTGAAAGAATTTACTGTGTCAGAAAGACTTAGCGTATTTCCCAAGGTCTGGGGTGTCAGTGCAAGTTCAGCAGGGAGCAGTGACCATAGTGCAGACACCTCATTGCTCAGCTAAAAGATAATCAAGGACTAACTTACTAAGAGAAATGACCAAAGTGTAGGGGTATTTGGGAGCAGCTATTGCTTTAGCAGCAGATTCCATAGTGTCTTCAAGAGCTATGAAGAGATTCCTGATCCCAGGCTCATTTGTACTTACTTCTAGGCAGAGGAGTAGAGATATACCAAAGGAAACAAATTTTGAACCATTAGTGTCTCCTTGTATTTCCATTTGAATGTGTGGCTTAGGACTGGAAAAGTAACTGCCATGGAGGGCAGTAAAATTTAAGGGTGTGTAGACTGCATCAGATCAGATCAGTCGCTCAGTCGTGTCCAACTCTTTGCGACCCCATGAATTGCAGCATGCCAGGCCTCCCTGTCCATCACCAACTAGGTAGTTTTATTTTGGTTACCCTTGCTTTGTGTCCCTTTCTTTGTAGAGTCTGAATGAAAGAGTCTATGGAATTGTTAAACAGAGACTGGGAAATGGACCTCCAGGACTAGAGAATAGACACAATAGAGAAGGGGGCTGAGTTTACACCAGTGAAACTGAGGCACTGAAAATAAGAATTTTGTGAAGGGCAGAGCCATGGGATCTCTGGCAGTGTGACAACACCAACAGTTGTTTGGAGGTTGAATTACCCCCTTTTGCAATGTCCTGAGATATATGAACACCAGCATTATTTTTCTAATAATTCCAGAGCATGGTCAGATAGAGAGGGAAGTAAGAAAGTAAAGAAACATTCTCAATCTGACCCCTCAGGAGGAAGCAGCTTACCTTGATATTGGCTATCTCTCTTACTAGTCAATTTGATTTTGAGGTCTTCAGCATTTGCTCAGGACCAGATGTCAGGGAAAGCCTTCTGCAGTTGTGAAATATGCACCCAAGATTTGATATCTTGTAATCTGGCAGATGGTGACTGCAGTCATGAAATTAAAAGACCCTTATTCCTTGGAAGGAAAGTTATGACCAACCTAGATAACATATTGAAAAGCAGAGACATTACTTTGCCAACAAAGGTTCGTCTAGTCAAGGCTATGGTTTTTCCAGTGGTCATGTATGGATGTAAGAGTTGGACTGTGAAGAAAGCTGAGGGCCAAAGAATTGATGCTTTTGAACTGTGGTGTTGGGGAAGACTCTTGAGGGTCCCTTGGACTGCAAGGAGATCCAACCAGTCCATTCTGAAGGAGATCAGCCCTGGGATTTCTTTGGAAGGAATGATGCTAAAGCTGAAACTCCAGTACTTTGGCCACCTCATGCGAAGAGTTGACTCATTGGAAAAGACTCTGATGCTGGGAGGAATTTGGAGCAGGAGGAGAAGGGGACAACAGAGGATGAGATGGCCGGATGGCATCACCGACTTGATGGACGTTAGTTTGAGTGAACTCCGGGAGATAGCGATGGACAAGGGAGGCCTGGCATGCTGCAATTCATGGGGTGCAAAGAGTTGGACACGACTGAGTGACTGAACTGAACTGAACTGAATCTGGCAAGGGTACAGGGAGTCAAGTGTATCTGATAGTATCTTTTCTATGACTTTCACTCTTAAGAAAGCATCAGAGTAAAACAATAACTGTCTGTAAATGACAGAAGACTTTAAAATGCCCATGATTAAATATTTGATGAGAGTTTATTACAATAGAATTGGCAAGGATATTTGTTTTTTTTTTTCTGTGTCATATGACATTCTTACATAAAACTAGAATTAAGGCAGATAACATTATACCACAAGACATATTTTGAAGAATCTCATACAATTTCCAGAACACATATTAATAACTGCATTCACACAAATATAACCAGATAAGTTTATAATAACTATTTGGCAATGCTTCCCATATAATTGTATGTATGCATGCTCAGTCATGTCTGTCTCTTTGCGACCCCATAGACTATAGCCCACCTGGCTCCTCCATCCATGGGATTTTCCAGGCAAGAATACTGGAATGGTTGCCATTTCCTCTTCCAGGAGATTTTCCGGATCCAGGGATCACACTCCTGTCTCCTGAGTTTTCTGCTTTGCAGGCAGATGTTTTAATGCTGAGCCACCAGGGAAGCCCCTTCCCTTATAATTAACATACCAAATAAACTCAATTAGTTTACATCTCCCTTCTACAAGGAAACAGACAAAACCTTTAAGATGTTCCAGGGGACCTCTGGAAAATCTCCAACTTAGTTTGAGATCAGAAAGATTCCATTTAGAATTTGATTTGGGGGAGTTGTCAAGTGTTTTGAATATTTGACTAAATGAGATAATCAATCATTATAAAAACATGCTTAATTATCTATTTAACCAAAGTGACAATAGAAGATTTTAAAGGCAAATAGAGAAATATTAATAGTTGTGAATAAATCTTTGCCTTTTTAATGTAGAGAGAACTGAGTTTTCTTAAGAAATGAAAGGCCTGATAAAGACACTGTGAAACAGGAAATTATTTTGGTATGGCACAAAACTGTTGCTTTCCAGGTGGCTTACCCAAAATGTGAAAACAAACCAACAAAAACAAACAACAACACAAATAGTTTCACAATGTCCTATCAGGAGAAGACCAATAGTTCAAGAAAACATTTCTCATTTTATCAGAGAAAAGACCAGATTTTGTACCAGTGTATTTTCAATATTAAAACTCATATTAAATATTAAAACTCATTCATTAAATATGGAAACAAACCCATTCAAATATTAGCCAACTTGACCACACATAAAATTCCTTTCCCAGGATTCCTTTTCCCCATTTACAACTACCTCTGTTCAGATTTTATCCGATGTTTTTTGTCTTTTTCATTCTAGAACAATAAGCTTTTTTTTAACTTTCCTTATCTACTTTATATACACATTTATTTTACCATTATCATTTATAAGTAGTGATAGTTATATATATATATTGATTAAAACTCTTAACCTTTAGAATCCTTTATTCATAGTGAAAATTGAGAATTAGGCCATTGTGAATTGTTTATAACAATAGTACTTTGGCAATTCTGTGCATTGGTAAATGTAAAAATACATTTCAAAATTTCTATAAGTATATTTTTGCTTGTAGTAAATATTTAAATGTCATAAAACATATAAACTAATGAACTCAAATATCTTGAGTTCCTCTAGTAAAGGAAACAAAAAATGAATAAATCTATGTTCAGTAATTAATGTTTTACTCTTCCATTGTATTTAAAAATGACCTAGCTTTTCAATGAATTGTTGTTGTTGTTTTTCAGTTGCTAAATTTTGTCTGACTTTTGTTGACCACACAGACTGTAACATGCCAGGCTCTTCTGTCCTCCACTGTCCCTCAGAGTTTGCTCAAGTTTATGTCCATTAAAAGTCAGTTATGCTATCTAACTATTTCATCCTCTGCCACCCCCTTTTAGTTTTGCCTACAATCTTTGCCAACGTTGGGTATTTTCCATTGAGTCAGCTTTTCCAATCAGGTGGTCAAAGTATTGAAACTCCAATACTCGGGATGCTATCTGCAGGCTCTGGTGTGAGTGGGGTGTCTGGTCAGCAGAAACTGTGCATGAGAAAATTACTATATTCTCTGCCTTTGGTTGTGAGTGCTTGACTGAGACCTCTTTGTCTCTAGAGCACCTCAGAAATGGGCAAGCACAACTAGGCTAAAAGTTTTCCACTGTGGCCACTGTAATTTGAGATTGACTTTCATAAGCTTAACTGGTTTGTTCAGCCTTAAAACAGCATTGTATTCACCTGGCCTCACTGGATCTAGTATCTAGTTTAAGTCTGACCCAGCCCCACCCCAGATTCAGTTCACTTCCTATGTTGGATCCCGTCCAATCCCAGACAGTTCAGTTTCTAAGTCAGACATTGTCTGACCCTGAAAGCAGTTCAACCAATGTCCACTTTCTAAGTCAAACCCCATTCAACTCCAGTTGGCTTTCAGACTCAGTCCAAAATAATTGCTCAATGTAGTAACCCCAAAATGGTGGGTCTAGAATCTGAGAGGGACCTGCTCACTCCCTCCAGAAGCAATGAAAAAGCAGGAACTAAGGGGCTCTAGAGGCATCCACATCTGGTTGATAGCTGTTCCCGATGGCCATTGGGGGTCTCCTTTGGTTCCCTCTTCTGACCCCAGAACTGCCAAAAGACAAACTGGGGCATATTAAAATGTTGAGCTTATTTGAACAGAAATAGATTTTAGTCATGCAGCATCTAACCCTGAAGATAAAAAGGAGACCCAACAATCTATACACAATGAAAGACGTTTAGAAACAGAAGGGAAAGGGAAGAAGGAATGTGTAGCAGTCAAGAAAGTGGGTGAGTTATTGAAAAATCACATTTTTAATGGGGGTTACAGGGATCTATCAGGTAGATTATCAAATAGTGCTGACCAGGCAATTCCCAAATGACTGATTTAAGATTCTGTTTGTGGAACAACTGAAACCTTACTTCAATTTTTGTTTGGTGAAGTGACTTCATTTTGGACCTGCTGTCTTATTTTTAATAGGGGGCATATCACACTGTGTTCTAAATATTTAACTGGCTGTCTCTGTCATTAGAACATAAGCTTCTTGAAAGCACAGTCTGTGTCTTATTATCTTTTATTCCCTAACCTAAGCCCCTGTTTTATCTTTAGAAGGTAATCATTTCTTTAATTGTAGTGATTGATAACAAGACTTTGAAAATAGAAATCATTATTCCCATGTAACTTATTTTCCTTGTCATTTACGCATAAAATTGAACTCTCTCAACTTTCTTATGGACTGAATTTTTGTATGCCATACTATCATTTAAATGCAGGGGAGGCAGTAGCTATTTCTTAGAAACATTTTGGTGAATACTCTTGTAAAGGAAAGAATCACCTTGGAGTTTAAGAGAGTTCTGATTTCCATACATCAAGTTTGCTTCAAGCAGTGAGAATCTGTATGTGGTCGAATGGAGAAAAGCCAGGAAGCATAGCTTTAGGGGCTGGAATGAAGTTTAATATGTATTTTAAAATACAAATTGCATCTTCACATGGTGAGGTCCATGTTGTGATGATGGAAAGCAAATCTGTATTTTTGTGGGCAGGTTTCACTAAAATAATCTTAAAATCACTATAAAATGGAGGTGTGGGTAACCATTTGGAAATAACAGGCAGAAAAAAAAATCACACATAGCTTCTCATTTTCTTAATAATGACGTCCTTAGATTTCTGAGTTTATTCCACCTAAATTTGGCTTGAATAATAATAGAATATGAATGCTTTAGGTGTGAGGTGTTTTTTTTTTTTTTCTTTTTCCCTCCACTATCCCTCACCAGACAAAAGAAGTGAGGTGATAGAAGGTGAGAGCTAATTAGTAAGGGCAAGGAAATCAGAAATGGGGGAAGACAGACCAAGACAAGAACAAGAAAAATAACATTCAAGTCTAATGGAATGGACGTGTAATGCTGCTAGAAGAAGATGTCTGCATCATTTGTTTTTTTAGATGGAGGAATTTGAAGTTTGATAGGTAAGATAGTCAGTCAGTCAGTTCAGTCACTCAGTCGTGTTCGACTCTTTGCGACCCCATGGACTGCAGCATGCCAGGCCTCCCTGTCCATCACCAACTCCCAGAGTTTACTCAAACTCATGTCCACTGAGTTGGTGATGCAATCCAACCAGCTCATCCTCTGCCATCCCATTCTTCTCCTGCCTTCAATCTTTCCTAGCATCAGGGTCTTTACTAATGAGTCAGTTCTTCACATCAGGTGGCCAAAGTATTGGAGTTTCAGCTTCAACATCAGTCCTTCCAATGAATATTCAGGACTGATTTCCTTTAGGATGGACTGGTTGGATCGCCTTGCTGTCCAATAGGTAAGATAACTATTTTCTAATTCATTCATTGGACAATCAGTTACCTAATAATCAGTTGTTTGGGGCTCATGAGATAGAGCGCTCAACAATGCTCAGTCATGACCTTGTAGTGTTTATGCTCAGCTTATAAAGGGAAACTCCTCTCTGGTCGGTGCTGGATTTTAATTCTACAACATTGTCTAAAGAATGGGTTCAATAACTGTATCTGTGAGTCCTCATACACATCTCATGAAGCATCATGTGGGGTCACTTTATATTTATAAATTAAATTATAATTTATATTTATAATAGATGAGAGGCTACTAATAAAACTTCTGAAAGAGAGGGAACCTGCACCTGGTCAGCTACCATAGCCAGAGTCCTTAAATCCAAGACAAAACACAGGGACATTTTGGGAAACACACGTCCTGACTGATGTTTTAGTTTACTCTGCCTAATCCGTCTTCTCATATTTGATGGGTGGGGAAAAACAGAGTCAGCATTTTATTATATGACGGAATCTTTTTGCTGATGTCATCTAATTCTTTTTGAGTATTATGGATTGGTGTATTACATTTGCTTCTCTTTGATTACAGAAGTTCTCGAACACCTCAATCACAGTTCCGTAAAAACCCTTAAAATATATAGGAGAACCACATTTCTTTACTCTGTTTTCCCTTGTGGCTAGACCTGTGGTCTTAATCAAATGAGAATGTTCTGTAAAGGCATGCCTGGAAGTCTTGAGACTATCTGATGGGCTCAGAGTGACAGGCTTTGGTTTGTGCTTTGCATCCTGAGCTAAGCCCACTGCTCTCTTCTGATGCCTGCCCCTGGGACATCCTCTGAACACCTCCCTTCTCCCACTCACAGTACTCACCGTCCTCTTTCTCAGGCTCACTGAAGAGTGGCTCAGATTTCAGGCTGCCCCTTTGCTGCCTTTCAGGTCCTGTTCCCAAGATTCTCCAAACCAGTCTGAGCATAAACTGAGCCAGTGCCTCATCAGCCAGCATTTCCTTAACAGCTATAAGAGGTTCCAGCCCTGTTTTCTCTCCAGCTAGTGACAAGTGCTGTCATGAGAAGACCCCTTCTATTTACTTTGTTGGACTTGTCTTGGCTCTTAAAATATCCATCAAGTATTGCTCTATGTTTTCCTAATGAGAGTGACTTGATGCCCTATTGTTCTTAAAGGTGAGTGTTTCCTGATCCAGTGGGAGCTGTAGTGGAGGGGAGGAGAGGGTAGCATCATCCCTCAGTGAAATTATCATGCAATGGGAAATTTGTTTTTTTCTGAGAATGATTGGGTATCTCCAGTTGACAAGGAGTTAGGACAGGGTTCCTTTCCTTGCTGTCTTTTCTCTGGCTGTTCCTAGTCTCCTGACACTTTTGCAATAATATATATATAATTCCAAAGTCATTTTGTTTGATCATATTTGTTCCCATATACATCCAATTCTTAAATATGGATAATTTCAACTTCTAACCAAATTCCCTATCACTCTTAAATCAATGCTGGTGGTTGACAAACAAGTAGGACTTTTCTAGTGGAGTGAAACACTCCCAGATTGTATTCTAAAGGAGATCATAGGAATCAAACAATAAGAAAACCAATGGCTAGAGATGTTGACATATCAAACCAAGATCATGCAGCTCCTTAGTGGTATCCCCAAGAAAGCAAATCCCCAAACCCCTAAACCAGGACTTGTCCCGTAGCTCTAACTCTCTTTCTAGGCATTTTTTTTTATAACACTTTCAATTCAAACTGTCACATTCACCCATGATGACAGCAGCAGGTGTGTATGCTAAGTTGCTTCAGTCGTGTCCTACTCTCTGGAACCCTATGGACGGTAACCCTCCAGGTTCCTCTGTTTATGGGTTTCTCCAGACAAGAATACTGCAGTGGGTTCCCATACCTTCCTCCAGGGGATCTTCCCAGCCCAGAAATTGAACCTCAAATCTCTTACATCTTCTGCATTGGTAGGTATGTTCTTTATCACTAGTGCCAGCTGGGAAGCTCAATGACAGCAGAGGAAAGGGCAAAACATACATTTAGGATTCAGCTGAGAAATACTACCTTATGCCTCATCTGATTCACATATGAAAATATTATTTCCTTATATGCTTGTGTGCTCAGTCACTCTGTGTGTCTGACTGCGACCCCATGAACTGTAGCCCTCCGGGCTGCTTTGTCCATGGGATTTCCCAGGCAAGAATACTGGAATGGGTTGCCATTTCCTACTCCAGGGGATCTTCTTGACCCAGGGATCGTACTGAGGTCTCCTGCGCTGTATACCTAGGCCGTTGTAATTAGGACCACAGGCTTTGCTGTGAAGCTGCCTGGGATTGTGGTCCAGATCCCCCCGGTTACTAGTTATATAACCTTGGGCTAGGTGTTCACCTTTGCTGTTCCCTCATATGTAAAAGGGGGATAATAATCATACTTTCCCCATAGGCTATAGCCAGGACTAATGTTAATGTATGTAAATTGAAAATAATATTTGGCATATGGTAAGAGATAGGTAAGAATTTTTTTTTATTATTATCTAAAGCTTACATATAGCACAATCACTCTACTGGCTACTTTAAAAATAAACTGTGCAAAGGATTTTTCCAGCAGCATCCCATTTAATGAAATACCCTATATGGTAGATTGTCCTTTCCAAGATGAAAATTGCGGTATGTAGAGACTTGTAGTGGGATCAGGGATTCACATTCAGAGATGACTATCTCCACATTCTATATTCTTAACCATGAGTTCTTTCTGCCTCCTACATTCTTTTAAACCATAGTCAATCATGGTCCTGGAAGAACTTTTACTTCCTATTTTGCAGCGATCTCCAACTTTGTTCCCTTAGCATGTTGAATTAGAGAAGGTTGGCAATGTTTACCCCATGCACACACTAACCTGGGGCAAATGTGTATGGAAACCAGATGTCAAGTCTCCAGGCATCTGTGTTGGCCTGACAAACTGATGTAGGCTATGCTGAGATTTATCCCAAAGATAATACAGATCAATATTGCAAGGATAGGCTAAGACAAACTGAGGGCTTAGGGGCATGTAAGTTTATCTTCCCCAGAGAGGACATCTCCATTTTAGATATATGTTTTTCTTTAAAATTAACTACTTGCTTAGAATTCAGAGGAGAGTTTCCCATAGAAAAGATACTCAGTACTTGGTTGGGCATAGAAAGTCTAACTCACCATGTGCTGTAACAGCCTTCAGCTTGACTTTTTGAGACAAATTCTGCCTTCATTCCAAAATTGGTCTATTGTCAAGTAGATAATTTTTCTCCTAAATATTCATTATTGAATTATATTTTCTACTTTGTTTTTCTCCCATCTCTAATAGATACTAATTCCCTATCTGTAGGTGTTATTATTCTTATCTATGTTTTTAAAAAATTATTTTTTTCTTTCAATATCTTCTCACTTTAATGATTCTTCTTAATAGGTACATTATTATAATAGATGATCATCCATTGGCAACAGGATTAAGTATGAAGCCAGTATTAACATTTTAATCTATGCCTTCTGGCTTATTATCTAGTCCTCTCTATATTCCTTTCAAATTTAATCATTTATTTTGAAAACTACTGTTCGTTTTTCAGCCTCTAAGCAGTGTCTGACTCTTTGTGACCCCATGACTCCAGACTTCTCTGTCCTCCACCTACCTGAGTTTGCTCAAATTCACATCCATTGAGTTGGTAACACTATATAACCATCTCATTCTCTACTGCCCCATTCTCCTTTTGCCTTCAGTTTTTCCCAGAAGCAGGGTCTTTGCCAATGAGTCGGCTCTTTGCATCAGGTGGACAAACTATTGGAGATTTGGCTTCAGCACCAGTCCTTCCAATGAATGTTGAGGGCTGATTTCCCTTAGGATTGACTAGTTTGTTCTCCTTGCTGCCAAGGGACTCTCAAAACAGCATCACAATTCAAAAACATCAATTCTTTGATGTTCAACCTTCTTTATGGTCCAATTCTCACATCCATACATGACTACTGGAAAAATCATAGCTTTGACTCTATGGACCTTGTTTGGCAAAGTTATGTCTCTCTCTCTCTCTCTTTTTTTATTTTCTCCATTTCTTTGGAGAAGGAAATTACAACCGACTTCAGTATTCTTGCCTGAAAAATCCCATGGATGGAGGAGCCTGGCAAGCTACAGTCCATGGGGTCTCAAAGAGTCAGACACGACTGAGTGACTTCACTTCACTTCAGTATTCTTGACTGAAAAAAAAAATTCCAAGGACAGTATAAAATGAAAATTACATTTTTCTACTTTTATGATTTTGCCTATGCTTTTTTTTTTACTTCTACTATCCACTATCAAAATTATTTTATAAACCTCGCAACACCTCTTCTGTTGTTTAAGTCACAACAGGCTTGTACTTCAGATGAAATATTTAATGGCTTAACACAACAATTTACTCACTCATGAGAAGTTTTCTGTGGGTCTAGGCAACTGTATGGAGCACTGTCCTTGTGATGGCACGGTGTTCAGGGAAGAACGCATTGAAATAACACTTCCGTATCAATAATCAACTTCACCCACAGCCCACTGACCAGAGATAGCCACATGGCTCCAACAAATAATAAGATGGCGTGGTCTCAGAAATGAGCTCTGTCGTGTATTTAGGAGAAAAAACCAGAGATGAGTGAGTAGTATAAGTTTCTATTTCATCCATGGAGGCTTTCCAAAACTTCACTTTCACTTTTCACTTTTATGCACTGGAGAAGGAAATGGCAACCCACTCCAGTGTTCTTGCCTGGAGAATCCCAGGGACGGGGAAGCCTGGTGGGCTGCCATCTATGGGGTCGCACAAAGTCGGAAAAGACTGAAGTGACTTAGCTTAGCAAGATTATTTGTGAATATATACTAATAGGAAGGAAATGTCTTGTAATTACATCTAAATGAATCTCAAGGAGGCATATCCAGGGTCATTAGGAAGGGCCCACTTTTTCTCTTACTTGACCAGAGATGCAGTAATAGTCTGCGATTTGGCAGTTTCTGCTTCTAAATTCTGTTCTTACACCTGTTACCTGGAAAGGCTCATAACCTTAGAAACTGAAAAAGGAAATCTGATTAATGCTGGGTCATCCAGGGATTCTCAAAGATATTTGGTATTCAGAGATATTGCTTATAGACTTTCATATGAAAATAAGAATATACCTTTCACTGATTTTTGCCTTGATTATGATTTGTGAAAGAGCCTACCTCTCTATAATATGGTGGATAAACAGCCTTTCCTAAATTAGAACCCCAAATATTCACAGAAATAACAGAAAATAAGAAAGTTACCATAAATAACACCTTGGGAGATAACATCTCAAATTCCAGAATCCTTCTCTCTCTGGAAAGCAGTGAGAGAAAGACAACTTTCCTCTGACTGTTCCAGAAGGTACACATTCAATGTGGTGATTTTTGCAAGTGCTGTGCTGAGATTGTTTCTGACAAACTGGGTTTTTTTAATATGAGAGGACAGTGAGACAATATTGAGCCCAGGTATCCCAGGCAAAATTTTAAATTGAAGCATGGAAGGATTCTTGTCCTTAAAGCATCTTGAACAGAACTCCAGATAAGGTCATCTGAATCTCAGAGCATAAAATGTTTGAGTTTGTATTGGGTTCATGTCATTAGGCCTAAGTTATAACTACCTGATATAAGCTTCTTCCCAATTAACTAAAAACTATGGATCCTGAAGTCAATTTTACCTGTTGAGAGAAATTTTCAGGCAAAATAGCAATAAGATGTACATAGCAAGTACTTACTCAAGAAGGATTCTTCAATGTATTCTAGAAGCAGTAAAGATGGGGTGTGGGTCTATCCTGCTTCCACCTTACTCTGATCTATTAAAGAAAAGTACAATGGCTAGGGAAGAAAAATATGTGATCATAGACTCTTCATTTAATACTAATACCTATATCTTTACTTGACACAAACTCTCTTGTGTCTCATAAGAAGTAGTAGGTATTATCTCTGGAAAGAAAATATAAATTTCTGTGTCTGTACTAGTGGACTTTAAATATTCAGAGTTATGAAATTTAAAGAACTGATAAGATCTTCTTGGATCTTATGGATCTCCTGATAAGATCTCATAGGTCTTTTACTTAGAAATTTGCATACAATTTGAATATATTCTTAACAGGTTCATAACCACCTGAAGCACCAAATAATATCCATGGAACTAAGACTAAAGATTTTGATATCAAGCAATAGACAATCCTGAAATCATTTTTGTGTTAATGTAAACAGATACAGATCTATGCTGCAAATAATTTTGCTGGGGAAAATGAGCTGATCATCCTCCTAGGCTCTTCTTAAAATCCCAGAGGACTGGGCAATATCATCCCCAAATCAACTGTTTCCTCAGCTTCTTACATCTAATACCCACTACCTGAGGGCTCAGAGCCTTTTCAAATCACTTATTTAAGATTCACTCAATCAGGAAATCCTCCAACAGAATTTAGTTAAGTTCCTTTGCTCTAGTTATGACTACTGATGGCTTATATCTTTTTCAAAATCGGTTTCTCTGAAATCAGTTCTTGGACTTGTCCTCTGAGGACCTGAAATTATCTCTTGTATTTCCCTAAGCTATTGTTTTATTCTGAGTCAGTTCATAAGATTGGGCTTTGGCTTTGGCTTAAACTTCTATCTTGTACCATAAATTGAGCTTCAGATTGTCTCCAGGTGCACAGTCAGTGGTGAGATCCACCTAACTGCAGTTCCAATAAGGAGATGTCACCCCAGATCTAATAAGAACAAACTGCTTATTGTGCCTGAAACCCATCTCTCTGCCTTTGCCTATATTGTCTGAAACTCTTTGTTGAATGTCTTTCTCAGCAATCATACACTTTTCCCCCTTAATCACAGTCAGGATTTAAGTCACAGAACCATAAATTCATGAAAAAACTCAACAAATATTAAAAATATATTCCTCAGATTACCTCCTCCAAAGCAGGTTGAATCTACTTCTCCATTCTTATAATTTCTATACAGCTTGTCATAGCATTTGCAATGCTATATTTAAATGACCTCTTTATGTGTCTGTCATATCCCTAGAGGATGACCTCCAATATATAGAAATAGTGACTTCTTCTTTTTGTCCCCTGCGTTTATAATACTGGACACTTCTAGGTACCAACAGGTCTGGATACTTACAGGCATCTGCTCCTACATCCCCAGTCTTAGTCCCTATCTACTTATATATGCTCCTGGATGATGCTGGCCCAGTTGGTAATGGAGATACTGTGATGCTTTATATACCGTGCCTTTTGTGGCCAGAACTCTCTACAAAGAGTACCTCAACTATAAATAATCAAAAGTGGCTGCTTTGAGGAAATGATGGAAATGGATCAAGGGTAAGGAGATTGTGATTGGTTAACAATATCACCTGGGGCCTCTAAAGTATAAACCAACAAGCCACATATCAACATTGATCTTCCCACAAGTGAAAGGATTTTATGATCATCTCAATGCTGCTTCTCTATTCATCCGTGCTTTTCTGCTATGAGTAACCCAAACTATCCTATGTGAGAATTAGCTTCAGTTAGCCTGTAAGAAAGACAAAGTCAGAGCTGGCAGAACCAAAGCAGAATGTGGTGATGCCACATAGGTGACAAGAAAGCTCTATAGAGTTCTACTGTTCTGTTATCTTCTCACAAGAATGAAGCTTAAAACAACTTAAACTTTGGCCATCATCATGGAAGATTGACAGCAGGCAGGGCCATCTCTGCCTGAGATGGCAGAGATGGCCCTCTGCCATCTATAGAGATCTCTATAGAGAAAGCTCTATAGAGCTTTCTTGTCACCTATGTGGCATCACCACATTCTGCTTTGGTTCTGCCAGCTCTGACTTTGTCCAATAGAGTTTTGCCAAGAAAATGCACTGGTCATAACAAACACCCTCTTCCAACAACACAAGAGAAGACTCTATACATGGACATCACCAGATGGTCAACACTGAAATCAGATTGATTATATTCTTTACAGCCAAAGATGGAGAAGCTCTATACAGTCAGCAGAAACAAGACCAGGAGCTGACTGTGGCTCAGACCATGAACTCCTTATTATCAAATTCAGACTTAAATTGAAGAAAGTAGGGAAAACAACTAGGCCATTCAGGTATGACCTAAATCAAATCCCTTATGATTATACAGTGGAAGTGAGAAATAGATTTAAGGGTCTAAATCTGATAGATAGAGTGCCTGATGAACTATGGAATGAGGTTCGTGCCATTGTACAGGAGACAGGGATCAAGACCATCCCCATGGAAAAGAAATGCAAGAAAGCAAAATGGCTGTCTGTGGAGGCCTTACAAATAGCTGTGAAAAGAAGAGAAGTGAAAAGCAAAGGAGAAAAGGAAAGATATAAGCATCTGAATGCAGAGTTCCAAAGAATAGCAAGAAGAGATAAGAAAGCTTCTTAAGAGATCAATGCAAAGAAATAGAGGAAAACAACAAAATGGGAAAGACTAGAGATCTCTTCAAAAAAATCAGAGATACCAAAGGAAAATTTCATGCAAAGATGGGCTTGATAAAGGACAGAAATGGTATGGACCTAAGAGAAACAGAAGATATTAAGAAGAAGCGGCAAGAATACACAGAAGAACTGTACAAAAAAGATCTTCATGACCCAGATAATCACGATGGTGAGATCACTGACCTAGAGCCAGACATCCTGGAATGTGAAGTCAAGTGGTCCTTAGAAAGCATCACTATGAACAAAGCTAGTGGAGGTGATAGAATTCCAGTTGAGCTATTCCAAATCCTGAGAGATGATGCTGTGAAAGACTGTGTGGATCACAATAAACTGTGGAAAATTCTGAAAGAGATGGGAATACCAGACCACCTGATCTGCCTCTTGAGAAATTTGTATGCAGGTCAGGAAGCAACAGTTAGAACTGGACATGGAACAACAGACTGGTTCCAAATAGGAAAAGGAGTTCATCAAGGCTGTATATTGTCACTCTGTTTATTTAACTTATATGCAGAGTACATCATGAGAAACGCTGTGCTGGAAGAAGCACAAGCTGGAATCAAGATTCCTGGGAGACACATCAATAATCTCAGATATGCAGATGACACCACCCTTATGGCAGAAAGTGAAGAGGAACTCAAAAGCCTCTTGATGAAAGTGAAAGTGGAGAGTGAAAAAGTTGTCTTAAAGCTCAACATTCAGAAAACGAAGATCATGGCATCCTGTCCCAAAACTTCATGGGAAATAGATGGGGAAACAGTGGAAAGAGTGTCAGACTTTATTTTTCTGGGCTCCAAAATTACTGCAGATGATGACTGCAGCCATGAAATTAAAAGATGCTTACTCCTTGGAAGGAAAGTTATGACCAACCTAGATAGCATATTCAAAAGCAGAGACATTACTTTGCCAACAAAGGTTCATCTAGTCAAGGCTATGGTTCTTCCAATGGTCATGTATGGATGTGAGAGTTGGACTGTGAAGAAGGCTGAGTGCCGAAGAATTGATGCTTTTGAACTGTGGTGTTGGAGAAGACTCTTGAGAGTTCCTTGGACTGCAAGGAGATCCAACCAGTCCATTCTGAAGGAGATCAGCCCTGGGATTTCTTTGGAAGGGATGATGCTAAAGCTGAAACTCCAGCACTTTGGCCACCTCATGAGAAGTGTTGACTCATTGGAAAAGACTCTCATGCTGGGAGGGATTGGGGGCAGGAGGAGGAGGGGACGACAGAGGATGAGATGGCTGGATGGCATCACTGACTCGATGGACATGAGTCTGAGTGAACTCTGGGAGTTGGTGATGGACAGGGAGGCCTGGCGTGCTGCGATTCATGGGGTCACAAAGAGTCGGACATGACTGAGCGACTCATCTGATCTGATCTGTAGACCTATAAGATAGAGGGTTGTTAGGCAGGAGCTTTCCAAATTTAATAGATAAGAAAACATCATGGGGCCTGTGTCCCTTTCTTCTTTTCCTCCCTAATCCTCTTTGAGAATCCTATCTCATTGCATCATATCTAACCAATACCGAGAAAGTCAACAAGGATTCTCTAAATATTTGCTAATTATGAATATCAAGTCCAGTAGTTTTTAAAGACAAAGCCTGTAGTTCTTTGCTTGAAACAGCCTATAGTCTCATAAAGTTGGTAAGTACAAATAAAATTATTGCTATAACACAGTGGCAATATACAGTGAGATTATAATTTTTGTTAGAGATTCTCTTTGCAATGTGAATTCCAAGGAAGAAGGAAAACTGTGTAATAGAGAAGGTTCCAGAAAAATAGGTGAGGCTTGAATTGCAACTGGAATACACGAGACTGTTGGCCTGACATGGAGCACCTATAAAACTGGGTTCCAATCCTGAATATGCTCTGAAACATTAAACAAAGAACAAAAAGGATAAAGATATAGGTAGACATGTTGCACAAATATAAAAGTTAGCCTATGTAAGGTTTAGAACCCATTTTCAGACAAATCAAATTAGTATACTCTCATCATGTCCATTTTTTTTTAAACATATGGTAAAATGTCTCTCTGGCACAATCATTATGGAAAGCACTATGCCATGTGTGTGTGCTCAACTCGTGTCCAACTCTTTGTGACCCCATGAACTGTAAACTGCCAGTTTCCTCTGTCCATGGAGTTGTCTCAGCAAGAAAACTGCGTGGGTTGCTATTTCCTCCACCAGGAGATCTTCCTGAACCAAGGATCAAACCTGCATCTCCTGCAACTCCTGATGAGCCACCTGGGAAGCCTGAACTGTATGTATAGGGAACTGTATGGAAGTTCCCTAAGAAAATAAAGAGAGCTACCATATAATCCAGCAATCTGATCTTCTGGCCATATAACCAATTGTTTTTCATTTGCTAAATCATGTCCAACTCTGTGACCTTGTGAACTATATAGCATGCCAGGCTCCTCTGTTCTCCACTATTTCCTGGAGTTTGCTCAAATTCATGTTCATTAAGTCAATGATACTATCTAACCATCTCATTCTCTGCAGCCCTCTTCTCCTTTTGCCTTCAATCTTTCCCAACATCAGTCTTTTTCAATAAGTCAGCTCTTCACATCAGGTGGCCAAACTATTGGAGCTTCAGCATCAGCAACAGTCCTTCTAATGAATATTCAGGGTTTATTTCCTTTAGGATTGACTGGTTTGATCTCTTTGCAGTCCAAAACACTTTCAAGAGTCTTCTTTAGCACCACAATTTGAAAACTTCAATTCTTCTGCCATCAGCTTTCTTTTTGGTCCAACTTCACATCTGTACATGACCACTGGATAAACTATAGCTTTAAGTGTATGAACTTTGTCAGTAAAGGGATATCTCTGCATCCTAATACAATGTCTAGATTTGTTATAGCATTGCTTCCAAGAGGCAAAGTTTTGTAATTTCATGGCTGCAGTGTTTTGGAGCCCAAGAAAGTAAAATCTGTCACTGCTTCCACTTTTTCTTCTTCTATTTGACATTAAGTGACAGGACTGGATGCCATGATCTCAGTTTTCTGATGCTGAGTTTCAGGCCAGTATTTTCACTGTCTTCTTTCACCCTCATCAAGAGGGTCTTTAGTCCCTCTTCATTTTCTGCCTTTAGTGGTATCATTTACATATCTGAGATTGTTGATATTTCTTCTGGCAATCTTGATTCCAGTTTGTGATTCAGTCAGCCTAGCATTTTTCATGATTTACTCTACATATAAGTTAAATACAGTCAATAAAGACAAGACTTGGAGCTGACTGTGGCTCAAATCGTCAGCTCCTTATTAAATAATTCAGGCTTAAATTGAAGAAAGTAGGAAAAACCACTAGGCCATTCAGTTCAGTTCAGTCGCTCAGTCATGTCTGACTCTTTGCGACCCCATGAATTGCAGCATTCCAGGCCTCCCTGTCCATCACCAACTCCCAGAGTTCACCTAAACCCATGTCCATCGAGTCAATGATGCCATCCAGCCATCTCATCCTCTGTCGTCTCCTTTTCCTCCTGTCCCCAATCCCTCCCAGCATCAGAGTCTTTTTCAATGAATCAACTCTTTGCATGAGGTGGCCAAAGTACTGGAGTTTCAGCTTTAGCATCATTCCTTCCAAAGAAATCCCAGGGCTGATCTCCTTCAGAATGGACTGGTTGGATCTCCTTACAGTCCAAGGGACTCTCAAGAGTCTTCAATACCACAGTTCAAAAGCATCAAGTCTTTGGCACTCAGCTTTCTTCACAGTCCAACTCTCACATCCATACATGACCACTGGAAAAACCATAGCCTTGACTAGATGGATGTTTGTTGGCAAAGTAATGTCTCTGCTTTTGAATATGCTATCTAGGTTGGTCATAACTTTTCTTCCAAGGAGTAAGTGTCTTTTAATTTCAAGGCCATTCAAGTATGACCTAATTCAAATCCCTTATGATTATACAGTGGAGATGAAAAATAGATTCAAGGGCTTCAGTCTGATAGAGAGAACCCTGAAGAACTATGGACAGAAGTTTCTAACACTGTACAGGAGGCAGTGATAAAAACCATTCCAAAGAAAAAGAAATGCAGGAAGGGAAACAGTTGTCTGAGGATGCTTTATAAATAGCTATGGAAAGAAGCAAAAAGGAAAGGACAAAGGGAAAGATATACTGAACTGAATGTGGAGTTCCAGAGAATAGCAGGGAGACATAACAAGGCCTTCTTAAATGAACAATTCAAAGAAATAGAGAAAAACAAGAGAATGGGAAAGACTAGAGAGCTCTTCAAGAAAACTGTAGATATCAAGGGAATATTTTATGTAAGGATGGGCATGACAAAGGTACAGAAATGACTAAGAAAAGAGAAGCGATTAAGAAGAGGTGGCAAGAACACAAAGGAACTATGTCTTAATGACCCAGATAAACATGATAATGTGGTCACTCACCTAGAGAAGGACATCCTGGAGTGTAAAGTCAAGTGGGTCTTAGCAAGCATTGATATGAACAAAGCTAGTGGAGGTGATGGAATTCCAGCTGGGCTATTTAAAATCCTAAAAGATGATACTGTTAAGGTGCTACACTCAATATGTCAGTAAATTTGGAAAGCAGAAGTGGCCACAGGACTGGAAAAGGTCAGTTTCCATTCCAGTCCCAAAGAGAAGCAATAGCATAGAATGTTCTCACTGCCATAAAATTGTGCTCATTTCACATGCTAACAATATTATGTTCAAAATTCTTCAAGCTAGCCTTCAGTAGTACATGGACCAAGAACTTTCAGATATACAAGTTGAGTTTCAAAAGGGCAAAGGAACCAGAGATCAAATTGCCAGCATTTTTTGGATCATGGAATAAGCAATGGAGTTACAGGGAAACATCTACTTCTGCTTCATTTTCCTGTCATACATTGAACTCCCACTTGCTATCTATTTTACACATGGCAATGTACATTATTAAAGTGAAAAGGCACTGATTAGAACCCAAGGGATGAAGGGTGAGATAGTTTGAATAAGGAAATTTAAAATCCCACTGGAAGACTGAGTAGTTTTTTTAATATATTTAAAAGTTGGGTTGTGCAATGGTCATCTGAAATTAAGATCCAAAAATCCAAATGCAAATCAAAACCACTATTAGGTACCATTTCACACCAGTCAGAATGGCTGCGATCCAAAAGTCTACAAGTAATAAATGCTGGAGAGGGTGTGGAGAAAAGGGAACCCTCTTACACTGTTGGTGGGAATGCAAACTAGTACAGCCACTATGGAGAACAGTGTGGAGATTCCTTAAAAAACTGGAAATAGAACTGCCTTATGATCCAGCAATCCCACTGCTGGGCATACACACGGAGGAAACCAGAAGGGAAAGAGACACGTGTACCCCAATGTTCATTGCAGCACTGTTTATACTAGCCAGGACATGGAAGCAACCTAGATGTCCATCAGCAGATGAATGGATAAGAAAGCTATGGTACATATACACAATGGAGTATTACTCAGCCATTAAAAAGAATACATTTGAATCAGTTCTAATGAGGTGGATGAAACTGGAGCCTATTATACAGAGTGAAGTAAGCCAGAAAGAAAAACACCAATACAGTATACTAACGCATATATATGGAATTTAGAAAGATGGTAACAATAACCCTGTGTACTAGACAGCAAAAGAGACATTGATGTATAGAACAGTCTTATGGACTCTGTGGGAGAGGGAGAGGGTGGGAAGATTTGGGAGAATGGAATTGAAACATGTAAAATATCATGTATGAAACGAGTTGCCAGTCCAGGTTCGATGCACGATACTGGATGCTTGGGGCTGGTGCACTGGGACGACCCAGAGGGATGGAATGGGGAGGGAGGTGGGAGGAGGGTTCAGGATGGGGAACACATGTATACCTGTGGTGGATTCATTTTGATATTTGGCAAAACTAATACAATTATGTAAAGTTTAAAACTAAAATAAAATAAAAAAAAAAAAAAGAAACAATGAAAGATCCAAAAAGCCCATATCAGAAAACTCAAATAGAGAATTATAGTCCTTGAAAGGGAAAAGGAAAAACAAATAATAAAAAGGAAAAGAAGGAAAGAGAGAAAAATAAGAAGGGAAAGTGAAAGGAAAGGAAAGGGAAGAGAGAGAGAGAGAGAGGTTTTTCAGGTACTGTAACATGGCAGCACAGCTGTAAATATTTCTCTTGAGAAAGCCGAATTAGAAAGTCTAGAAAGCACCTTTCCTTCTCCAGTATCTGAGAGTTGTGTGCCAGCCAATAAGCATCTCCCATCATGGAAGGAATTCTTGCCTTCATTCCTACAGAGTCACAGACTGACTTGATAGACAGCTGGGAACACAAACAAGGAGAAGGATCTCCATAGCTCCAGCCTGTCCAGTCCTCAGTGCTCTAGCAGTCGCTGTGGACACTGACGATAAGGTCACAAGGGAACGTCCTGCCAGTGCTGAGCCATTGAACACAATGATGTAGGACAAGCAAATAAGGATCATCTCTTGTTAGAAGATTGTACATGAACTAAACCACCGAGCAAGTGTTAGAATATGGCATTTCTCTCAGGCTCTGACAATAGTGGAATTTCTCAATCAGAACATGGCAGTTGTACAGGGGCTACTTGGGAGATTATATTGAGTGTCATGCCCATTGACAACACAAACAATGGCTCAAAAGAGGCCAAAGGCACAAGTCTGGTCAGCCTGGACCTGCAGGTATGGCACATGCTAATAAAATGGGATGGAACAGGGACTTTCTGACCCTTATATAAACCATACTTGGACAGTGAGGAAGAGAGAGGAGGCCATTGATCTTAGTCTGCCATTTTAGATTCTCTGTCTTTGGCATTTCCAGAAGATTCCTCAATTGCGAGATGTTCTGTGAATGCCTATTCTGTGATAAACATGACGTGAGGTTTTAGGATAATTTATGACTTATCATCCTCATAGTTTGGCTTATTTTTGCTTGCAAATTGTGGACTATGAGCAACTACACTTTCTGAAATGTTTTATGCTCTAAAAATTAATTTTATTCCTGATGCTTTTCTGCATACTATTTTCCACATTTTGAATTACATAATCAGGCAAGTGACTATATATGAAGTACCTAAGTTGCTGGTCTATAGTGTTTTGCATCCTCAAACCCAGACAAAACAAATTTGCTTTCTTAATTAAATAAAAGGAAAATTTGATTGATTGCATCTTTAGTTAAAACTCAGCCATTCCCCAAACAGAATTCATTGCAGCTATGGTTAAGAGCACAGTGTATGGCAGCAAGAGTGTCTGGATTTGAATTCTGAATCACTGGAGCATCTCCCTCACCTCTCTGTGCCTCAGTGTTCTCATCCATGAAACAGGAGTAAAAGCAGCATCTACGCTGTTCTCAACACACACTACATGTATAAAACTTAGAAGAACGGATGGCCCCTAGACAATCCCACCTGAATGTTGCCACTAGTTTTATTTTTATTAGTTGCATGACAACCTCTCTTTTACACAAGCTTATATACACACAACTTGAGGTGCATGTTATCTATACATTTAATTTTCTAAGAGAAGTCTGTTTCAAATAACTTGTTCTTTTATCTCCTTATATGTGTGTGTGTGTGTGTGTGTGTGTATATATATATATATATATATATATATATATATACAAAAATTTAATGTGCTTGACTGTATGGTTGAGGGTATGTGATCATGGTAACTATGTGACATAGGAACAGTGCCTTCTTCTAGACTGCATTGCCTTTTCTGTATGAATATTGACCAGCTTATAACTACATGAATATCTCCAAACCATATTTTGGGAAACTAGAAGAAGAATTATAGCAAACATGACAAGTGATTGAATGGAAATTTTACATGTCATATTAAATAGTGTTGAATTTACCATTACTCTGGAGTTACCATAACTTTAAGAAAAACAATTATTTTCATTTCATGGTTGGAGATATGAGGCATCCAAAGGCCATAAAGGGAATAAGTTCTAAAATTCTATTTTTTATGCAACATCAAAAGGTGTCTATGCTTCCTTTTTAAAAGTCCTAACTGCAGAGAATTAAAATCATGGCCATAGGACAAAACTGATTATTACTATGGTGTTGATCCAAATCACATCAAAATAAATTTAATTCCAGTCTCCAACAATCAGATTTCATTTGGCCCAGAAGTGGTCCTGCCACTTTTGTGATTTAAACAGATACTAATTACAAGTTGGTAGATAGTGAATGATAATGGAAAGTTATATGTATGCTAAAAACTCTAGCTCTATTTCTTCAATCTTTGAAAATAAATCAGGTTTTGTATTTCAACTCTCCATCCAGCAATAATAATAGAACACATCTTTGGGGCCAATAAGTACCTAAAGAAATGTGATTATAACTCAGATATAGGTGTTTCAGGCCACTTTCTATCTGAGTCTTTCTAATTTATACTAATATTTCAAGATCATTCACCTGCTTAAAACATATTAATACTTATCCTTATGTTGAATTTATTATGTGCTGGATAATATTCTGAGAACTGTTGAACCCATTTAGCCATGTGATCTTCATAATGACCCTATGAAGTAGATATTGGCACTATTAGTATTTTTTTGGATGAGAAGAGACTCAGAACAGTTTAGCAACATTTTCAAAGCCACACAGCTTCTAAGTGGAGAGCTCAGAGGCAAACTCTGGCCATCTGTCTCTGGATTCTGCTCTTTACAACTGTGCTTTATTACTTCTCAAAATGAAAATCTAGGTAATCATTAGCTATTGTGTTTTCTAACAATCGTTTTCAATATATTTTAGTTTGGAAAAGTAGTTTTTAAAGATTGAATTGAGCTAGCTTTCAAGTAACCTATAAATTGGATTCCTGGGTTGATAAGTTTACTTTTGGGGACAGCTGAGTTAAATTTAGTTTACTGCCCCTTATTTTATTTTACCAATCTGAATAATCTCTCTTTTTTCTTAAAATATTGCCTTCATTTCCCCTCAAGAGTTTCTTAGGCTTCTTGCCTTCTTCATGAATGTCCACAGGTGTAGATTCCAGAGCTGTGGGTTAATTTCAACATTAGCTTACACAAACCACAACATGAATGGTAAACAAATTCAAGGGTATATATGATTAACCTCCAAAGTTACCAGCGTAATAAGAAACTTAACTTTTCAGAAAAAGGAGAGATGGCATAATCTGGCATGCTTTGGGAATGCTTCCTGAAGGAATACAAACTCACAATGAATTCTAAAAGTGTACAGGTTCTAGAGTCTGGAAGAGTGAGAAAAGGTACTCTTTCTATAGAGGAGGCAGATCCAAGGTTTGAAGATTTTCCTTTTCAGACACATTTATGACAACTGGGCTGCTAAAGCCAATTGCTACTGATGTAAAATACTGGGTAACTTCTAGTCTTTAATTTTTTTCTCTAATCTACTTTTTCTCTTCACAATGCAACCAAGAATTATATAGTCCATGTTCTCTATACCTACAATGTTCTTGCATTTTACTGTCAATAACGCTGTTAACTTAGGCCAATGTCTTGTTTTCAAAATTAAATAATAAATTCCTAAATTCTGGGTCACAGGAATTAGGAAACAAGAATGCAGTGTACATTCAAATTTGCCCTAGGCATGGGCGGTACTAATCAATTCACCCTTCGCTACACTGGCAATCAAAACTCACACCTCTAAATTTCAAAATAAATGATTGCTGCAGTAGGAAAAGGCTGACAAAATGTAGAATGCATGCAGGGAAATTCTTTTTTTCCCTCTTATAGAGAGACTTTGAGTCATCTTGAAGATGGATTCACATGCCAGATGATTTTCTGAAATATTGCCATGAAATGTTGGGGTTTTCTGGTGGCCCATTCTTCTCCATATCCTCCCTGGATTTGGCTCAGGATTCTTTAGGATACTCTGGGCACAAAGAGTAAAGGAAGTTGGGAGCCTAATTTATTACAATAATGTATGTGTTTAATCTTTCTTTATAAATGAACCCTGTGGTTCTGTAACTAGTACATATGGTAATTATAAATACGATTAATATAGTGTCCACTTTCTGGAGTGGGATCAAATAAAATAAGAAAAATAACAGTAAGTAAATTAAAAGCAGCTAGCCAGAGTCTCCAGTGAACTGTCTATGAACAACTGGAGCTCTGGTGCCCTCGTTAAATACCTCTATAGATCAGAAAACCATGATAACTTCATATCTTAACTGACCCACATCTGCATTTTGAGATAAGTGAATGTCTATCCCAGCAGCATACCCAGGAGTTCCAGTCACACAAATATGATAAATAATTTCAGATAAAGCTGAATTTCAGACATGCAAGAGATTATTTTTTACTCTCTACATCTATGGGATCGAGTAGCACTATGGTGGGTGCTACTGTAGTGAATACCACAATTAGAACCAGACATGGAATAACTGAATGGTTCAGAATTTGGAAAGGAGTGTGACAAGGCTGTATGTTGTCAACCTGCCTATGTAGCTTCTATGCAGAGTACATCATGCAGAATAGCAGGCAGGATGAATCACAAGCTGCAATCAAGTTTGCTATGAGAAATATCAACAATCTCACATATGCTGACTCAGATGGCAAAGAATCCACAGGCAATGTGGGAGACATGGGTTTGATTCCTGGGTTGGGAAGATGCACTGGAGGAGGGGATGACAGCTCACTCCAGTATTCTTGCCTGGACAATCCCCATGGACAGAGGAGCCTGGTGGACTAGAGTCCATGGATTGGCAAGGAGTTGGACACGACTGAGTGTCTAAACACAGCACAGGACACACATGCAGATGATACCACTCTAATATCAAAGTGAAGGACTAAAGAGCTTCTTGATGAGGAGGAAAGAGGAGAGTAAAAAAGCTGGCTTGAAACTCAACATTCAAAAACTAAGATCATGGCATACAGTCACATCACTTCATAGCAAATAGAAGGGGGAAGAGGAAATAGTGACAGATTTTATTTTCTTGGGCTCCTAAATCACTGCAGATGCTGACTACAGTCATGAAATTAAAAGACAGTTGCTCCTTGGAAAGAAAGTTATGGTCAACCTAGACAGTGTATGCTAGAGCAGAGACAAGGTTGGCATAGTCAAAATTATGG
Source organism: Bubalus kerabau (assembly GCF_029407905.1). Taxonomy (NCBI): domain Eukaryota; kingdom Metazoa; phylum Chordata; class Mammalia; order Artiodactyla; family Bovidae; genus Bubalus; species Bubalus kerabau. The sequence goes on along the minus strand of NC_073644.1, from coordinate 21,464,423 downwards.
TTTTTCCAGTAGTCATGTATGGATATGAGAGTTGGACAACAAAGAAGATTGAGCTCCAAAGAATTGATGCTTTTGAATTGTGGTTCTGGAAAAGACTCTTGAGAGTCCTTTGGACTACAAGGAGATCAAACCTGTCAGTCCTAAAGGAGATCAACCCTGAATATTCATTGGAAAGACTGATGCTGAAGCCGAAGTTCCAATACTTGGGCCACCTGATGCAAAGAGCTGACTCACTGGAAAAGACCCTGATGGTGGGAAAGATTGAAGGCAACAGAAGAGGGTGGTAGAAGATGAGATGATTAGATAGTATCACTGACTCAATGGACATGAATTTGAACAGACCCTGGGAGATAGTGAAGGACAAGAGCATAAGATGCTACAGTCCACGGGGTCACAAAGAGTCAGACACAAGTTAGTGACTAAAAACAATAATTCATTGAATAGCTGGGTCATTTTAAAATACAATGAAAGAGTGAAACATTAAAGACTGAGCATATGTTTATATACTTTTGGTTTCCTTTCCTAGAGGTTATCAAGATATTTGAGTCTATTAGCACACATGTTTTGTGGTACATTTAAAGATTTACTATGAAGAAGAAGAATGACGACAAATGGTGGGTGAATGAGATTTTACATGCATCAACGTGCTTTCTTTTGAGATACTTGAAACTCAGGGTGTGAAGTGTGGTGCAAACAGAATGTATACTTCCCTATTCCACCCAAAGCCAACAGAATAAAGTAACAATATGACTTGTTCCCAGAATGACTAATAATATTACTTTTTCATATATGGAAAGGGCTGTAGGTACTGATCTGGAGAAGGAGACAAACAGCAGGTGAGGGAAACTGGTCATCAACTCATTCTGGTGCAGTACAAAGAAATCCCCAGACTCTACCCTGCATGCTTTCCAAGCAAGGACAGGTGGTATCCTTTGGCCTGAACTAGAAATATCTATTTTAAAATTACCTAGGTCAACACAGCTGAGTTCTAAGTGCCACAACAAGTACAAGGATTATTGTAGGGGAAAATAGGTGTAAAAAGAACAGGAGGAGGAGGAGAGGTGGATAATGTTGAGAGCTGGGCAAATCACATTCTTCATCTCCATCAGTCCGATTTCTTCCAACATCTGGTCATCTTCAAGGGAAAAAAAAAAGAAAACCTTCATATAGAAGCTTATAATATGTGTAATCAAATGTCAACATGAAGCTGATGTTTCACAAAGTGTACTTAGATAAAAAAGAAAGCTTTGAATGCCATCACTGATAACCATGAAAAATGTATCAACAGTCTTCCTAAAATATAAGTAAATAAATGGAATTTTATGAACAAGGTCCAGTGGTTAATTCTGAAGCAGCTAGGCATAAATGTAAGCATTTTAATTTGATAACTGCCATTTCAGAAACAAGGAGACATCTATACCTGAATGTTGAATCCTTTAGAAATAGGATGCAGATTAAGTAGCCAGCTATAAATGTAAATCTTGGAGGGATACACTGAATATCCAAATACCAAATTCCAAAACTCTAGTTATATGACAAGTAACACTCTTTTTTTTTTTTTCTTGACAAATGATCTTTCCACTATCTCACAACAATGAACTAAGACGATCAACAGGGGGGAATTTAATGAAGCAAGAGTACTCTAATTTGGAAATTGAGAGGGAGTGGCCAGAATTCTTAAAGGATATCAACTTACTTTCTTTAAAATCATAAAGAAATGGCCATTTATTGAGGATACGAAAATCTTGACCAGATAGAAGGAAATGGTATAACTGGTTCTCCAATCATCTGTCCAGAGCAGTTAAATTTAATCTTGCTTTTAAAAAGGTGAAAACCTGGTGGAACCATCAAGATTCTACCCAGTTCTGTGAGATTGTGAGCTGGAAATAAAGTGACCACATCGCCTTCATGAAAGTCTGTTTCCTTTCCCACTTTTCATTGACAATGGGACCCTGGGAGACCAGATTGCATGTTTTCGAAAAGAGGTCATATGGATGACATTTCTATAGGATGTTTTCTCCCTCTCAAAGAGTCAGATACAATTACTAGAGAAGGCCTACTGCTCCTTTTCTCTGTTTCCCCAAGGCCTTATAGAATTGCTTCCAAAGTTATTTTTTTCTATGTCCAGTCAAGTTTCAAATAAACCAAGAAATTATGTATGCTTCAGGCCTTTGGAAAACTCTTCTGTAATCTGACAGATCTGTTTAGAATATGCTCATCAAAGCAAACCCATTGCAGAAAAAATTATCCCATTCCTCTTACAATTCTCTAAGAGAGGAAAGCTCTTCTGGAATTGTTCAGTAACTTCTTCCTCTATGTCCTTGGTCACTGCTATCAAAGAAGCTTAATCATGTTGATAGTGTTGTCAACCAGCTGGTTCACAAATGGAGTTTGGTCCCTTCTGAATTTTCAACTGTGCTATTCAGGTGGCTTCTTTGTCACCATTTCTCTGAAGTGTCTGGTTTCCCACAACTTAACAAATGCCCCAAAAGGTAACTCTGGGCTGCAACCTGGATGGATTATTAGAAGAGTCAGAGGAGAGCTGCTGTACTAGGCATTAACTCATGTTTCAGTTTTCAGGTAGAAGACATACAGAAGACTCTACCTTGGCCCCATCTACAGGGACTGGAGCTGCTGCTGGAAATGTGTCCTTCTTTAAATAAATATTTTGTAATGAAGAGAGAAAAGTCTTATTAATCTCTTTGTGCTCAGATGAACCTGGCTGATCATTACAGCCTGTGTGTGTGTGTATATGTGTATGTGTCCTAATATATATATATATATATATATATATATATATATACACACACACACATATATATGTGTGTGTGTGTGTGCATATACATATTGTTTCTTACTCAAGGGATGGTTGAATAGAACTATCTGGTTTAAAGGATGAGCCTGACTGATTACTGTAATTCATAGGGCCTTAATTAGCTGCACAAACCATTAGCTACAATTAGACTATTATAAAACACTTGATGCGCTATGTCAACCATGGGGCCTCATTTATTCTGTGGCAGGGATCAGGAGGGGGGAGGGCAGGCACACTATACTGCCAAGCGTGCTAATAAAGAATGATTTTTGATTTAAGATGTTGCCGATAGTGCCTCAAAATTAATCTCAATAGCTGTCTAATTTGTGTCGGTGGATGGTATATTTATTGTAAAATGACACCAAAGCTAAATGAGTTACCTGAAGCAGGAGTGTTAATGTCAGTATCTGGAGATTCAACTCCATATGCTGGGCTACTGCGCACGCTGGTGCCGAGTGCTCCCGGCGGACTGCTTGGTCTCATCTGTCTCCGAAAGCTCAGCAATCTGACTTCCACTTCATGATACTTAAATTATAATAACACAAGAGAAAGAGGGTGAAATGGACAGACGCTGTCTAGGACAGGAAGAGACAAAAGAGAGGTGAGAAAAGGGGAGAGAGAAGAGAGACCTGGGAAGAGGAAACTGCAGAGAAGTAGCCTCACAATAGGAGTTTCCTAGGGTAAAGCTTAGCTCAAGACAGTTATGGAAATGAAGACAATAGCAGAGCCCAAGGTGTCCTTCAGGAGGTTTTCCATTAAAGAAGAAATGAAAGAGACATGATAGTCAGTAATATTCTCCCAGGGGGCAGGAGAGCAGGAAATATCCTCTTCCTCTCAAAGACCATTTGATAGTCATATTTCACATTTATAGGAGCTTTGAAGCTACAAATTTCATTCAGGTTCATTAGAGCTTCCAAATAAAAATGGGAGTCACCAGTCACTGTGAGGAAATTTGATTCAGAGGACAGAGGAGAATCCTGTATACAGAGTCATGTGATCAGTTATGAACAGTGGCAGGGCTAGAGTTCATTTCCTAAATTAGCATTTATATTTTCAGAAAATATTTTCAAATTGGTTCCCAAGTCTGGCCAGGAATAAAGGAAAAGATAAAAGAAAGAAAGAAAGGTTGTTCTCAGCCTTCCTCAGACTTTCTGGATTAGAAAGTGGAAATGGTAGTGAAGCTGAGGAATTTCTATTTTCAGAGTTCTCCCCAAGATACCTATGATGATCAATCAGATTTGGAAACTAGTACCTAGACCAGTGGTTCTTAAACTGGGCATGTCTCGTATTCAGTCTCCATTGGCTGAAGCCCTCCCCAAGCATTTGCAATTTAGTGCCTAAGGGTCTGAGAATTTGCACCTGGTGGTTCAGACAGTAAAGCGTCTGCCCACAATGCGGGAGACCTGGGTTTGATCCCTGGGTCGGGAAGATCCCCTGGAGAAGGAAATGGCAACCCACTCCAGTATTCTTGCCTGGAAAATCCCATTGACAGAGGAGCCTGGTTGGCTACTGTCCATGGGGTCGCAAAGAGTCGGACATGACTGAGTAACTTCACTATCTATCTATCTAATACATTTTTAGGTAATGCTCAAACTGTTCATCTAAGAATCACATTTTGCAAGGTTCTAAACACTACACAGTAGAATTTTATAGGAATCTTTTAAAAGTCTAATGCCTAGACTGTGCCTCCACTGAATTAAGCCTAAAACTGGAATGTACTAATCAAAAATGTAATGTAATAATTCCATCTAAGAAAGAAATGGGATTTCTTTTTTAAAAACTAGGAATAAAACTACCATATAATTCAGCAATCTCACTACCTGGCATGTACCTTGACAAAACCATAATTGAAAAAGACGTGTACCCCAGTGTTCATAGCAGCACTGTTTACAATAGTTAAGATATATATAAGCAACCTAGATGTCCATCAACAGATGAATGGGTGAAAAAGATATGGTAAATGAGTACAATGGAATATCACTCAGCCATAAAAAGAATAAATTTGAGGCAATTCTAGTGAAATAGATGAACTTAGGGCTTGTTATAAAGCCAGAAAGAGAAAATGATATTGTATATTAATATATATATGTAAAATCTAGAAAAATAGTATTGATGAATCTATTTGCAGGAGGAACAGAGACACAGATATAGAGAATGTACATGTGAACACAGTTGGGGAGGGAGAGATGGGGACAAATGGAGCAAGTAGCCTTGACATATATACACTACAATGCATATAATAGATAGCTGATGAGAAATTGTTGCATAACACTAGGAGCTCAGCCAGGCATTCTGTGATGATCTAGAGGTATGGGATGTGGAGAAGGGAGGGAGGTAATATATATATATATATTATATTTTATATATATATAATTATGGCTGATTTGTGTTGTTGTACATCAGAAAGCATTACAACATTGTAAAGTAATTTTCTTCAAATTAAAAAGTAAATTTGAAAAAAGAAAGAAATGGGAAATTTTATTCAAGCTATGTTGAAGACTATAACCCAGGAAGAACATCTCAGAAAGCTCTGAGAACAGTCCTGCGTATTAGAAGTGAAGGCACACTTGTATAAGTTTTTCAGAGACAAAGGGCTATCCATTACAATCACTGATAGGTTACACAATCCAGATCTAAGGTTCATTGTGGGTCTTACAAGATCTAGAAGGAATGTTATCATTTAAGGAGTAATCTTGCTAATGCTACGAGAATGTAGCTCTTTATGGCTGAGCTGGTATTTCTGCTGATGAAGGAGGTTTCAGCCGTTCAGTCACTCAGTCATGTCCAGTTCTTTGCGACCCCATGGACTGAAAGCACGCTAGGCTTCCCTGTCCATTGCCAACTCCCGGAGCTTGCTCAAATGCATGTCCATAAAGTCAGTGATGCCATCCAACCATCTCATCTTCTGTCATCCCCTTCTCCTGCCTTTAATCTTTCCCAGCATCAGGGTCTTTTCTGATGAATCAGTTCTTCACATCAGGAGGGCAAAGTATTGGAGCTTTAGCTTCAGCATCACTCCTTCCAATGAATATTCAGGATTGCTTTCCCTTAGGATTGACTGATTTGATCTCCTTGCAGTCCAAGGGACTCTCAAGAGTCTTCTCCAACACCACAGTTCAAAAGCATCAATTCTTCAGCACTCAGCTTTCTTTCTGGTCCAACTCTCACATCCATATATGACTACTGGAAAAACCATAGTTTTGACTAGATGGAACTTTGTCAGCAATTTCCCTGCTTTTTTAATATGCAGTCTAGGTTTGACATAGCTTTTCTTTCAAGGAGCAAGCATCTTTTAATTTCATGGCTGCAGTCACCATCTGCAGTGACTTTGAAGCCCAGAAAATAAAGTCTGTCACTGTTTCTATTGTTTCCCCTTCTATTTGCCATGAAGTGATGGGACCAGATGTCATGAATCTTTGTTTTTTCGAATGTTGAGTTTTAAGCCAGTTTTTTCACTCTCCTCTTTCACTTTCATCAAGAGGCTATTCACATATTCTTTGCTTTCTGCTATAAGGGTGGTGTCATCTGCATGTCTGAGGTTATTGATATTTCTCCCAGCAATCTTAATTCCAGCTTGTGTTTCATCCAGCCCAGCATTTTGCATGATGCACTTTGCATATAAGTTAAATAAAAAGGGTGACAATATACAACCCTGACGTACTCCTTTCCTGATTTGGAACCAGTCAGCTGTTCCATGTCTAGTTCTAATTGTTGCTTTTTGACCTGCATACGGATTTCTCAAGAGCCAGGTCAGGTAGTCTGGTATTGCCATCTCTTTAAGAATTTTTTACAGTTTGTTGTGATCCACACAGTCAAAGACTTTGGCATAGTAAATAAAGCAGAAATAGATGTTTTTCTGGAACTCTCTTGCTTTCTCATTGATGCAACAGATGTTGGCAATTTGATCTCTTGTTCTTCTGCCTTTTCTAAATCCAGCTTGAATATCTGGAAGTTCTCAGTTCATGTACTGTTGAAGCCTGGTTTGGAGAATTTTGAGCATTAATATGCTAGCGTATGAGATGAGTGCAGTTGTGTGGTAGTTTGAACATTCTTTTGCATTGCCTTTATTTGGGACTGGAATGAAAACTGACCTTTTTGATTCCTATGGCCACTGTTGAGTTTTCCAAATTTACTGGTATATTCAGTGCACCACTTTAATGGCATCATCTTTTAGGATTTGAAATAGCTCAGCTGGAATTCCATCACCTCCACTAGTTTTGTTTGCCGTGATGCTAACTAAGGCAAACTTGACTTCACATTCCAGGATGTCTGGCTCTCGGTAAGTGATCACACCATCGTGGTTATCTGGGTCATGCAAATATTTTTGTATAGTTCTTCTGTGTATTCTTGCCACCTCTTCTTAATATCTTCTATTTCTATTAGATCCATACCATTTCTGTCTTTTATTGTGCTCATTTTTGCCTGAAATGTTCCCTTGGTATCTCTAATTTTCTTGAAGAGATCTCTAGTCTTTCCCATTCTATTGTTTTCCTTTACTTCTTTGCGTTGATCACTGAGGAAGGCATTTTTATCTCTCCTTGCTCTCCTTTGGAACTCTGCATTCAAACGGGTATATCTTTTCTTTTCTTATTTGCCTTTCACTTCTCTTCTTTTCTCAGCTATTTATAAGGCCTCCTCAGACAACCATCTTGCCTTTTTGCAATTCTTTATCTTAGGGATGGTCTTGATCCCTGCCTCTGGTACAATGTCACAAATCTCCATCCATAGTTCTTCAGGCACTCTATCTAACAGATCTAATCCCTTAAATCCATTTGTCACTTCTACTGTATAATTGTAAGGGATTTGATTTAGATCATACCTGAATGGTCTAGTGGTTTTCCCTACTTTCTTCAATTTAAGTCTGAATTTGGCAATAAGGACTTCATGATCTGAGCTACAGCCAGCTCCCTGTCTTGTTTTTGCTGACTATACCAAGCTTCTCTATCTTTGGCTGCAAAGAATATAATCAATCTTATTTTGATATTGACCATCTGGTGACATCCATGTGTAGAGTCTTCTCTTGTGTTGTTGGAAGACAGTGTTTGCTATGACCAGTTTTCTCTCTTTGCATAACTCTGGGGGAAGTTTGGTTGATGCATAATACACATACACAAGGCACAGTGGAAGGGAGAGAGAGGGCCAAAGGGTAGAGAAAATTTTATATTTAAATTTCTATCTTGCTTAAAATATGAATTTTATTTGACATTGGACCTCAGGAATCTGCAGTTTACAAATCTCCCCAGTTGATTTCTGTGAGCAGCCAAGGTTGATAACTGCCTTTGTACCAAACCATCTTTAATTAGTACAATTTAATTAGCATCTGTTATGGACAAGAAAGGACTTCTCAGGTGGGACTAGTGGTAAAGAACCCATCTGCTAATGCAGGAGACATTCAGAATGAAAGTTTATTCCCTGTATTGGGACGATCTCCTGGAGAAGGAAATGGCAATCCACTCCAGTATTCTTTCTTGCCTAGAGAATTCCACAGATAAAGGAGCCTAGCCGGCTACAGCCCATGGGATCACAGAGTCAGACATGACTGAGGCAACTTAGCACACACGCACACATGGACAAGATATGTTTTGTATCTTCTAGGTAATGATCAATATTTTAAATTTTGCTTAAGTTTAGCTGGGGATATTATTTTAATTTTATTTTTTATGTATCTTTTCCCTATTAATAATAAATATTATTTATTTCAACAGAAAATAGAACTCAATGCCAGCCCCAGATCCTGAATCAGACTTTTTAATCAAAATAATTAGCTTTTTATTTTTGTTTTTGTTTTTGTTTTTTTTCCTCATACTTTGGTCAATGGAACACTTGGCTCAGCTTCTCCTCTGGCAATTTCCAAATGCAGATTCCTAGGCTTTGCATCAAACCAAATGAATCAGAAACTGTGACATGTGGCCTAAGAGTCCACATATGAAGCAGGTTCCTGAACCACACTATTAGTTTAAATGTCAAATGATGTGTTTGATACCCTCAGAATCTGAAAACATCTTTTTTTGTATCTTTCAGATGTTTTTATTCAAATTTATCTTTAAAATGCCTTGGTAATTGGTGTCTAAGCTAGCACCAAAGATATTCTTGTTTTTATGAATCATGGACCTGATGAGTAAGGAGTTTCTTATTGCCATATGTTACAGAGTAATCACTGGGATCGGGACAGCTGATATAACAAAGGCACCCCAAAATGGATAATACTTTGAAAATGATTTATTAGTATCTTAATAGTTCAACAAGGCATTTCTAGTCAGCATGATGTTTCCCCCATTGATGATTAAGTAACTGAGATTCCTTTGTTCTTATAGTATCACCGGCCCCCTTGGGTTTCTGTATTATCTTCCTTCAGAAGAAAGGGAGGCAAGAGAGCAAGCCTTGGTCTCTTGTACCATTTACAAGCCTTGGCCCAGAAATGGTATCAGAACTTCTGTTAATGTTTCACAGGCCAGAATTCAATCACATACCACACTCATCTACAATAGGAGCAGAAAATGCCATGCCACACTGTCCAAGAGGGTGGGACAGTAGAGTTTTGATGAAAAACTTTCAGTGATGGCTCCAATCAGCTGCTCAGAAGATATCATATACACTTGGAGGGAAATGAGGCAAATGCACTGAAAGAAACTGAGAAGCAAGTAGGAAAGAAGGAGAAATAGCTCAGACACAACCTTTAACCTCTACAGTCATCCTGGAGCCAGATCTACCTCAAACATCACAGTCACAAGGACCATATTCCTCTGTTTATGTAAGTTAGATGGCCTTACATTTTCATCACCAAAATGAAAACCAATGAAGTAGGAGAAATAAACATTCAAGAATAGGACATAGAATTGGAGTCAACAATATAAAATAATAGTAAATTATTTACAGTTTCCTTTTCTGTCATTCACTGCTAATTATTATTAATGCTCATTATGAAAAAAACTGCTGGATAAATAGTAAAATTTCTTGGAAACCTGTGTCAATATTAAGTCAAAATTTTTTTCCACATCTTCTGAGGTCAGGAGGATATAACCCAAAGCCAAGATGAAGAACCCCATGAACAGTATGAAAAGGCAAAAAGATATGACACTGAAAGATGAACTCCCCAGGTCAGTAGATACCCAATATGCTACTGGATAAGAGTGGAGAAATAACTCCAGAAAGAATGAAGAGACAGACCCAAAGCAAAAACAATGCCCAGTTGTAGATGTGACTGGTGATAGAAGTAAAGACCATTGCTGTAAAGAACAATATTGCATAGAAACCTGGAATGTTAGATCTATGAATCAAGGTAAATTGGAAGTGGTCAAACAGGATATGGCAAGGTGAACATTGATATCTTAGGAATCAGTGAACTAAAATGGACTAGAATAGGCAAATTTGACTCAGATTAACACTATATCTATAAATGTGGGCAAGAATCCCTTAGAAGAAATGGAGTGGCCCTCATAGTCAACAGAAGAGTCCAAAATGTCATACTCAGGTGCAATCTCAAAAACAACAAAATGATCTCTTTTCATTTCCAAGGCAAATCATTCAATTTCACAGTAATCCAAGTCTATGCCCCAATTACTAATGCCAAAGAAGCTGAAGTTGAATGGCTCTATGAAGATATACAAAAACTTCTAGAACTAACTCCCCCAAAAGATGCCCTTTTTACAATAGGGGACTGGAATGCAAAAGTAGGAAGTCAAGAGGTACCTGGCATAACAGGCAAATTGGGCCTTGGAGTACAGAATGAAGCAGGTCAAAGACTAACAGAGTTTTGCCAAAAGAACACACTGGTCATGGCAAACACCCTCTTCCAAAAACACAAGAGAAGACTCTACACAAGGACGTCACCAGATGGTCAATATCGAAATCATATTGGTTACATTCTTTGCAGCCCAAGATGGAGAAGCACTATACAGTAAGCAAAAACAAGACAGGGACCTGACTGTGGCTCAGACCATGAACATCTTATTGCCAAATTCAGATATAAATTGAATAAATTCGGGAAAACCACTAGATCATTCAGTTCAGTTCAGTTCAGTTCAGTCGCTCAGTTGTGTCCGACTCTTTGCAGCCCCATGAATCGCAGCACGCCAGGCCTCCCTGTCCATCACCAACTCCCGGAGTTCACTCAAACTCATGTCCATCGAGTCGGTGATAACATCCAGCCATCTCATCCTCTCTCATCCCCTTCTCCTCCTGCCTCCAATCCCTCCCAGCATCAGAGTCTTTTCCAATGAGTCAGATCTTCACATGAGGTGCCCAAGTATTGGAGTTTCAGCTTCAGCATCAGTCCTTCCAATGAACACCCAGGACTGATCTCCTTTAGGATGGACTGGTTGGATTTCCTTGCAGTCCAAGGAACTTTCAAGAGTCTCCTCCAACACCAAGTTCAAAAGTATCAATTCTTCAGCACTCAGCTTTCTTCACAATCCAACTCTCACATCCATACATGACCACTGGAAAAACCATAGCCTTAACTAGATGGACCTTTCTTGGCAAAGTAATATCTCTGCTTTTCAATATGCTATCTAGGTTGGTCATAACTTTTCTTCCCAGGAGTAAGCATCTTTTAATTTCATGGCTGCAATCACCATCTGCAGTGATTTTGGAGCCCCAAAACATGAAGTCTGGCACTGTTTCCCCATCTATCTGCCACGAAGTGATGGGACCAGATGCCATGATCTTAGTTTTTTGAATGTTGAGTTTAAACCAACTTTTGCACTCTCCTCTTTCACTTTCATCAACAGGTTTTTGAGTTCCTCTTCACTTTCTGCCATAAGGGTGGTGTTATCTACATATCTGAGGTTATTGATATTTCTCCCGGCAATCTTAATTCCAGCTTGTGCTTCTTCCAGCCCAACATTTCTCATGATGTACTCTACATATCAGTTAAATAAGCAGGGTGACAATAGACAGCCTTGACATACTCCTTTTCCTATTTAGAACCAGTCTGTTGTTCTATGTTCAGTTCTAACCGTTGCTTCTTGACCTGCATATAGGTTTCTCAAGAGGCAGGTCAGGTGGTCTGGTATTCCCATCTCTTTCAGAATTTCCACAGTTTATTGTCATCCACACAGTCAAAGGCTTTGGCATAGTCAATAAAGCAGAAATAGATCTTTTTGTGGAAATCTCTTTCTTTTTCGATGATCTAGCAGATGTTGGCAATTTAATCTCTGGTTCCTCTGCCTTTTCTAAAACCAGGTTGAACATCTGGAAGTTCATGGTTGATATATTGCTGAAGCCTGGCCTGGAGAATTTTGAGCATTATTTTACTAGTGCATGAGATGAGTGCAATTGTGCAGTAGCTTGAGCATTCTTTGGCATTGCCTTTCTTTGGGATTGAAATGAAAACTGACCTTTTCCAGTCCTGTGGGGTATGACGTAAATCAAGTCACTAATGATTATACAGTGGAAGTGGCAAACTAGATTTCAGGGATTAGATCTGATAGAAAGAGTGCCTGAAGAACTGTAGACAGAAGTTTGTGACATTGTACAGGAGGCAGAGATCAAGACCATCCCCAAGAAAAAGAAATGCAAAAAGGCAAAATGGTTGTCTGAGGAGGCCTTACAAATAGCTGAGAAAAGAAGAGAAGTGAAAGGCAAATGGTAAAAGGAAAGATATACCCATTTGAATGCAGAGTTCCAAAGAAGAGCAAGAAGACATAAGAAAGCCTTCTTCAGTGATCAGAGCAAAGAGGTAGAGGAAAACAATACAATGGAAAAGACTAGAAATCACTTCAAGAAAATTAGAGGTACCAAAGGAACATTTCATGCAAAGATGGGCACAATAAAGGACAAAAATGATATGGACCTAACAGAAATAGAAGATATTAAGAAGAGGTAGCAAGTATACACAGAAGAACTGCACAAAAAAGATCTTCATGACCCAGATAACCATGACAGTGTGATCACTCACCTAGAACCAGACATCCTGGAATGTGTGGTCACATGGGCCTTAGGAATTACTACCACCACCTAGTCGAGGTGATGGAATTCCAGTTGAGCTATCTCAAATCCTAAAAGATGATGCTCTGAAAGTGATGCACTCAATATGCCAGCAAATTTGGATAACTCAGCAGTGGCCAAAGGACTGGAAAAAGTCAGTTTTCAATCCAATCCCAAAGAAAGTCTATGCCAAAGAATGTTCAAACTACCACACAATTGTACTCATCTCACACATTAGCAAAGTAATTCTCAAAATTTTCCAAGCCCGTCTTCAACAGTACATGAACTGAGAACTTCCAGATATTCAAGCTGGATTTAGAAAAGGCAGAGGAACCAGAGATCAAATTACCAATATCTGATGGATCATTGAAAAAGCAAGAGAGTTCCAAAAAAACATATACTTCTGTTTTATTAACTATGCCAAACCCTTTAACTCTGTGGATCACAAGAAACTGTGCAAAATTCTTAAAAAGATGGGAATACCAGACCACCTTATCTGCCTCCTGAGAAATCAGTATGCATGTCAAGAGGCAACAGTTAGAACCTGATATGGAACAACAGACTGGTTCCAAATTAGGAAAAGACTATGTCAAGGCTGCATATTGTCATCTGGCTTATTTAGCTTATATGCAGAGTGCATCTTGTAAAATGCCAGGCTGGATGAATCACAAACTGGAAACAAGATTGCCAGAAGAAATATCAATAGCCTAAGATATACAGATGACACCACCCTTATGCCCAAAAGCAAAGAACTAAAGAGCCTCTTGATGAAAGTGAAAGAAAAGAGTGAAAAAGTTGGCTTAAAACTTAACATTCAGAAAACCAAGATCATGGCATCTGGTCCCATCACTTCTTGGCAAATAGTTGGGGAAACAATGGAAATAATGATTTGGGGCTCCAAAATCACTGCAGATGGTAATTGAATACATGAAATTAAAAGATGCTTGCTCTTTGGAAGAAAAGCTATGACCAACTTGGACAGCATATTAAAAAGCAGAGACATTACTTTGCCAACAAAGGTCCGTCTCATCAAAACTATGGTTTTTCCAGTATTCAGGTATTGATGTGAGAGTTGGGCTATAAAGAAAGCTGAGTGCTGAAGATTTGACACTTTTGAACTGTGGTGTTGGAGAAGACTCTTGAGAGTCCCTTGGACTGCAAAGAGATCAAACCAGTCCATCCTAAAGAATATCAGTTCTGAATATTCATTGGAAGGATTGATGCTAAAGCTGAAGCTCCAATACTCTGGCCAACTGATGTGAAGAACGGACTCATCGGAAAAGTTCCTGTTGTTGGGAAAGATTGAAGGCATGAGGAGAAGGGGACATCAGAGCATGAGATGGTTGGATGGTATCACCAATTCAAAGGACATGAGTTTGAGCAAGCTCCATAGTTGGTGAGGAACAGAGAAGCTTGGCGTGCTGCAGTCCGTGGGGTTGCAAAGAGTCAGACACAAATGAGTGGCTGAACTGAACTGAAAATGATATCCTGAATATCCTGGGATCCCACACACATTCTGGTCACAATACTAAAGATAAGCATAACCAAACAAGAGAGGTTTTCAAAAAACGACATGAAGATGGCTAAGAGAAGTTTGAGGGAATTATTACTTGATGATGACTGAGATCTATAAGGAACAGCTATATAGAAAGAGAGAGACGAATGGAAAAGAGCAGTATGTTTGGAAGCCATAGTCATGAAAGGAATACCCTGCAGCTCACCTACAATTTGAAAATACTTACTGAACAACACTAGCTACCAGGACCAGGCCAGGCACTGGAGGATACACTGATGACTTCTCCATGGGCGCTTACCTCAGACCCTCCCATTTCCCAGGGAACATATAAGAGCACAGATCTTTGATGATTTTTCAAACATTCAGGCTACAATTTGAAATCTAACTCTACCCCCTGCTGGTTAACAAACTTAAGAAAGTTATTGCCAAGAGGAGACTTATTTTTTCATTTGTAATATGGGAACAAAAGCAAGCTTGTCAAATGGAAGGTACCTCAAATAGTGTTATAAATGTTGATCCTTACAATAGGATTAATTCTTTTATAAGGATGACAGTAACCCTTGAAGCTCAAGATTCGTTTGATATAAATGAACCTTATTAAACAAAGGTAGAGATAAATGGAAGATAGGTGGGGTTCAAAATGATGAATAAGAAGGCAGACAAAATATCACTTTTTACATTATATAAACGGATGGATTCTTAAAAAAACAGTTTGGCTTGTCCCATCATAGCACTTTAATGGTGAGCCTGTTAAAAGAGAAATTTGGGGAAAATAGTCATAGGGCCTATAAAAATAAATTTAGGTTTTAATAATGTGTTGATAAAGCATAGTCATTTACAAACTTCATTAAACTGTATTCAGGTCCCCTTTCCTCTTGTTTAAAAAAAAAAAAAAAAAAACTGTGATAGAGGTAAGAGTGGACTGAGCCCTCTGATGCCTGTTAACCTCAGCAAGATCAATGAAGACCCATGTGATCCTTCCATAGGGACCTATTTCCTCTAATTCAATTCACTTAACAGATTCATTAGATATAATCTGTCTCTTTCTCTCTGAATATATATTTTGTTACATTATAAGTAACATGTATTTGCATACATAATAAATGCAATATATGTTTATATGCAATGTATACAATGAATATCTGTGAAATGTGTATTATATTTTAGACTTTGTTTAATCAGACAGTAGTAAAATCCATCTTTGGAAATGCAGTTATGGGATTGGCACATTGGCCTGGTTTGGGAAGATTTCTGTACTATGAAATAGTGGGAGAGTTCCAAAGGTATGCATGGTGTAAAGACAGTTTTCATGAAAAGATCCCAAAGAGGGAGTTAGGTGAATAAACTGAATTGACAGAAATAAAATATATATGATCATTTTGATCATTATATATGGGGATGTGTATGAGTTTAAAACACAGAATTTTGCTAGAATGCAATTGGGAAGTACCCTTGAAGAAATAAGCCAAAGAAATCAAAACTGGAAAGGAATTAAGAGGTTATCCAGTTGGCTACTGAATTTCAAAACTGAGAAAATAGAGATAGAACACTGAGCTTCTCTAAGGCTCGTTTCCTCAAGGAGTCAAGCAACACAGTAAATTAACACTGCAATTAGTGAGGATTAGAATAAAGAGCGACTTAGACATGTATATATAGTGGAAGAAATTTTCTGACCTCCTAACCCTTATACTGACCAGTTTTTATATGCATCACAGAAGCTTAGTAGTTCTCATTAATCAAAAATATTATTTATAAACCATAATTTATAAAAACAGATTAAAGAGCAATCATTTGTTTTACAAATTGACACATGCCATACTTTCTTTAGATAGCAAAATCACCTCATGTATGTAGAACATTTGTTTACACAAAAACTTTCAGAAATGTAGCAATTCTGTAAAATTTAGTCTCAGGGATGTGGGAAGCAATTTATATTCTGTGAGGCACCAAGAAGGAATTCATGATATGAAATCGTCACTCTCTTGCTAATCTTTTAAGTATGAAAGCCACCACACTTCAAGAAATCCCTATTCTATAATATTTCCTTTCTCCTCTAACCACCCCAAATGAAAAAAAAAAAAAAAAGGGGAAAACACTAAACAAGATAGTAGAACGTGTCAAATAAGCCTTAATTTTGGCCTCTGCTCGGGAATGATGGCACCACTCTATAATTATGGCTAAGAACATAAGCCCGACTTCAAGAGATAACATTTAAAAATAATACTCCACTGGAAGAGGCCATCTCTGCTGTTAATCCAGGTTTATCGAAGGCCACCCCACAACCATCACACAATGTGGAAGTCTCTGTCGATGATCTACAGAGATATTGCCAAAGATGGGGAATTATCGGGTTTCTTATGTATAGAGACAGTCAGTCTGCTACTTTTAAGTTCTAATACCTGCAGCCTCTGAGCAAAGAAAGGGCAAGTAAAAAGACTACAGGAGGAAAATACTGACATTCTTTGTTTGCGAGACTGGGCTCAAAAATTCTCCTAAGTTTCTTTAATGCAATATCTTCACTCCCTCTTTTTCTGGAAAAAAAAAAAAAAAATCCCTTGGATCCAGATTTATCACAATTGAAATAAAAAATGTAAAAGATCAGTATAAAACATTTAACAGCAACAGTTAATAATGTATATGATAACATATTGCACTAATATATTGACAAATGTGGCAATAAAGTATTAATGTGATTATGTATCATCAAATATATCAGCCATTCATCCTCTCTTCTGCTCCAGTTTAAAAACAAAGCAAATCCTAAGACTATAAAGCAGAGATAAAATCTCCAAGAGCGATTTCAATTAAGCACATATCTGAGAAACTCTTCCCACAAGCTTCTAAGGGAGCAGGTTGTCAGTTTGATTATGACAAAGTGCTTTTAGGAATGGTGACAAAAGCCACAAGCAAATGACTTCTATATTTCAATCCAAATCTAGAAATCAGATCTGGTCAGATGTCAGTAAAGTTTGTTTTTCACAGCCCTCTTATCTCCATTTAGGGTCTGTTTTCTCTACCCTTTGGGTCACAGTGTGCCAGGATCAGTTTCATGTATCAGTTTAGCTGCACTATAGTCCCATTGCACAATCAAACGCTAATCTAGATGTTACTGTGAAAGTATTTTGAAGATATGATTAAGTTCATCCTCAGCTGACTTTAAGTAGGAAAGATTGGCCTAGATAACCTGGGTGGGACTGATTCTATCAGTTGTAAAACCTTAAGTGCAGAAATGAATTTCCCTGGAAAAGAAGGAGAAATTTTGCCAGTGGTCTGTAGATTTAGTTCACACTTAAGAATTCTGGCTTGCCCTTCCTGACCCCCTGCTCTACTAATCCGAAGCTTGCCTAGCCAGTGCCCATAATCACATAAACCAATTCCTTGTAATAAGTCTCTAATATATATCTTCTATTCATTCTTACTCTTGTTGAACTTTCTGGATACACAATGTTTCAAAGCCCTTTTGTTATCCTCGAGAGTGTGTTTTAGTTGCTCAGTTATATCCGACTCTTTGCGACCCATGGACTGTAGCTCACCAACCTTCTCTGTCCATGGAATTCTCCAGGCAAGAATATTGGAGTGGGTAGCCATTCCCTTCTCCAGGGGATGTTCCCAACCCAGGAGTTGAATCCAGGTGTCCTGTATTACAGACAGATTCTTTATCATCTGAGCCACCAGGGAAGCCCCCTTAACTGTCCCCAAAACTTCAATTATGAGGAAATAATTTATTCTCAGTTGCTTTGACTATCTGGGCATTTATGAAATCAAAACTTTGGCTTGTGCAAAATATAATTGCAAGCATTCATCATTCTTCATGGTAGAAGTAAGAAGGTGCAAAGCTTTACATCATTCTACCTCCAATTTATGTCACATAGGCAGTACTGTAATTTTTTTATAGGTCAGGCTAGCCCTAAAATCATACTTTAAAGAAGTTACCAATATTTTTTTTTTCTTTTTCTCCCTTCTGGGACTTTCTTCTTGCAGAAGTACATCATTGAGGACTCTGAGACATATAATGCTAACAGAATTATTTTATTATATATTCCTTTAGATTATAGTCAGAATGGCAATGCACTGATGGCCCTTGACCTATTTAAAAATATCTATGCTGAATCATATAAACTATAAAAATAATAAAGCAGTAAATATTATATAGTCTGTTTTTAAGATATAGGAGAGGAAAATTTTCAGGCTTACTATCTGGGTTGTTTCAAATTCTTCAATCCCGGTTATAGAATTAAATATCTACATACTTTGCCATGTGATTTTGTTGTATCTCCTACCAGGTGGGGACTTCCCTGGTGGCTCAGTTGGTAAAGAATCTGCCTGCAATGTGGGAGACCTGGGTTCAGTCCCTGGGTTGGGAAGATCCCCTGGAGAGAGGAATGGCTACCCACTCCAGTATTCTGGACTAGAGAATTCCATGAACTGTATAGTCCATGGGGTCGCAAAGAGTTGGACATGACTGACTGACTTTCACTTTCATCAGGTGAGCAGAGTATATTTTTCCAGTAGTTGTTGATGAGTTAGATACTGTGAATTACTTTGGTCTATGGCCTATGGACTGTTAGCCGATTTGACAGGAACAGAGATATTAAATGGGTTTCTATGATTTACTTTGATCTCTGTGCTTCTCTGCAGCCCACTCTGAGGTTACAACCCAGGTCACTACTCAGTTCAGTTCAGTCATTCAGTCCTGTGCAACTCTTTGTGACCCCATGGACTGTAGCATGCCAGGCTTCCCTGTCCATCACCGGCTCCCGGAGCTTGAGGTCACTACTGGTACAAAGAAAAGGAAACATATGTAGGTATCTTTATATGGGAGTCGCAGAATAAATTAATGATGCTGTTGTTATATTTGCTTAGACTTTTATGTTTTATTAAAACATGAACACATAAAATAAACACAAAGGCCCCCATCTTGAAAACTTGTTTCAAGTTACTCATTCTGTGTGGAAAGTAACCAATAACCCAAAGCAATAGGTCCTTCTTTCATGTTATCTCTACCATTACCTCTTGTCGTGGATGACCATATATATCATTACTACTATCCACTAGTAAATGGTGTACTGGGGTCAACAGAACATTATTTATAGGATCCAAAAAACACTTAATTCCAAGTTATGAATTAAATGAAAAACAACTGTTTGATATGCAATTAATTTTTTTCCCTACCTCTCTGAGCTTTAACATCATCATTTTTTGAGGAAACATTTGCAACAGTGGCAAGAAAAGCCTTAACAGCATAGTGAATTGAAAGTCCCTCAGTCATGTCTGACTCATTGCAACTCCATGGACAGTCCATGGAATTCTCCAGGCCAGAATACTGGAGTGGGTAGGCGTTCCCTTCTCTAGGGGATTTTCCCAACCCAGGGATTGAACCCAGGTCTCCTGCACTGCAGGGAAGACCAACTAAAAAAACGGGATGCAGTGAGTGTGTCTACTGTATGTCAGTTACTTCCATATATATGAATTAATTTAATGTCTGTAATAAGCTGTTATCTGCTACTTGTAGATAAGCAAATTGAAGCTTGAGTGCATGTGTGTGTACTCAGTCACTATGTCATGTCTGATTCTTTGTCCAATTCTTGATGCCATATACTATAGCCCGCCAGGTTCCTCTGTCCATAGGATTTTTCAGGCAAAGATACTGGAATGGGTTGCCACTTTCTTCTCCAGGGGATTTTCCCAACACAGTGATTGAACCTGTGTCTCCTGCATTGGCAGACAGATTCTTTACCACTGAGCCAACTGGAAAGCCCTCAAATTGAAGGTCAGTAACTGTTAAAAGACAATCATGAAGCGAGAGCCTGGGCCAGAGTTCAACCATACATCTGACTGAATCTTGTGAGCATGTTTTTCTATGATAACATTTTCATTATAATACAATAATAAGCTTTGGTCTCAATGTAATTCAAGGTATGAATAATTGTTTAAGCAGAATTTGAATAAGAGTAGGAATCCTGAAGTTACTGAACATTAGGGAATCAGTAGCCACCTGATCTGCCTCCTGAGAAATTTGTATATGTAGGTCAAGAAGCAACAGTTAGAACTGGGCGTGGAACAACATACTGGTTCCAAATCAGGAAAGGAGTATGTCAAGGCTCTATATTGTCACTCTGCTTATTTAATTTATATGCAGAGTACATCATGTGAAATGCTGGGCTGGATAAAGCACAAGCTGGAATCAAGATTGCCGGGAGAAATATCAATAACCTCAGATATGCAGATGACACCACCCTTATGGCAGAAAGGGAAGAAGAACTAAAGAGCCTCTTGATGAAAGTGAAAGCAGAGAGTGAAAAAGTTGGCTTAAAACTCAACATTCATAAAACGAAGGTCATGGCATCTGGTCCCATCACTTCAAGGCAAATAGATGGGGAAACATGGAAACAGTGAGAGACCTTATTTTGTGGGGCTCCAAATTCAATGCAGATGGTGACTGCAGCCATGAAATTAAAAGATGCTTAATCCTTAGAAGAAAAGTGATGACCAACCTAGATAGCATATTAAAAAGCAGAGACATTACTTTTCCAACAAAGGTCCATCTAGTCAAAGCTATGGATTTTTCAGTAGTCATGTATGGATATGAGAGTTGGACCATAAATAAGGCTGAGTGGCGAAGAATTGATGCTTTTGAACTGTGGTGTTGGAGAAGACTCTTGAGAATTCCTTGGACTGCAAGGAGACCCAACCAGTCAATCCTAAAGTAAATCAGTCCTGAATATTCATTAGAAGGACTGATGCTAAAGCTGAAACTCCAATACTTTGGGCAGCTGATGAGAAGAACTGACTCATTGGAAAAGACCCTGATGCTAGGGAAGATCAAAGGCGGGAGGAGAAGGGGATGACAGAGGATGAGATGTTTGGATGGGATCACCCACTCAATGGACATGACTTTGAGTAAGCTCTGGGAGTTGATGATGGACAGGGAAGGCTGGCGTGCTGCAGTCCATGGGGTTGCAAAGAATCAGACATGTCTGAGCAACTGAACTGAACTCAGACTTCTCTGGCCACTTGATTTTAATATCTATTGTGAGTGACAGTTTCCAATGAAATACTGAATAACCTACCACTTTGAAGTAAGTCATGTGTCTCAAGGACAGCATCTGGCTAAGTCACCATCATTCAAATGAGAAGCAACAACAACATAAAAGCTTTATCACCAATACATCCTTAGGCTGACCATACTTTCCCATCTACATGTTTATGTATTCTTTTCTGTGGACAATCTGATGGTTAAATTGCCTCCAAAATTGAGGCAGGGCATGTTTACCTGCTCTGGAAGGTTATCCATTAACTCTCACTTAAACTAAAAGTCCTGTCAACTAGAAAATTGAAAGCATATTCCAGCAATTTCAATCTTAACTTGAAGAGTTTAAGGGCTTGAAGAGGAGTAGCCTCATACCTCTGTAGCTACTAACTGTTTCTTTTTATTGGAAGATCTGAAATGTCAACAACTTTCAAATCTTTATTGAACCCAGAAATCAATAAAGTATAACTCATAAAAGGGAGTATGGTTTATAGAAAGACTAATTAATGGCAATTTTTTTTTAGTTCTAACAGTATCCATCTTTTCAGAATGTCCATCAATATTGTGAAGACTGTCATAATATAACAAGAAAACTGAACTCAGTGTTAGAAATCAAAATTTTTGTAAAGATCCTATCTCTTATTTTTCTACAAGATATTGGGAAAATATTACCCTCTCTCATTCCCAATCTGGGTATAATGGACAGCTTCTCATTTTTCTCAAAAACATTACGTGGAGAACAAATCATAAAAACACTTAATATCTGGGATTGTCTTTGGAAAGTGCAATCATAAACAATGTTCCTAAAACAGCTCCAGTTTTTTTTTTTTTTTTTTTTTTTTTTGTTTCTGTTTCAGAAGAAATGTGACTCATAGAGATTCAAAAGTTTGCCCAAAACCTTACCCCAAAACAGCGATGTAAGTAGAACTAAACTCCAGACCAGTTTGCCTCCAACTTGGTGCTTGTTGCATACGCCATGCTTTGTTTCGCCCAACACACATTATTTCTTTCCTCTAAATATGTTCGTAGTAGATTTAGTTCCTTACTGAATTATTCAATCAAAAGTGATTGGGGGAGGGCTTCATCCAAGAGTTTCATAGTATTAATTGGTGTATATTTTTTATCTCCTAATTTGCTCTTTGTCAGACTATTAAGATCATCAAATTAAAAGACGCAAAATGAAATTAAAAGACGCTTACTCCTTGGAAGGAAAGTTATGACCAACCTAGACAGCATATTAAAAAGCAGAGACTTTACTTTTCTTACAAAGGTCCATCTAGTCAAAGCTATGGGTTTTCCAGTAGTCATGTATGGATGTGAGAGTTGGACTATAAAGAAAGCTGAGTGCTGAAGAATTGATGCTTTTGAACTGTGGTGTTAGAGAAGACTCTTGAGAGTCCCTTGGACTGCAAGGAGATCCAACCAGTTCATCCTAAAGGAGATCAGTCCTGGGTGTTCATTGGAAGGACTGATGTTGAAACTGAAACTCCAACACTTTGGCCAGCTGATGCAAAGAGCTGACTCATTTGAAAAGACCCTAACGCTGGGAAAAATTGAAGGCAGGAGGATAAGGGGACGACAGAGGATGAGATGGTTGGATGGTATCACTGAGTCAATGGACATGAGTTTGGGTGAACTCTGTGAGTTGGTGATGGACAGGGAAGCCTGGTGTCCTGCGGTTCATGGGATGGCAAAGAGTCAGATATGACTGAGCGACTGAACTGAACTGAACTGAAGATCATCAAGGGTAATTTAACTCATATATTATACAGTAACTCTCTCCATCATGAATCCATAATCTTGATTATTGGTTTTGTCCTTCTGACATGGATGTCTCCATGAAAAGATATTAAACCAATAGTTTATAGTTTTAAAGACATTTGGCTGGTTCTCTTTTTCACTATTGAAATAACCTGCAGATTACTGCTTTTGCCAAAGAGCCAATCATAGATCTCCTCCAACATAAGGAGGACTTGGATAATTTATGGTCTTTTTTCTCTGTGTTGAGAAGATAAATAGAGTTTGTTAAGAGTTAAAAGAGGAAAAATTGCCAGGCAAGAACAATCTTTTTTTTTTTTACTTTGGTAAATAGAATAGGAGTAACTTATACATACATTTTTATATGTTCAGTGCAGTTCAGTTCAGTTGCTCAGTAGCGTCTGACTCTTTGTGACCCAATGAACTGCAGCATGCCAGGCCTCCCTGTCCATCACCAACCCCAGAGTTTACCCTGACTCATGTCCATCGAGTTGGTGATGCCAACCAGCCATCTCATCCTCTGTCGTCCCCTTCTCCTCCTGCCCCCCAAACCTCCCAGCTTCAGGGTCTTTTCCAATGAGTCAACTCTTTACATGAGGCGGCCAAAGTATTGGAGTTTCAGTTTCAGCATCAGTCCTTCCAATGAACACCCAGGACCGATCTCCTTTAGGATGGACTGGTTGGATCTCCTTGCAATCCAAGAGACTCTCAAGAGTCTTCTCCAACACCACAGTTCAAAAGTATCAATTCTTCAGTGCTCAGCTTTCTTTACAATTGAACTCTCACATCCATACATGACCACTGGAAAAACTGTAGCCTTGACTAGATGGACCTTTGTTGGTAAAGTAATGTCTCTGCTTTTTAATATGCTATCTAGGTTGGTCATAACTTTCCTTCCAAGGAGTAAGTGTCTTTTAATTTCATGGCTGCAATCACCATCTGCAGTGATTTTGTAGTCCAAATAAAATAAAGTCTGATACTGTTTCCCCATCTATTTCCCATGAAGTGATGGGACAGGATGCCATGATCTTCGTTTTCTGAATGTTGAGTTTTAAGCCAACTTTTTCACTCTCCAATTTCACTTTCATCAAGAGGCTTTTGAGTTCCTCTTCACTTTGTGCCATAAGGGTGGTGTCATCTGCATATCTGAGGTTATTGATATTTCTCCCGGCAATCTTGATTCCAGCTTGTGCTTTATCCAGCCCAGCGTTTCTCATGATGTACTCTGCATATAAGTTAAATAATCAGGGTGACAATATACAGCCTTGACATACTCCTTTTCCTATTTGGAACCAGTCTGTTGTTCCATGTCCAGTTCTAACTGTTGCTTCCTGATCTGCATATAGGTTTCTCAAGAGGCAAATCAGGTGGTCTGGTATTCCCATCTCTTTCAGAATTTTCAACAGTTTATTGTGATCCACACAGTCAAAGGCTTTGGTATAGCCAATAAAGCAGAAATAGATGTTTTTCTGGAACTTTCTTGCTTTTTTGATGATACAGCAGATGTTGGCAATTTGATCTCCGGTTCCTTTGCCTTTTCTAAAACCAGCTTAAACATCTGGAAGTTCACGGTTCATGTATTGTTGAAGCCTGGCTTGGAGAATTTTGAGCATTACTTTACTAGCGTGTGAGATGAGTGCAATTGTGAGGTAGTTTGAGCATTCTTTGGCATTGCCTTTCTTTGGGATTGGAATGAAAACTGACCTTTTCCAGTCCTGTGGCCACTGCTGAGTTTTCCAAATTTGCTTGCATATTGAGTCCAGCACTTTGACAGCATCGTCTTTTAGGATTTGAAATAGCTCAACTGGAATTCCATCACCTCCACTAGCTTTGTTCATAGCGATGCTTTCTAAGGCCCACTTGACTTCACATTCCAGGATGTCTGGCTCTAGGTGAGTCATCACACCATCATGATTATCTGGGTCATGACGGCCTTTTATGTACAGTTCTTCTGTATATTCTTGCCACCTCTTCTTAATATCTTCTGCTTCCGTTAGGTCCATACCATTTCTGTCCTTTATCGAGCCCATCTTTGCATGAAATGTTCCCTTGGTATCTCTAATTTTCTTGAAGACATCTCTAGTCTTTCCTATTCTGTTGTTTTCCTCTATTTCTTTGCATTGATTCTTGAGGAAGGCTTTCTTATGTCTCCTTGCTATTCTTTAGGACTCTGCTTAAACATTGAAACACTCATTATCAAAATGAAAGAAGCATATAATTTATCATATTCCCTGAAACTGATGCAACCTTAATTCAACTTTTTTATTTAACAGGACCAAAATTATCTCATTTTATTAGTAATAGGAAAATTATAATATAGTACACCACTGTTGGGAATTTGACATACAAGTAAACAGATATCTCATATATTTTCAGTTTCTACTCAATATGTTTTAGGGGGAAAGACATTCAGAAATAGTTTAGATAGTGTTATTTTTTCATTATATAAGAAAATAGAGATCAAGCAGATGGTTTGATTTACTTAAGACATTAGAAGGCAATGTTGTGACCAATGTACCCTGGCCTTATCCCTCCAGGAAGCTTAACATTGGGGTTTTAAAGGTATAAATTTGAATCTTCCCATTTATGGGATGTTGAGCAAGATATAAAACAACTCTTCATCTTAATTTCCTACATCTTTAAATTTAGTGTAATATTGATACCTACCCTATAGGCAATGGAGTCTAAATAAGAGATAAAGTTTAACAGTTCAGTTCAGTTCAGTCGCTCAGTTGTGTCCAACTCTGTGACCCCATTGAACTGCAGCATGCCAGGCCTCCCTGTCCATCACCAACTTCCAGAGCTTACTCAAACTCATGTCCATTGAGTTGGTGATGCCATCCAACCACCTTATCCTCTGTCATCCCCTTCTCCTCCCACCTTCAATCTTTCCCAGCATCAAGGTCTTTTCAAATGAATCAATTCTTCACATCAGGTGGCTAAAGTATTGGAGTTTCAGTTTCAACATCAGTCCTTCCAGTGAATATTCAGGACTGATCAGTCCTTCCAGTGAATATTCAGGACTGATTTCCTTTAGGATGAACTGGTTGGATCTCCTTGCAATCCAAGGAACTCTCAAGAGTCTTCTCCAACACAACAGTTCAAAAGCATCAATTCTTTGCTGCTCAGCTTTCTTTATAGTTCATCCATACATGACTACTGAAAAAACCATAGCCTTGATTAGACACACCTTTGTTGGCAAAGTAATGTCTCTGCTTTTTAATATGCTGTCTAGGTCGCTCACAACTTTTCTCCCAAGGAGTAAGCCTCTTTTAATTTCATGTCTGCAGTCACCATCTGCAGTGATTTTGAAGCCTCCCCCCACCCCACCAAAAGAAAATAGTCCGCCATCATTTCCACTGCTTCTTCATCTATTTGCCATAAAGTGACACAGATCACACATAACGGTTGACATCTCATAATGGCTCTTTGGGTGGTAGCACTTGAGATTGATTTTTGTTTCTCCAATGCCCAGGCCAACTCAGATGCTTCTAACTTATCGTTGCATCTAGCACATACAACCATCTTATTGGCTATCCTTTCATTATGTTAGGGTCTATGTACTCAGTACTTTTCAGGTGTTCACTGAAGGCAGGGTGCCGGGAGCCTGCGAGAGACATTCCACTCGTGACAAAGGTCATGAGGAAGGAGGCTCGGCATACGCAAAGGTGGGATTGAGCCTCGGGAGTGCCCCCGGATATTCTCAAGCATCTATCCCCAAAAAACCAGAGTCTGCCTACTTTATTGCTTTGTGCTCTCACCTCTGACTTTGCTGGGGGCTGTCCCCCACCACCATCTCGCTCTCTCTGTCAAAGAGTTAACTTACAGCTCCAATTAATAAAGTTCCTGGGCAATTAGGAGTGTTTAAATCCACTGAGCTACCCCTCAGATGGCTCTCTAACTCGCCTGACAAGTTTACCCGGACAGCTACAGCTATGCATACGATTGTTTACAGTCTCCCAGCCTCGAGAGGCACGGGAAGCTTAAGATATTCAAATAGCTTAGAGCCTCTCAGAGAGTTAGAAACTGTCAGAATAAAACTAGTAAAAGATTTCTTTGATGAGCCAATGTTTGTTGCCAAGTTTCCACATCCCCTGTATTGTATCCTTGAATGTGTATTAATTAATATAGTTGGTATGTAGAAAAAATAAGTAGTGGCCTTGGTGTTAGTAACTTTAGACCCTTAAGGTAATAAATTCTTTCCTTTGTAAACCCATTACACATCCGCCCTATAGGAATGTAATTTTATCTTCGAAAAATGGTGCCAAACCTTAAAATAATTACTCTTAGAGAAAATAAGTCTTTGTTGATAAGTCCTTGTCAAGAGTCATAAAATGTTAATAGGCCTCTGGCCAGAAGATGATGTAAATCACCTAAACCATTTGTATACGATAAATTTGCAGGAAAGAAACCCTGGTTTTTGATAAGCATCAAAGACTGCTGACTTTACATACCCTATTATTCTCTGTGTGTAACTTAGGGTATAAAAACCCCTGTTGAAAATAAAGCTACGGGCCTTGCTCGCCAAAGCTTAGTCTCCCCATGTCATTCTTCCCCTCAATTTTCAGCTGAGTGTCCATCTGGAGCACGGATATCCTCTGCGACCATTTATTTACCTGGGCTTCTAAGACCCACTCGAGAAGGTGTCTAAGGTGGGGCACCTTCCGCTATTCGAGAGGGCGCCTGCGGCCTCCGTGGTCAGAGCTAACCTGGTGTCACAGGTTATATTGATTTTCCATGTAAACCAAGCCACTCAGCTTCTTTTCTCCACTGAATTTTCCTACTGATCTATCCTCTTTTTATTACTCTTTATATCTCTAATTAACATCTGAATAGGTCGCCTAGCTGTCTCTCCTTCGAATACCCTGGATCATCTGGGGCTGGACCTCGGCAGCAGGGTCCACCTTTTTTGTTGTTTTCATGCTGAAAAATAATGCAGTTCTAGGGTTGGATGTGTGAATGTAACATTAAGGCAAAGAATGCTTTTTTAGTGAATGACTCTCAACTTCAGATACATAGTAGAAGCTTGATGTAAGTATTAATATTTTTGTATATAAATCAAATATTTGAAAGTGATGTATGTGTCACTTAGCCCATCCAAGTGTGTTAATCTCTCAAGCATGTCCAACTCTTTGTGACCCAATGGACTGCAGCCCCCCAGGCTCCTCTGTCCAGGGGATTCTCCAGGCAAGAATAATGGAGTGGGTTGCCATTCTCTTCTGCAGGGTATGTTCCCCACCCAGGGATTGAACCCAGGTCTCCCATATTGCAGGCAGATTCTTTACTTTCTGAGCCACGAGGGAAGCCCCCTTAGCCCATACTTGTAATCTAATTTTATGTTATGTCTTTGAACCTCACAAAGTTGACACATAGTAGGGCCTTCATTAATGCTGACTGAAGCATACATGAATACACTAATTAATGTATGGCATGCATAGGCACCTTTCATAGCTATCTTTAGAAAAAAATTCTAGACAGTAAATATTCTTAAGCAGAAAGAAAACTCAAGAAACAAATCGATACATACTACAATTCATCCTGTTTCAAATCTGACTTTACAGAACTTCAGGAAATGGGTAGTACATGAAGAATGAGGCAAAACAATTAGACAAATCTTTGTTTTAAAAACTCAGTTGAATTAAGTGTTATTGTAACCCTGGTTCTCAATCAGTCTATCTAATGGAAAAAATTCCAGTGTCCAAAATTTCCCTGTGGGGAACATTTCTGAAAGGTTTGAAATATTTCAGAGGGCCCTGGGTTGTCAGTGCCATAGACTATTTCATGCTGATGAGTGGATATGTTAGAAATATTATTTAAAATTATTTAATCCTGTTTTACTCATTATTGATGACATTCCCACACAGAGCCACAAAAGGCCTTAATTTAGCATAGAAAATGTGTATAGATACAGACATTGAAAGCATCTTTTCTCTTTTATTTATGATCCTTGATGTACCCTCTCTTCTTTGCTACCACAATTTTGCCACTATGGCCAGCAGTTGATTACGACAAGCGCTTTGCTTCTCCATAATAATCGATTGAACCCTAATTCCTTACATTTTGACTGTTTTTTGTTTGTTGGTTTGGTTTTTGCATGCAATACAAACACCATTCATATTCAGAACAAGTAGAAGACTAGTGATAGAATTTGAAGGAACTGATTATGTCTATGAACATGTCACTACTGCCAAATATACCAACTGGTTTTACAACATTAGACAAAGTCACTAGTTTTCAAAGACTTCCCAGATGGGGAGATACTCTTGTTGAGAGGTGGCTACTCTGAGGTAGGTTAACATCTCAAGACATTTTAAAGCATTATCACCCCAGCAAAAACAATTTTAGCTAGTGCTTTCCACCGTAGGCACTTCCGGAGAAGAGCAAAGCCCTGCAGGAGAAAAAGGCGGAATAAATACCATGGTTACTTCCCATCAGTAGCTGGGCATAGGTTTTCTGAAGACTCTCTGTCTGGTTTGCACTTATGCTGGGAGCTGGTTAGACGGTCAAGACTGTCCTTGGCCTCTCAGAAGGAGGGTGTATGAGTCATATCTTAAGTATAAGTTTAAAAAACACAAAGTCTTCTGTTTTTTAGACTTATCCTTTCTAGGTTTCTAAATAGGAACTTAGATTTCATCTCCCCAAGAGGAAAAGGAAAAAAAAAAAAAAAATGATGGAGAGCTCAGGCAAATCACACAGGTGAATAGAGGTCTATATTGCCTGAATGAAGGGGAGAATAAAATTAACTAAACCAAGGAAAACTGGCCAAATAACACTTTGGTTTAATTGGTGTAAAATATTACTTAGTCTGAATTATCTGGACAATCACTTCTCTGTTTTTCACTTAATTTGCCAATGCATACAAGGCCCGAGGATGGGTACATTTAGAGTCTTGATGATCCAATTTGGATGTCTTCCTTGATCAAATTCTCTGTGTAATTACTCAACTGTCCAACTCTTTTTGGCTTGAACATACTGCCTTTGCACTCCTCTGGGGCACAATTATCACACTGGAAATCTCTTCTGTAAGTTCTGGTCTCACTGAGAGAGAGTAAAAGGCAAAACGTATCTATTAGACTATAAAGACTTGCTCAGAGACATTTTAGAACAAAGCTACCTGTTTTTAAATCTCGCATTTATTCTCCAAATCAACATTAATTTTTCATTTAGTGATAGCCTAGTTTCTGTGTTTCAGAATGGAGACCACCCTCCTTTGACAAATAACTTATCTGTTCTTGTTTGGTTGAGTGAGACAAGCAAACTGAGGGCAGATACTAGACAGAAGAGTTTCTCCCCACCAGAGAGGGAAATTTTTAGAGGGGATAGAGGATAAGTTTTAAGAGAAAGTCACATTGTTGGAGTAATTGAGTAATAGAGAACAGAGACATTGAAGGGTTTTATGAAATATTTGTTGCTTTCCCACCAGACCTTAGGTAAAATGCCCATTTCTCCTGAATTTCCACAGTCTTGGAACCATCAAGTGTTTAAGAACTGAACCTTGGTGCAGTGTGACCCCCTTATAGAGTAGAAGTTGCCATCTTGAGAGGTTGTGATAACTGGGTTGCGTATAAAACTGATTTAGCTCTGCGCTCGGCTCTGGGTCATTGTATCCTCTTTCATATGCCTCACTTAAAAGCATATATTTTATCTGTCTTTAAAATATATGCTTTTAAGTGAGGCATATGAAAGACCAGAGGGAAGGTACGGGGAGGGAGGTGGGAGGGGGTTCAGGATGGGGAACATGTGTACACCCGTGGCAGATTCATGTTGATGTATGGCAAAACCAATACAAAAGTAATTAGCCCCCAAATAAAATAAATAAATTTAAATTTTTTTAAAAAAGCATATATTTTATCCATCTTTCTATAACTTCACTGTGCTTGGCACACTTCTTTTCAAAATTGTAAATATACAGTGGATTTTTTTTTTTACACAAATGAATATCTTAACAAAAACACCATTCTCTGGATATCAAAGCTTCAGTTATATAGAGATAATGGGACTTTCTTTCTAGGTAGAATTCTACCTGCAGTAAGGGTTCAATAAAGTGATTTAATTAAAGTTGCCCTATTTATAGGTCTTTGATTACCTATAAGAGGCTTCAACATCTGTCTCCTTTGCCAGTGCCACTGTGAAAGCCACGCAGACCACATCCTGCTCATTTCCAGGTGGCATCATTCTCAAAGACCATGGAGTCACCATTCACTCTATAACATGCTATCCCTGTACATCTAAAGCATTCTTGGCATTCCCTTGCAGCTTCATCAATGTGTAGGGTTTCCCATTCCTTTCTAAAATGCACATATCTATCTATGCACATAATCCTAGAACAGTGGTTTCTGAAGCAAAGCACTTGCCGGGCAGTAGATATAAATGACTATGTAGCTGGGTGCAGAAAATAGAACCTCTCATTGTAAGCATTTCAGTGGACAAAAAGAAGCTTTTCAAATATTTACCACACAAATTGCCACTTGCTCTCCTGAGTCTGTCCATATGGAAGATGGCCACACATCAAGAGGTGTGTCCCAAGGGGAAGACGGAACTTTTGTAGCTCAGCAGAGATGATGGAGACCACCTCAGTGCCGCACCACCGTCGATCATACTATGATGGATTATAGTTTACATCTATCTGGCTATGTGTATTTAGGATTTTACTTTTGATATTAATTAAACTATGTTTCAGAGGGAAAACCACTAGACCATTCAGGTATGACCTAAATCAAATCCCTTGTGATTATACAGTGGAAGTGAGAAATAGATTTAAGGGCCTAGATCTGATAGATAGAGTGCCTGATGAACTATGGAATGGGGTTCGTGACATTGTACAGGAGATAGGGATCAAGACCATTCCCATAGAAAAGAAATGTAAAAAAGCAAAATGGCTGTCTGGGGAGGCCTTACAAATAGCTGTGAAAAGAAGAGAGGTGAAAAGCAAAGTAGAAAAGGAAAGATATAAGCATCTGAATGCAGAGTTCCAGAGAATAGCAAGAAGAGATAAGAAAGCCTTCTTCATCGATCAATGCAAAGATATAGAGGAAAACAACAGAATGGGAAAGACTAGGGATCTCTTCAAGAAAATGAGAGATACCAAAGGAACATTTCATGCAAAGATGAGCTCAATAAAGGACAGAAATGATATGGACCTAACAGAAGCAGAAGATATTAAGAAGAGATGACAAGAATACACAGAAGAACTGTACAAAAAAGATCTTCATGACCCAGATAATCACGATGGTGTGATCACTCACCTAGAGCCAGACATCCTGGAATGTGAAGTCAAGTGGGCCTTAGAAAGCATCACTATGAACAAAGCTAGTGGAGGTGATAGAATTCCAGTTGAGCTATTCCAAATCCTGAAAGATGATGCTGTGGAAGTGCTGCACTCAATATGCCAGCAAATTTGGAAAACTCAGCAGTGGCCACAGGACTGGAAAAGGTCAGTTTTCATTCCAATCCCAAAGAAAGGCAATGCCAAAGAATGCTCAAACTACCGCACAATTTCACTCATCTCACACGCTAGTAAAGTAATGCTCAAAATTCTCCAAGCCGGGCTTCAGCAATATGTGAACCGTGAACTTCCTGATGTTCAAGCTTGTTTTAAAAAAGGCAGAGGAACCAGAGATCAAATTGCCAACATCCGCTGGTTCATGGAAAAAGCAAGAGAGTCCCAGAAAAACATCTATTTCTGCTTTATTGACTATGCCAAAGCCTTTGACTGTGTGAATCACAGTAAACTGTGGAAAATTCTGAAAGACATGGGAATACCAGACCACCTGATCTGCCTCTTGAGAAGTTTGTATGCAGGTCAGGAAGCAACAGTTAGAACTGGACATGGAACAACAGACTGGTTCCAAATAGGAAAAGGAGTACGTCAAGGCTGTATATTGTCACCCTGTTTATTTAACTTATATGCAGAGTACATCATGAGAAATGCTGGACTGGAAGTAACACAAGCTGGAATCAAGATTGCTGGGAGAAATATCAATAACCTCAGATATGCAGATGACACCACCCTTATGGCAGAAAGTGAAGAGGAACTCAAAAGCCTCTTGATGAAAGTGAAAGTGGAGAGTGAAAAAGTTGGCTTAAAGCTCAACATTCAGAAAACGAAGATCATGGCATCCTGTCCCATCACTTCATGGGAAATAGATGGGGAAACAGTGGAAACAGTGTCAGACTTCATTTTTCTGGGCTCCAAAATCACTACAGATGGTGACTGCAGCCATGAAATTAAAAGATGCTTACTCCTTGGAAGGAAAGTTATGACCAACCTAGATAGCATATTCAAAAGTAGAAACATTACTTTGCCAACAAAGGTTCGTCTAGTCAAGACTATGTTTTTTCCTGTGGTCATGTATGGATATGAAAGTTGGACTGTGAAGAAGGCTGAATGCCGAAGAATTGATGCTTTTGAACTGTGGTGTTGGAGAAGATTCTTGAGAGTCCCTTGGACCTCAAGGAGATCCAACCAGTCCATTCTGAAGGAGATCAGCCCTGGGATTTCTTTGGAAGGGATGATGCTAAAGCTGAAACTCCAGTACTTTGGCCACCTGATGCGAAGAGTTGACTCATTGGAAAAGACTCTGATGCTGGGAGGGATTGGGGGCAGGAGGAGAAGGGGACGACAGAGGATGAGATGGCTGGATGGCATCACTGACTCGATGGAGGTGAGTCTGAGTGAACTCCGGGAGTTGGTGATGGACAGGGAGGTCTGGTGTGCTGCAATTCATGGGGTCGCATAGAGTCAGATACCACTTAGTGACTGATCTGATCTGATCTGATCTGAAACTATGTTTCACAGAATAGATGAAAGACCTGAGATGATTCCAGAAAAGTAGCTGCAGCTATACCACTGATGAAGTACAAATGGAAATCTCCATGCCAATGTCTGGTCTTCTTGCTGCTGCTGCTGCTACTAAGTCTTTTCAGTCGTGTCCGACTCTGTGCGACCCCATAGATGGCAGCCCACCAGGCTCCGCGGTCCCTGGGATTCTCCAGGCAAGAACACTGTTGTGGGTTGCCATTTCCTTCTCCAGTGCATGAAAGTGAAAAGTGAAAGTGAAGTCTCTCAGTCGTTTCCAACTCGCAGCGACCCTATGGACTGCAGCCCACCAGGCTCTTCCATCCATGGGATTTTCCAGGCAAGAGGACTGGAGTGGGGGTGCCATTTCCTTCTCCACTGGTCTTCTTGAAGAAGTGAAGTGAAGTCGCTCAGTCGTGTCTGATTCTTTGCGACCCCATGGACTGTAGCCCACCAGGCTCCTTGGTCCATGGGATTTTCCAGGCATGAATACTGGACTGGATTGCCATTTCCTTCTCCAGGGTTTCTTCCCGACCCAGGGATTGAACCCAGGTCTCCCGCATTGTACACAGACGCTTTACCGTCTGAGCTACGAGGGAAGCAAAGGCATGATAGGAAGAGGCCAACCAAATATGATTTAAGCAAAGTCAAACATTAAAATTGCCAGTGACTATTTAAAATAGGGGCTTATTTCTAATTCCATGAACAAAGAATCTACTCTAGGTTATTTTGTTCCTTGAGAGACTAACAATTGATCAAAAGCATGAGAAAATGAGTCATCTATAACATGAAATCAAACTTCTATGATTCTCAGAAACATTTTAAATACACTGCTTCACAAAATTTGTTTTGAAGTATTTGTAAATAACAAATACATAAACGAATAAATATATTCAAATAAATCTGCAAATATTGGAACTGTGTTCTCAAAAACATCTTAAAATACTCAGTTTTGCTTTTGAACCAATTTCTTAAGTTCTCTTTCCCTTATGTGTGATAAGGCATGTTTAACAAACATTACCCGAACTACTTTTAATCCAGGTTGCCCCCTCTATAATAATGTTCCATTATGACTTTTTAATCTTGCACATTAAGGACTTTCATTAAAGTGAGTTCAGGTTAGCATTTTTTAACCTGTTCTAAAATGTTAACATGAGCCACAGTGGGCTACCAGCTCAATAATCTTCCAATTGTCCCAAGCTCCAAATAGCCCATTGAGGTTCTATTTGTTCCAGTCTATTGATTAAATATGTATTTGTGTGGTTTTTAAAAACATTTAGTTATTTACATAAGAGGCCTGAACAGCTGGTCTACTAGGTAAAAGGCATTAGGAGATAGTTGAATGTTAGACCCATTCAATTTAAATACATTTTTTATAATGAAAAAAAAATTAAGTCAAAAATCTCTTACCTTTGATTCTATTCTTCTCTATCATGTAAGCATAGATAGTAATCACATGACCTGCATATTAAAGCCTGTTGTAAGAGACACCTGAAGAAAGTCAGATTTGATCATGCTGTGGGGCAGTGACTATACCAAAGAGATAAGATTTCAATGGTATTTCATTATTTCTTCTTCTTTTCTTTTAATATCACAGGTAGTTTGACCACACTATGGAGTCATTTCAAAATTACAGACACTACTTTTTTGAGTTCAGTAGGTTTAATTACTTTTTAAAATATATACTGATAAACTAGGACAATCTAATAACAGATATGTACTTTTTATATTTAATATGCTTTGCCAAGATATTCACTGCAGATATTTATTCCCTGCCCCCTCCCCGCCAGCCATCCCTTTTCAAATTCCTGAAATAACTTAGATTTCTATGTTAATGCATACACACACCTACACACAAACTTAACACTGCATATTCTAAAGACATTATGTTGAACTAATCCTGGAATACTCTCAAAAGTAAACCAGGAGAAACTGGTCTTGTGAACAAAATATTCTTTCAGTACCTAAGAAAGCTACAACCAAGCTAATAATTCTTTGCAATCATGCATGCTAAATTG
This sequence comes from Bubalus kerabau, assembly GCF_029407905.1. NCBI lineage: Eukaryota > Metazoa > Chordata > Mammalia > Artiodactyla > Bovidae > Bubalus > Bubalus kerabau. The sequence goes on along the minus strand of NC_073644.1, from coordinate 21,428,561 downwards.
CTTCAGTCATGTCCAGCTCTTTGCGACCCTATGGACTGTAGCCTTGCAGGCTCCTCTGTCCATGGGATTCTGCAGGCAAGAATATTGGGGTGGGTTGCCAAGCCCTCCTCCAGGGGATCTTCTCAACTCAAGAACCAAACCCGTATCTCTTATGTTTCCTGCAATGGCAGGGGGGTTCTTTACCACTAGGGCCACCTAGGAAGGCAAAATAATTATTTACCTATGCTGAGAAAATAAAAATAAGTGGTATGTAATTGTCCAGGTTTAAAGAGTTCTGATTTTATGCTCCTTTATATGCATAATGAATATTTTATATGTTTTATTTCATCTCCTTAAATGTAAACTTCTTGCAGACAACGACGATGCTTTTAGCTCATCCTGACCATTTTATTGATCAAGAACAAGTTCCACAGATCTAATATCTCCTATCTTTTTGTTGTTGGTCAGTTGCTAGGTTGTGTCCAACTCTTTTGACCCCATGGACTGCAGCACATCAGTTTTCTCTGTCCTCCACTATCTCTAGAGTTTGCTCAAATTCATATCTGTTGAGTTGGTGATGCTATCTAACCATTTCGTCCTCTGACACCACCTTCTTCTTCTGTCTTCAATGTTTCCCAGCATCAGGGTCTTTTCCAATGAGTCCACTCTTCACATTAGATGGCCAAAGTATTGGAGCTTCAGCTTCAGCATCAGTCTTTCCTATGAATATTCAGGGTTGATTTCTTTATACTTATAAGTTATAAATTAAAAATTAATTTTTATATGTTACCTAGGCAAGTGTATCTTCATGACAACCCAGAGGCTAAGTTGAATTTAAAATTCTCAGACTCCTCAAAGCTCTTTTTGATCATGAAGGTATTGAAAACCTAGCTTTTCACATGGGATCTCACCACACCTGCCTTTCTTGCCATCCTTGTATAGTTGCAGTGGAAGGGAGTCCTCAGGTGTGTGTGCCTCACCTCTTAGAAACTTTCCCCTTAAATGTCCCTTGGCTTCCCTTCATGTCTAGGGGTTTGCACTCCCAATATACTATTCAACCTCTGAAAACAAAAAAGGGGGAAAAGCCCATGCAGTTGCTAGGAGTACACTCAGAACCATTTATAAAGGGAATTCCAAGGTCTCTAGCATACAGAGCAGAATCTGGAAGTGACAGCCAACTCCTTGTTGGCGTGTCCCTTTAGCTCAAGGAATACCCTCTCCTGGCCCAGCTGTAAGGTTACTGTTGCTTTTTGTTTGTTTGTTTTATGTGGCCCATTTTAAAATTGAAATTGTTAAAATATCATTTCTGTTTTATAGTTTGTCTTTTTTCCGTGAGGCTTGTGGCATCTTAGCTCTCTGACCAGAGATGAAACCCACAATCCGAGCACTGGCACGTAAAATCTTAACCACTAGACTGCCAGGGAATCCCCCGTGTGGAAGGTGTTTACTGTACATTTGTATCCCTCCTGGTCTTGCAAAGCACTGCTTGGTAAATGTTGACTGATTGAAGGTTATTTGATTAATGTTAAGTGAACTTTACAGTTTATTCACTCACCATAACCACTACTCTGGAAAATGAAATCCATGAGATAAATATTGTATTGATTAACCTCTCTGCAACCACAGTCATCAAATAAAATGAATAATTCACTCACTCTTATTTTCACATGCTAGCCTGAAATCTTGGTTTCCTTTTAGAACAAACTTGGAATTTTCATGCAGTAAATATAGGAAGTAACTCAAAATCCCCTAAATTTCAAATTTATAGACTGCTTGAGAGCATTCAAATATTGTTAATACTGCCTGGCTATTTAGATAGCCAGAGGACGTAGAAGGGCCTCCATCACTAATGTCTCATGGTTTATTTGAAGTAGCTGGTGTCATATTGATTGTAATACCATTGCTTCTATGTTTTGTTAGAAACATGACTTCTAAGAGAATAAAAGTATCCTTTAATTTTAAAAGTTACTGAATTTCATCATGTTTTTCTAAAAAGAAATGGAAAAAAACAAATTTCCAACTCTATCATCTCTTCTCTCTGTTTGGTCTAGCAGCTGCTTTGGACATTTTGCAAAAACATTTTTGAAAATATGATCTGCAATTTTAGACACTCGATTTTTCCTGTAGGAATTATAAACACTTTTTGAGTCCAGTTCTCTGTGCTTCAGTTTTTACTCAAACTTGATCAAAACCCAGGATGAGAGAGATGTGTGAAAAACTCAAACTCAAGTTCCTCTACCAAAAAGTTAAAATGGATAATTCAAACAGCAAAAGTATGTTGATTTGAATGTAATGTCTTTAAATCAATGGTTGCATTTTAATGTTTCATACAATTAGCACATTATTGATATGTCATGGATAAATAAATAAAACATTAATATCTATTTCTAGGAATTTCAAACAATTATTAACTTCATGCATGGTAATTTCTAATTTTGTTTACATTTATGTTACTAAGCCTGGTACTAAGGTATGGGGCAAATCAATAAACTTCTAGCACAGAGGTAGCATACCCGAAAGATATCATACAGGGAATGGCACCACCACCATGAGTGATTGACACAAAATAGGAACATGCAAACTGGATGGAAATAAAACAGAAATACACAAAATGAGAAGAAAATATTATTTAACTGTTGCTGCAAATCAATTAAGTTATATTAGTTTTTCACTATAATAAGATGTTAAGCTTCAAGTAGAACCATGGCATATTTTGATCTAACAAAGAGACCCAATGTAACAACATTTAAGGAAAAATTCAAATCTTAATGATGCATGAATCAGTATTCTGCGTGAGTCTCATACCTAGGTAAATTAGAAAACTTGTATGAATTTGAAATTATTTAAATATTCTAATGGATGCATTACTGTTGTAATGTCTTTCTTCCACATAGTTTTTGTTTTGTTTTTAAGGATTTTGAAAATAAGAACATGTATAAGTGTGATGCATTTGTTATCTATTTTTCTCCAGTAAAAATTATGAACAACATTCATTTTACACAAAGCATTGTTTAAGTCCCTAATGAGGTGCAAGGTATTGATAAACTACCTAAGGTTAAAAAAAAAAAAAGGTAATCACTCCTACATCTTTAAAAAATGTCTAAGTGCTATTGGTTTTAGATTTCCTGTTGGCACATGTTAATCCTCTCCTGTTTAATGTGGCTTTTTATGCATCTTACTTTCCTCAACATCCTGTGCAACATTTATAATAGCTAAATGGCTTCATACAATCCTTGGCATCTGAAAGAGGCATTTCTTTCTTTCTTTTCCCCATCAGGTCAAGAAGCTCAAACATTTGACCATCTTTACACATTTCCCCCAGGGATGCTACAAGAAACAGGAGGATGCAATGGTTTTCTCTCTGTTGCCTGCAAGTGTGGCAACTCTCTTTCTGACAAAGAAAATGAATGGAAAGGTAAATGAAATGTCAGGATAACTCATGGCTTAACTCAGGTCATCTGTTGAGAGAGAGAGGGAGAGAGAAACACACACAAACCTCTTTCCTGAGGTTTATATAAATCCTTATATAATTATTTCAATGCTTAATTAAAGCTGTTAGTGGTATGCTTTTCCTGCAAATGAATGAAACAACTCACACTCATATTTGGCTTCTATAGGGAATATATTTTACATTTTTCCAGGTCATAGAGGGTTTACTTGATGATGCTCAAAGTGCAATCTGCTTGACCTGGAATCAAGAATAGCTGTTTGTCTGCCTTTTGACCCACCCACAAATAAGTCAGTGATCCCTCCCTAGACGTTGTGGTATGGCTTCATCATAGGGCAGGGCATGCAACAGTGTACTCCAACTCACGTCCATTATTATGGATCTTTTCTTTGCAATCAAAAGACTTCAACTTAAAAGGTCATCTGCTGAGATGCTTTTTAAGGTATCCTTTGCTCAACGCTCATTCCAGCAAATGCTAATTTACCAGAAGTCCTAAATAATTTGGTTATTTTCTGTACACAAATACTCTTATGTTTGTAATGTTCTAAGAAAATTAAGGACTCAGTGTAATTTTTTTACATGTAAAATTTTAAAATGTAGTGCCGTTTGTGGTCCTGGGCATCAGTAAATTAGGTGGAGAGCCTGAGATGGGATTCCTGGCTTATCAAAGTTCTTAGTGACAAAAATGTCTCCATCCACTGACATTGAAGTTACATATGATTAAACTTTTGATTGTGGCACTATTTGGGGAAGACAACTCCTGTTAAGATGTAATCCTGTTACTTAGCAATTAACTTGTCACTGCCTTTAACACTCATGAAGAAATTAAAATGGATATGTAAAAAATACGGATATTCATCTAGAAAGTCCAATAAAAGGAAAGAAGTTGAATCTGCCTTACCCAGACTGAATCTACAGAGAGACTCACAATATGCCAACCAGAGTGCAGGAGAAAATGTTCAGGTGGATAGAAATGGTAGGAAGTAGGGAGACGAAAGAAAAGCAGCTCAGGGCAGAAGGGAACAATCCTGCCCTTTCTAGTGGAGGGTATTCAGCATTTCAGGAGTTCTGGCCTTGGGCAAAGTGACCTCAGTGCAGATCCCAAAGCTGTGGTGAGTCAATGGGACAGGATTGCTCTGTGGGACCTGCCTTTCCTAAGAGTAAGTACCTTGATGGCACTGACTACAGCAGAAGAAGTACCAAGAGACCAGTGACGATGACATCACAACACAAAACTCATGGGGATGAGGTACTCAGTGAAGTGTATGTAAAAGGTAAAGAAAGCTAGGAGAAAAGTTCTGAGCATCCCCCACAGTCAATATTCTCTTGCAGAACAAATGGAATCTAGATTGGATTCCTTGGAGGAAAAGCTATGACAAATATAGACACTGTATTAAAAAACAGAGACATCCCTTTGCTAGTGAAGGTTCATAGGGTCAAAGCTAGTAGTAGTCCTGTAGGGATATGAGAGTTGGCTCATGAAGAAGGCTGAGCACCAAAGAATTGATATTTTCAAACTGCGGTGCTGGAAAAGACTCTTGAGAGTTGCTTGGACTGCAAGGAGATTAAACCAGTCAGTCTTAAAAGAAATCAACCTTGAATATTCATTGGAAGGACTGGTGCTGTAGCTGAACCTTCAGTACTTGGGCACCTGATGTGAAGAACTGACTACTTGGAAAACATCCTGACACTGGGAAAGATTGAGGGCAGGAGAACAAGTGGAGGATAGAATTTGAATGTTTGGATGGCATCACCGACTCAATAGGCAGGAGTCTGAACAAACTCCAGGAGATGGTGAAGGACAGGGAAGCCTGGCTTGCTGCCAGTCCATGGGGTCACAAAGAGTCAGACATGACTGAGCGACTGAACAACAAGACTTCAGCAGTTCTGTCAAGGTCAGTTCAATTCAGTCACTCAACTGTGTCTGACTCTTTGTGACCACACGGACTACACCACGCCAGGCTTCCCTGTCCATCACACCACAGTTCAAAAGCATCAGTTCTTCGGTGCCCAGCTTTCTTTGTAGTCCAACTCTCACATCCTTATATGACCACTGGAAAAACCATAGCTTTGACTACATGGATCTTTGTTGGAAAAGTAATGTCTCTGCTTTTTAATATGCTGTCTAGGTTGGTCATAGCTTTTCTTCCAAGGAGCATGTGTCTTTTAATTTCATGGCTACAGTCACCATCTGAAGTGATTTTGGAGCCCCCCAAAATAAAGTCTGCCACTGTTTCCACTGCCTCCCCATCTATTTGCCATTAAATGATGGGACTGGATGCCATGATATTCATTTTCTGAATGTTGAGTTTTAAGCCAACTTTTTCACTCTCCTCTTTTACTTTCATCAAGAGGCTCTTTAGTTCTTCTTTACTTTCAGCTGTAAGGATGGTGTCATCTGCATATCTGAGGTTATTGATATTTCTCCCGGATATCTTGATTCCAACTTGTACTTCATCCAACCCAGCATTTTACAAGATGCACTCTGCAGATGAGTTAAATAAGCAGGGTGACGATATACAGCCTTGACGTAATCCTTTCCTGATCTCAATCCAGTCTGTTTTTCTATGTCCAGTCTAACTGTTGCTTCTTGACCTGCATACAGATTTTTTAGGAGGTCTGGTATTCCCATCTCTTGGAGAATTTTTCACAGTTTGTTGTGATCCACACAGTCAAAGGCTTTGGCATAGTCAATGAAGCAGAAGTAGATGCTTTTCTGGAACTTTTTTGCTTTTTTGATGACCCAGTTGATGTTAGCAATTTGATCTCTGGTTCATCTGCCTTTTCTAAATACAGCTTGAACATCTGGAATTTCATGGTTCACATACTGTTGAAGCCTGGCTTGGAGAATTTTGAGCATTACTTTGCTAGTGTGTGAGATGAGTGCAATTGTGTGGTAGTTTGAGCATTCTTTGGAATTGCCTTTCTTGGGGATTGGAGTGAAAACTGACCTTTTTCCATTCCTCTGGTCACTGCTGAGTTTTCCAAATTTTTTGGCATATTGAGTGAAACACTTGAAATAGCTCAACTGGAATTTCATCTCCTCCACCAGCTTTGCTTGTAGTAATGCTTTCTAAGGCCCACTTGACTTCACATTCCAGGATGTCAGGCTCTAGGTGAGTGATCACACCATTGTGCTTATCTGGGTCATGAAGCATGTGTCAAGGTGGCTCTCTCCATATAGAAAATAACTTCAAAAAGAACCTAGTATCCATAAACATATAAGGAAAATCGAACAGAATCCCTCTTCTGTTAAGTCTCCCATTCTGGTGAATGAGACAGTCAAAAACCAAAGCAAATCAACCATTAAATAGTGAGAAAGGACTGCAGGTTGCACAAAAATGTAGACAATAATTAGATGGGATTGTCCAGAAAGTCTTCTCTGAGGAGGTGACAGTTATGAACCAAAGAATAGCAAACAAAGGCAGAGAGCTTTTGAGTCCCTGAGTTAGGAAACAGCTTGACACATGCAAGGATAGAAAAAGAAAAATATTAAAAGGGTATCCAGGAATGGGGAGAATGCTTCTAGAAGAGTTGGTAGGAGATATAGGATCATAACACTGGGAAGAGGTTTGGAGTCACACTAAATACAAAGTCTGCAGGTATGAAAGGGGTTTGGCAAGATCATATATATAGCTACAAATGAACACTTTTGTGAGGACCCGGGGCAGAGCAAGGAAGGCACGGGTGAGTTAGAGCCATTGTCATTCAATGGAGATGTACAGGACAAAAGTGGGGGAAGCATGGAAATAATCCGCATGCTTTGAAGAAGCATTTGCATCAGCAGGTGAATTCTTCACCACTGAGTCAAACAAGATTAGTTGCTGTAATTCTGAAAGCAAAATTAAAGCACCTGAATGGTTGGCTTTATTGAGTAATGCATTCCACAGCAGGACAGTGTTCAAACCGAGTTTGAATGATATTTAAGTGAAGGTGGAGGGTCAAATACTCATATAAGGAGAGGCTGAAAATGATGACTTCTTGGTTCTTTTACTTCCTAGTGCCACTGCTATCAAGGAGTTCATAATCTGCTAGAATATTTAAGATGTGTAAGAGAAGTAAGCCATCTTGCAGAGCAGTAAGTGGTACAGTGTTATAGAAATTTTCTTTCAAAGGCAGCAAAAGTCTTTTTTTTTTTTTTTCCCCAAGGAATTCCTTCAAAAAATCAATGTGCTAAATCTGAGCCCATTTGATAAAGTCTGGCTCATTCCAGATGTTTCTGGTCTGGTCTGGTTTAGTCACTAAGCCATGTCCAACTCTTACGACCCCATGGATTGTAGCCTACCAGGCTCCTCTGTCCATGGGACTCTCCAGGCAAGAATACTGGAGTGGGTTGCCATTTCCAGATGTTCAGTCAGGTCTAAATTGTGATTTAAATTTCAAAACCTTAGTATTGTTTCCCTTACTCAACTTTTATATTCAAGAAGGCTTAAATGATGGAAATAATTTAACCAGTTAATTTCTTTGAATTTGATATTTGGACACATGACCTGGTAAATGGTTTCTGTCCCTCCAGTGGCTAAAGGGGACTCTTGAGAGTGCATTATCATAATTAAATTGATAGGACATATCATAGTTTACAAAGTTTATAGGAAATAACATTGACATTGAGATAACTCAGGATATATGTCTTCCACTTTATGCTCAGTCACAGACAGACCGGTTATATGAACAAATCAAGTTGGAGTGTGTTTCCAATCTGGATAACATGCTATGAAATGAACTCCATGTCAATTTTGTAGAAGGTTTTCCCATTTCCATGCTGCAGCAACTTACAAGAGGACCAACTTATAATGAAGTCCCAGTGCTGCTTTTTCGTGTCCTCTAGGAATTCAGATCCTGGGCAGAGGTCATTATCTTTCTGAACTATCACCCAACATTCAGAATGGAAGGTTCAGGGGACATGAATAATGCCACACTTAGCGGGGAGTGTCTGCGTTCCCAAGCTTACCAATTCCCACATGCCTTCCTGTCTACCTGTTGTGGCAGGGCTGCAGCAAGAAACCAATTATTTCAGAAAGCTTTTGTTTTGGAGTAAGACAGGTTCACTGACTGCTTGCACATTAATTCCTGGCTGTAGACATAATGACCACCTGGTTGCTTTTGCCTGCAAATGTGAGCTCACAGCAAAACAGCTCTCATGCACATACTCGACCACTAGTAAGCAGAAAAGAGATTAAGCCTCATGTGGGAGTGATTATGATTTGGGGGATTTGAGAGTGATTATGATTTAACCTACCAGAAGGCTTCAAAATAAGACTGTCTGACTTGCTTCTATGGTGCAGATAGATGAAGCGTCTTGCGTTGCAAGAACGCAAACAGATGTCAAAGCCAAAGATCCATGGAGAATCTCAATGATAGAAGAGAAAGGACTTCTGTTCAAATAACAGAAAGAATAACCATGGTGAAGGAGATGGGATCTCAGAATCCCAGGAAAGAAGTATGGCTAGTTTGGAAAGACTTTTAATAGTATAAATGTTCCAGTTTGTCTTCTTCCACTGAATTTATCAGGCTTCAATTAGGAATGTCAAATGTTTACACCAGTTGTTTCAACTGTAGAATGTAATACTGGAAGTTAGTTAAATAAATACTGGAGGACTTAAAAGATAAAATTGACCACTGAGGTAACAGGAAGTAGACACTAAAGAAGCAGCTTCCACTCTTCAGCCCCAGGAAAAGAGTTTGGAGTTGTTAGAATGTCAGCAATTGGAGGAACTGACAGAGCTGGAACCAGACATCTGAGGAGGGAATACCACCAAGCTGATGCCTCAAGAGCTGCAAAGAGGGCTCCTGTACAACTGGGGCATGGTCTTCTGAGGAACTACAAAACCTCTTAGGAGGAACAGTGGGACTGGTCTGGGTAGTGGAGCTAACATTTTTCAAGTTGGAGTTAAGTGCTACTGAAATCAAACATTGCTGCCAGAGTAAGAAGCATCTACAAACAAAAATATAAGCAAGAGTCTCTTCCTCTTCAAGCCTTTATATCCTTCTTTAGATACCACCTCATAGAGTAGGAAGACGCTTCAATATTTGGAGACAGTAGCTTAATGACCAGCATACTCACTATGTTAAATTTACTCTGAAACTTCATATAATAGTAGCTGGGATATCTTCCAACATGGCTTACCACTTTACCATGTGGAAAACAAAGCAGGGAAAGCTACAGTGACTGGTTCAAACATCCAAAACTTGAGACGACAGTTCCTAACTCCAGCTTACAGCCCTCTCCTCATGTCCAAACGTCTTTTCAGAATCTGGTTTTTCAGTGGGAATTCATGTGAGAAGATTCAGGGAAAAATAGTTCATCTTGCATTTTGCAAGCAGTTGTCAAGCCCCCGAATCTTCATCTTCTTTTGCAGGTCCACTACACTCCTTGAACTAGCACCTTCCATCTAGCAAACGCTCAGTAAAAACTTGCTATCTCTTGAGAATTTTTTTTTTTTTTAATATTCCAGTACCATCATCAGTGTGCTTTCCTACCTGTTGCCATCGGAACCTATGAGGCAAGAGGGTTGATTCCATTCAATTTGATAAGCAGGGAGCTTGGGTCTCTAACACTCTAGCCACTTACATGAATCACTTAACAAGTACATGAGCGGGAGATGGAAAGTAAATAGCCTATCAGAGGATCAATCCATACATTTAGTTCTCATGCCATTGTACTAAAATTATTCTTTTGTTTCTGACATTCTATTTAAAAAGTCTATTAAATCATAATGCTCAAAGTAGAGAAAAATATCCCTCTGTGCTCTCATGTAAAGCACTGTAAGTCCAAAATATGTTTGAGATATTGGACTAGATTTTTTTCCCCCATTTTTTGAAAGGAAACTGTATTTAAAAAGTTGAGAGTTATAGAAAAGAATTTAGCAGAAAAAAAAATGTGACACTTTGGAAAAGGAGTATATGAATTCAATAACAAAGACAGCTTTTTCCTTTTTTTTTTTTTTTCAATCTGTCCTTTCTTTCAGGTTAGAACTATTTATATATTCACTGATTTTACAATGGAGACCTTTTAAATGTATCAATAGATCAATAAATCCATGACTTTAATGGGGCAATTCTTCATTCAGTCTTTATGGGAGGGTTTCTCCTTGGATGGTCTATTATTTTGCTGCAAATGCTGCTACTGAAGAGATTTTTACCTATTGATCACAACTTTTAACGGTTGGTTTATCTGCAAAGCAAATGGCGAGACTTTGTAGACTTGGGTATGGTCTTTATCTATTCAAAGTAACAAATTAAATTAGATGAGCTTTCTTATTTCTTGAAATTCAAACCACATTTCTTGGTATTTGCCATCCCTTTCCACATTTTCTGAGGTACTGGTTCCCATCTCTGGGCCCTTTCTTTCTTTTTCTTCCACCTGGATCACCTCCACAGATATTTTCTACCCACAACAAGTGCACCTTTTTTCTGAAAGTCCACCTTATACCTCAGTCCCTTTCCAATGTCCTCCTATACAATCAACTTCTCATTACTCTCTCCTTTCTTAGAAATCTTAGAAAGATTTTCATCACATCTCTACCATCCACCCCTACTATACCAGCTGACCAGATAATAAGCACTATTGTGTTCTGAATGCCCCCTTGCTGAAATCATCAATCTGCATATTCATAACTAGAACGCTCTCCTACTTTTGTACAGCAATTTACAAATGCCAAAGCAGTTCAACAAACATTATTTCTCTGAGTCATATGGGAACTATAAAAGTGAGATTCTGTCATTTTCCTATAATTAAAGAAACTGAGAATCTGATTGGTTAAGAGAATATCTCGCCGTACTCTTCAGGAAAGGAAGAGTTAGGACTAGACACTAGAGTCTGAAAATAAATCCGAAGATCTTTTGGTTAGAAATTTTGAGATTTCCTTCTCTATATTTTATCTAGGGAGAAATTACTGAATCAACTCTAAGTGAAAGCAGGATAGAAAAAACTATTTAAATATGCTGTGATTATACTCAAAGTGTATATAGATATAGATATCTTTCATCAGAGTATCCTAAATAATTTTGTTCCAAATTCAGATACTCAGGAACCCACTGAAACCTGATAAATCGGATTGTTTGGTGCAACCCCTTAGAATTAACATTCTATTTCAAAATTTACTGATAGAGATCATTCAACAATTGAGGCAAAGTGTCTAGGTGGTTATATTTTGCTACCTTTTGAGTCCAAAGAGTGAAAGAACACTCTCCTTTACAACTTTGTCACTTGAAGCAAACTTTCTGAATTTTTAGATTCTTAATACTCTCTTTCATCACTTGCAAGTGTCATTTTCATGGACTAGATATAAAGTAGGTATAAAAACTGGCTAACACATCCGTCAATACATTTAACTGTAGCTGTCAACCCCCGGGGTATGTTTAAAGGTGAGAAGTTGGGGCAGGAAGCCATAGGTGGCAGAATACAATATTTTTCCAACACTGTAGACAGGCAAAGAGCATTTCATTTTCAGGGCACATACTCATTTTTAGTGACCACTGTTCTTGATTTTCCTTGGAATAAATGAATGCAAAGGTAATTTGGAACAAAACTAGCACTGTTACTAGAAATATAGTTTCTGAGATGTAGGTAGTCTTCTCTTTGAGAACGAGTTTGGAGATAATTTTCTGCCCCCATCATGGATGTTGGACGTGCCTCCATTTGACTGGAAGTAGCTCAGAGGGTGCATGGGATGGAGCACATGTAGAACGAAGAGTGTTGGGCAGCCACTGAAGTGCAAAGGAAAGACAATACCAAGAGAGAGAAGGATTCAGACTAAAAGGAGTCTTTGGGCATCCTGGCCATCTCAGTGTTGGACAATTCATCAATAACACACACTCTCAATATGAATGCATTTGTAATATCTCTTATATGCCATTTTCCTGCATATCTGTATATGTGTATTATATACTTGTGTGAATGCAATCTTACGTTTATTCCAAAAGTTATAATTCATTCAAAAACTATTAACTGAGTGCCTCTAAACAGCTAACAGATATACAATTTCCTTCATGTTTAGCCCATTCCCTTTCGTTTATTTCCCTTTTCCTGTTTTGTTTCTGAGTCGTATGACATGCTGTATGGACTAAAGCCGGTTGTATTGGACTAAATAACTCATTCTAGTTCCAATCATGTGCACAATGCTTATTATTTGGGAAGGTTCCACCCACTAACAACTCTGGCTTCAGAATATATTGTTTTCAGAGCTCTCCTGACATCACTCAGGCATGCTGATTGTACACAAACAAATATGTCTGGGCTTGATAAGGCTAAATTGCGTATAAGCTCAAGTTCTTCTTTGCTATTATGCTTAAACAAAAATAACCATGTTATTTCTAGATCCAGTCAGACCACAAGAAAAGCTACCAGTTCCTGCCAAATAACAAAGGACAGATTGGTAAGAACAGAGGGGAAAAAGACAAAACTTATTTTCCTTCTTAGAACAAATGAAGCGGAGAGTCCAATTGGAAGGCTGGAGGCATTGTTTGATGGACTGGGCTGGGGCTAAAGCCAGCTTCCCCGTGCCTTGATCCCCTCTTGTCAGAGAGCAGCACTTTATAAAACAGACAATGCTGATTCTATTATTCAGAGTTGCCCAGAGAAAAAGAATCAGTGGGATTTCTCACTCTCTCTGTTTCTATCTTTGTCTCTCTGTGTGTGTGTACATAGAGATACAGAGAGAGAGACAGATAGATAGATAGATACATACATATATGCACACATGCATGCCAAGTCACTTCAGTCCTGTCTGACTCTTTGTGAACCCATGGATTGTATCCCACCAGGCTCCTTCTGTCCATGGAATTCTCCAGGCAAGAATGCTGGAGTGGGTTGCCCTACCCTCCTCCAGGGGATCTTCCCCACCCAGGAATTGAACCCATGTTTCTTAGGTCTCTTCATTGGTAGGTGGGTTCTTTACCACTAGTGCCACCTGAGAAACTATATATATATATACACACAAACATATTTATGGAGAGAGTTTATTTTAAGGAATTGGTTCATATGATTATAGAGGCAGACAAGTCCTCAAGGTTGGCAGTCAGTAAGCTGAAGATCCAGGAGAGCCAGTGGTATAGTATTACTGGCTCAAGTCTGAAAGCCTGAGAACCAGGAGAGCTGATGATAGACATTCTAGTGTAAAAGCCTGTAAGTTGGAGACCCAAGAAATGCCAGTGTTTCAATCTGAGTTCAAAGGCCAGAAGGGGCCAGTTTCCCAGCTGATGAGTCAGGCTCCCTCTGCTGCTGCTGCCAAGTCACTTCAGTCGTGTCCGACTCTGTGCGACCCCATGGACTGCAGCCTACCAGGCTTCTCCGTCCATGGGATTCTCCAGGCAAGAACACTGGAGTGGGTTGCCATTTCCTTCTCCAATGCATGAAAGTGGAAAGTGAAAGTGAAGTCACTCAGTCGTGTCTGACTCTTAGCAACCCCATGGACTGCAGCCTACCAGCCTACCAGAAAATGGGATTTTCTGGGCAACAGTACTGGAGTGGGGTGCCATTGCCTTCTCCCCAGGCTCCCTCTAACTCCCTCTAATTCAGTCTTTTTGTTCTATTCCAGTCTTCCTTTGACTGGATGAGACCCACCCAAATTAAGGAGGGCAATCTGCTTCAGTCAGTCTACCTACTGAAATGTTAATCTCATCCAGAACCATCCTCATAGACACACCCAGAAAAATCTTTGGCCAAATGTTTGGGCTCCCATGGTCCAGTCCTGTTGATAGATAAAATTAATCATCACACTGACCTTAAAATCAAGGTCTCCAACAGACTGTAGACTTGAAAGTTCAGGCAGTCTGAACCCCCACTCAGGACTGGTATACTTTCTCCACCTTCTCAAATGAGTTTCATCCTGATTTTTCATGTACATCTTCAAGAGGTACTTTCCCCCAATGGATCACTCTGTTGTTGGAAATGCAGATTGAAATCATTATTAGTTTCTGACTTAGTCATGTTCATATTTCTACATCTTGAGCAAGTCTTTCCTCAACTTGGAAGGCTTCCTCAAGCAGGTCTTTCCCTTTGAATCTTCTCTTACATTGAGAGGCAGATACCAAGGCCTCTGCATTCAGGAAGCCCACTCTAGTAAATAAGGTCTAGCAGTCAGCACAGGGGAAAAGCTGTTAAATGCACAAAATTGCAAACAGCTGATGGAGGAAGATGGGGGTTGGGGGCAGGACATCCTGATCAGGGTGCCTATACCTGGGTTTTGCCATAAGCAGATTGACTAGAGCTAACCAGTCATGCTCTTGTGTTGTTGGAAGAGGGTGTGTGCTATGACCAGTGCGTTCTCTTGGCAAAACTCTATTAGCCTTTGCCCTGCTGCATTCCGTATTCCAAGGCCAAATTTGCCTGTTACTCCAGGTGTTTCTTGACTTCCTACTTTTGCATTCCAGTCCCCTATAATGAAAAGGACATCTTTTTTGGGTGTTAGTTCTAAAAGGTCTTGTAGGTCTTCATAGAACCGTTCAACTTCAGCTTCTGCAGCATTACTGGTTAAGGCATAGGCTTGGATTACTGTGATATTGAATGGTTTGCCTTGGAATGAACAGAGATCATTCAGTCGTTTTTGAGATTGCATCCAAGTACTGCATTTCGGACTCTTTTGTTGACCATGATGGCTACTCCATTTCTTCTAAGGGATTCCTGCCCACAGTAGTAGATATAATGGTCATCTGAGTTAAGTTCACCCATTCCAGTCCATTTTAGTTTGCTGATTCCTAGAATGTCGACATTCACTCTTGCCTTCTCCTGTTTGACCACTTCCAATTTGCCTTGATTCATGGACCTGACATTCCAGGTTCCTATGCAACATTGCTCTTTACAGTATCGAACCTTGCTTCTATCACCAGTCACATCCATAACTGTGTATTGTTTTTGCTTTGGCTCCATCCCTTCATTCTTTCTGGAGTTATTTCTCCACCGATCTCCAGTAGCATATTGGGCACCTACCGACCCGGGGAGTTCCCCTTTCAGTATCCTATCATTTTGCCTTTTCATACTGTTCATGGGGTTCTCAAGGCAAGAATACTGAAGTGGTTTGCCATTCCCTTCTCCAGTGGACCACATTCTGTCAGACCTCTCCACCATGACCCACCTGTCTTGGGTGGTCCCACATGGTATGGCTTAGTTTCATTGAGTTAGACAAGGCTGTGGTCCGTGTGATCAGATTGACTAGTTTTCTGTGACTATGGTCTCAGTGTGTCTGCCCTCTGATGCCCTCTCGCAACACCCACCATCTTACTTGGGTTTCTCTTACCTTGGATGTGGGGTATCTCTTCATGGCTGCTCCAGCAAAGTATAGCCGCTGTTCCTTACCTTGGATGAGGGGTATCTCGTCACAGCCGCCCCTCCTGA
This sequence comes from Bubalus kerabau, assembly GCF_029407905.1. NCBI lineage: Eukaryota > Metazoa > Chordata > Mammalia > Artiodactyla > Bovidae > Bubalus > Bubalus kerabau. The sequence continues at coordinate 21,412,800 of NC_073644.1, read as the reverse complement.
CCTTGAATGTGGAGTAGCTCCTCTTGGCCCTCCTGCTCCCACCCAGCCGCAGCTCCTTGGATGTGGGGTTGCTCCTCTCTGCTGCCGCCCCTGACCTTGGGCAAGGGGTAGCTCCTCTCGGCCACTCTTCAGCACGGTCCATCACAGCCAGATCAATGCAAAGAAATAGAGGAAAGCAACAGAATGGGAAAGACTAGAGATCTCTTCAAGAAAATTAGAGATACCAAGGGAACATTTAATGCAAAGATGGGCTCGATAAAGAACAGAAATGTTATGGACCTAACAGAAGCAGAAGATACATCAGTGTCTCTTTTGCTGTCTCGTACACAGGGTTATTGTTACCATCTTTCTAAATTCCATATATATGCGTTAGTATACTGTATTGGTGTTTTTCTTTCTGGGAAGATTTGGGAGAATGGCATTGAAACATGTAAAATATCATGTATGAAACGAGTTGCCAGTCCAGGTTCAATGCACAATACTGGATGCTTGGGGCTAGTGCACTGGGACGACCCAGAGGGATGGTATGGGGAGGGAGGAGGGAGGAGGGTTCAGGATGGGGAACACATGTATACCTGTGGCGGATTCATTTTAATATTTGGCAAAACTAATACAATTTTGTAAAGTTTAAAAATAAAAAAATAAAAAGAAGCAGAAGATACTAAGAAGAGGTGGCAAGAATACACAGAAGAACTGATCCTCATTCCTCATTGATCACTGAGGAAGGCTTTCTTATCTCTCCTTGCTATTCTTTGGAACTCTGCATTAAGATGCTTATATCTTTCCTTTTCTCCTTTGCTTTTCACAACTATTTGTAAGGCCTCCCCAGACAGCCATTTTGTGTTTTTGCATTTCTTTTTCATGGGATGGTCTTGATCCCTGTCTCCTGTACAATGTTACTTTGCCAACAAAGGTCTGTCTAGTCAAGGCTATGGTTTTTCCAGTGGTTATGTATGGATGTGAGAGATGGAATGTGAAGAAAACTGAGTGCCTAAGAATTGATGCTTTTGAACTGTGGTGTTGGAGAAGACTCTTGAGAGTCCCTTGGACTGCAAGGAGATCCAATCAGTCCATTCTAAAGGAGATCAGTCCTGGGTGTTCATTGTAAGGACTGATGCTAAAGCTGAAACTCCAATACTTTGGCCACCTCATGCAAAGAGTTGACTCATTGGAAGAGACTCTGATGCTGGGAGGTTTTGGGGGCAGGAGGAGAAGGGGATGACAGAGGATGAGATGTCTGGATGGCATCACCAACTTGATGGACATGAGTCTGAGTGAACTCCAGGAATTGGTGATGGACAGGGAGACCTGGAATGCTGTGATTCATGGGGTCACAAAGAGTTGGACACGACTGAGCGACTGAACTGAACTGAACTGAATCAGTCATGCTATGGACTAGCACCCTCAGTGTATCTAATATTGCACTAGACATACTACGGAAACACGAATTCTGAACTGGAAGAACACAATGCAGACCGGGAAACAGAAAGGACATTTTCCAAACCCAGTGGAAAGTACTAAGTGATATATGAGAAGCAGCATCTCAGAGGAAGAAGTCCTTAGTGGAAGCAGGTGGTTGAAAAGAGCTTTGTGCTTTGACTCTTACAGGATGGATATTATTTATCTTCTCCTAAAGGGAAAGTGAGGGTTCCTAGGAAGCAGAAGGAGTTCCTGTAAAGGGACTAAGGAGGAAATGAGCAATTCTCTTCCAGAATCCTTGAGTGGTCACGCTCCCTGAGATGCAGGCTCCTGAGCTTCCAAAGGTAAATTACTCACAATTAGAAAATGCCTTAGGCCCAGACACAATCAGGCTCCACGAGATTAGGAGAAAATCCTGAAGAAGTTTGCTGGCTCTAGGGATTTAAGGTATTTATTTACCCAGACTGCAGGAGCTGTTCAGACAGATATGAAACTTGCCTGCACACAGCTGTCCCCCTAATGGGCTGCATCGGGTCCCCAGCAGCTACCTCTTGGGATGAACAGAAATTTCAGTCTCTTTCGCCACACCAATTTTCACACCCTGGTTGCCAAGAAGGGGGGCAATTAATGCTGCTGCTGACAGTTATTCCAGTTCGGGTCCAGGCCCCTGGGATGGAAAAAATCTCACTGGGATACCCTAAGAGTTGTATCTGGATTTGTTGCAGAAAGATTTGTTTAAAAAAAAAAGAAAAAGAAAGCCAGAAAAGAAAAGAAATAAAAGGCTGCTGGGCAATAGTATATTAGAAAACCATTATGATCCAACAAACAAACATATCTCTCTTTATTCTTTAATTTTTTGAATAATTATTGGATGTATATCATGTGCCCAAGCATGTGCTTGTTATGTAGAAAAAAAAAAAAAAAAAAAAACAAATAACAAAAAAGACAGTATAGAATCTGGCTCTGGAAAATTAAAAGTCCAGTGTGAAGAATAAGTTACTAATGAAGTCAAACCAGGTAATTGCTCTAAAATCCTTTGTTGAATCAGTCATTGGGTAGAATACAAAAGAAGCAAAGCAGTATGGAGCTCCTTAAAAGATAAAGAAGTTCCACAACAATTTAGTTAATGCCAAAATGCTAACATTTCACACTGTCATATTTTTTCTCTTACTGTTTCTCTTTCATTCTGTGAACCTTTTAGAGAGCAAGACAGCATGAACATCCTTTTCCTTCCTGCTGCAGAAGCTCCATGCTCACAGTTTCGCTATGAGAAGTAGAGAACTAGATAAGTACAATTAGTTTGTGCCTCACGTCTAGTTATCACTCAACTGGGCTGGCTGCTGAAGCTTTACATTTCCACGTAGCACTCCTGTGCATATCTCCTTTTTTAATTATTTCTACAGGTTTTAATTTGTAAACTGTCATGTGAGATTTGGGGTTGCATTTTGCCAGAGTAACTGATATGATTGCTGAAGCAAATTACAGCTTTACCTGAAGCTTTTTTTCAGACAAAAAATTATTACATATTTCTAGTGTTGGGGTAGGGGGGAGTCTCTGGAACAAGCTTCTAAGCAAACACAACAATTCTGGTCTCCTGAAAATTGATATATTCAATTAAATGCTCACAGTCTGGTTAGCTTTCAATAAATACTATTTAAAACCAAAAGCCTCACTGCTATAAGCATGACACCAGATAATGAAGCTTGTATCACCGTTGTTCTCAAGATTTTCAGCCAGTAACACACAGCTTCAAAACTCTCATCGTTGAGCTCAGAAAGAAATTTGGCTCACATTAGAGATCTCTTGCACCAAATAGCATTTCTATTTTAACTTGATACTCCATGTAGTAAAATCTTTTAATTCAGATCCCACCGAATTGAGACGAGATATGACTAAAATTTGATTTTTAAAAAATCCCATTTCTTTATCAAGAGATAGGGGAGTGAGAGTTATAAAGCACATGCTTAAAAGCACGAAGGAACAAAGTATTTTAATAGTTAATCAGCTATAAGATGTTAACAGTTAATAAGCTCTAAAAATCCAAAGTCACAAACACACATATATTTAAAAACTACTTCAACCAATAATGATAAATACAGACTTACTATAAACACAATGCATATATATATGTATATGCATTTATATATATGTGTATATATACATATATATTTTGCTAACTTACAAATGACTTTTTAGCTGATCAATATCATATGTGCTAAATGAAACTAATGATCTCTATGTCAGAAAGATTAAGATCTAGTTATCATAAGTACTTGAAAGTAATAGAATTGAATCAAACTGCCCACAAATCTGACTTCATTAATTCACAATGTCTTGCCCTCTAACGAGAGTGAATTGATGTTTTCATTCTAGTGTATTTAATCAAATAGTGGAGGAGCAAGAAAGAGGAGAGGGTGGAGGAGAAAGGCATAGAGCAACTTTTACTTAATATTTTAAGTAAGAAGTCACAGTTGTCAATTCTCATTGACATTTTCCTATACTCTGCTTAATTAATGCCTTTATTGCCATAAACTGTTTCTGCTTGCTAAGTAAAACCTGGGAGAGGAAGCTATTTAATCTGAAGTTTTGCCTCACCAAGGAAGATGTTGAGCTTCACCATTGGCTCAGCTGTAAAGAAACCACCCACAATGCAGGAGACCCGGTTATATCCCTGGGTCAGAAAGATACCCTGGAGAAGGAAATGGCAACCCATTCCAGTATTCTTGCCTGGATAATCCCATGGACAGGGAAATCTGGTGGACTACAGTCTATGGAGTCACAGAGTCAAACACAGCTGAGCAACTGACACAAGGAAGATGTTATATAGCAAGTTTAGTTATCTTTCCTTTCTGATCTTGATCTGGTAAGCATTTGGGAATGCATATTCTGGGTAAGGTGTCATAAAAGACCTTGAATTTCATATTGTGAAATTGGCACCAAAGAAGAGCCATTTGTAGTTTCAAGCCGGCCTTTGGATCAATTTCATTGTCATTTTAACAAGGCATCTCTGGCTTCAACATGGTGGGAAGAGCATATTGACTGGAAAAGAACTGATGATTTGAACCAGGAGAGGACATTAGCTATGGTGATGAGGAAACATAGTGTAGGGAAAGAGCAGGTTAGCCAAGACAGAATATTCAGGCTCTCTCAGCCCATGTTTTCTAAATAATGACTATGTAACAAGTGAGATCATTTGAGTCACTGTGCATGCACGTCATGAGGTACTTGCTTGGTTGCAGTCTACTCTGTGGGGTATTCCTGTAAGAGCTTCACCATGAAAGCCCTGGCGTTGGGTGTACACTGGAGTGGCGTCATGGTTATGTTATATGAGGTTGCATCATGGCTATGTTATGGCTACTTATAGTGAGGTTGTGGCTGCTGCTACAGTTGCTGCGTCAGCCAGCAGAGAGGCCGTGTTATGGCTGCCGTGCCACCCAGGAGAGAATAAACGTGTCTGCAGTTTCTATGGCTCCTGGAGTTTCCTTCCAGCCTCTCAACTCATGCCTTGCTACCCTGGGTTAAACAAACCACGTGAACAGCAAGACAATTGGTGCTATGAACAGAATGAAGAGTGATACACATAATAACTATGCTACTACTAAGCCACTTCAGTCGTGTCCGACTCTGTGCCACCCCATAGACGGCAGCCCACCAGGCTCCCCCATCCCTGGGATTCTCCAGGCAAGAACACTGGAGTGGGTTGCCATTTCCTTCTCCAATTCATGAAAGTGAAAAGTCAAAGTGAAGTCGCTCAGTCGTGTCCGACTCTTAGCGACCCCATGGACTGCAGCCTACCAGGCTCCTCCGCCCATGGGATTTTCCAGACAAGAGTACTGGAATGGGTTGCCATTACCTTCTCCCCATAATCACTATCGATTTAGGATATTTAACTAACAAGATGGTGCCTCAGTGTGTACTAAGCATAAGATTTGTGAAATTATTTGTGATGTTTTGGAGTGTTCTAGCTTGAGACACTGCACAGACATCAATGCATTACTCATGTGAGGATTAAAGAGCAAGACCCTGCTCAAATTTGTCAGGAAAATGACCTAAGCCCTCTTAGGAAGACTTCCGTGTAACCCCGCAAGGAAGTTCAAGTAGGGATTTCAATCACTGAGTACTTGCAATTTGCTAGGGGCTGTATTATGTAATTACTTATAAAGCAACAGTGACCAGAAAATGTAGATATTTAATTAGGTACTAAATTGTATGGCAGAAATGAAAAGAATTGGGGAAATTTGTTAGAGAATGTGCCAGAATCAGGATGAGCGACACTCAAGAGCTGAAACTTGAGTCTTCAGGATGCTTAGAAATGAAGAGCAGCTGCATCCTGGAGCCCACAAGACCAGGTGAGTGAGGGTCAGAGGAGGAAGCAGAACCTTAGAACAGGGCACCCCTGAGCTTGCAACCTCACCTTTCCCCTCTGGGTGACCCTGCCCTGGGGCCTGCTGTGAATAACAGCTCTCTAAATGGCTGTGGACAGCACAGCTGTTACTGTGGCTGTCACACAGAACACCCAGTCCAGATGGAGGAAAAGGTAGGCTGGCCCTTCCAACAGACAGAGTGGTAACTCCATGAGCACAGAGAAAAATGGCATGAGGCTGTATAATTATGATATATGCACTTTGGGGTATGTAGATTATCTTTCAATAGAAAGATGAAAAAAGTATCCCCGTGAGGATGATGAATTACATGGTCTCTATGGAAAGCAGAGACTGACATATAGTTTAGTACATAATGGAATAGGCTAATTCTCCTACTGAATGAGTGCATTTTCCCATCGTTTCTGGTCTTTTCAAATGCCTTTTAATGTCCACTATGGTTCAAACCACATTCTATGACCAGAACTCAGTAAATGTTTGTTAAATTGAATTACTACTAGTTTAAAAAGAAAAAAAAAATAAAAAATAAGATAAAAATACACTAAAAGGAAATTAATTTGCACATTAATCCATGGAGCTATTTTTTTTAAGTGCTGAATTCTGCGATTTTGCTAAAATGCCCATGGGGTAATGGTTTGCTTCTTATTCTATCCATGTTCCTCTGCCTATATCAACAGTGCTAGAAATGTCTCCAAAAAGAGCATTTTGTGAGTTTCCAATGACTTACTTGCTCACTCATCTCATTATCTGGCAGGCCGTTTGTCTTTCTTTCTTTTCTTTTTTTTCCTTCTGTCTAACAAATGTAAAACCTCCAGGGTTTTCTATGCATATCCTTTTTGAAAATGTTTGTTTGTTTGTATGTGGGTGTGTGTTTCTCTAAAATATAGCCAGAACCCATTAGAATATGCTGTCAGAGTCAGTGGTAGGATTTTGTGTCATTTCCCTTTCGACTTGAAAAATAGCATTTTGAAAAAAATATTTTTCATACACGACATTTTTCTCCCTATTCACTTTGATAGCACCACCTGCTTCGGGAAATATATATTTTCCACAAACCACTCAAATGAACTAATCCATTTTCACTATGTGTCCTTTTTGGCAAAATATCTACAGAATTTGCTTTCATAAAGATAAATTCTCTTGCTTTGCTTCTGTCTTTCTCTCTCTCTCTTTATGAAAGGAAAATGATTCCTTGTTTTCTTCTTTGTGGGGAAATGCATACAGAAATGAAATTCTAGAAACAATTAAAACCAATGAGTGAAACTCTGATTTTGGACAAATTTATTTAAATCTCTCTGATTCTCACTTTTCTCATTTGTAAAATGACAGTTTTCGAGGGGAAAGTCCCCTGAATTTCATTTACTAAAGATTTCCTGATTCTTCTCCATGGTACTTCACCTGGGATTTGATGTACATATAATGTGGGCTTCTTGGTGTGCTGACGCTGGTGCAGTCAGGTCTCCACATGATCCGTGGAATTAGTGATGCTATCAAACTTGATAGTAATTTTTCATATGGGATAGAGGAAGTTGGAATCACCTTTGGCATTGCATGTGCTCAATTAAGGGCAAGGAGAGAAATTACTCTGCCAATGAAAGTCCGTATAGTCAAGGCTATGATCTCTCTAGTGGTCATGTATGATTGTGAGAGGTGGACCATAAAGAAGGTGGAAAGTGAAAGTGATGTTGCTCAGTCATGTTTGACTCTTTGCGACCCCATGGAATGTAGCCTACCAGTCTCCTCTGTCCATGGGATTTTCCAGACAAGAATACTGCAGTGGGTTGCCATTTCCTTCTCCAGTGATCTTCCCAACCCAGGGATTGAACTCTGGTCTCCTGCATTGCAAGCAGACTCTTTACCATCTGAGCCACCAGGGAAGCCCCCAAAGAAGGCGGAGCACCAAAGAATCAATGCCTTTGAACTGTGGTGCTGGAGAAGACTACTGACAGTCCCTTTTACAACAAGGAGATCAAACCAATCAATCCTCAGGGAAATCAACCCTGAATACTCGTTTGAAGGACTGATGCAGAAGCTGAAATTACAGCATTTTGGTCATGTGCTTTGAACAGCTGACTCATTAGAAAAGTCTGTGATGCTGGGAAAGATTGAGGACAGAAGGAGAAGAGGGCATCAGAGGATGAGAGATGGCTGGATGGCATCACTGATGCAATGGACATGAACTTGGGCAAACTTCGGGAGATGGTGAGGAACAGAGAGGCCTGGCGTGCTGCAGTCCGTGGGGTTGCAAAGAGTCAGACATGACTGGGTGACTGAACAACAACAGCAACCAAGGGCAAAGGGCCAAGAGAAGAAAGGAAGTGGCTCAAGTTGTTGTTGTTGACTAAACAACAACAACAACACTCTGCTTATAAGCTAAATAAGCAGGGTAACAGTATACAGCCTTGATGTACTCCTTTCCCATTTTTGAACCAGCTGTAAAACATCAGACCCAATCTTTAATCACAGGCAGCTTGACTGCCAAACCTGGGGATTTAACCACATCTCTAAACAGCTTCTCTTTTCTCTATTTCCTGAGACAAATTCAGTGCAAGAGAGAGTGATTTCTAATCAGAATTTTAAAGCTACTTTTGACAGGAGTGCATTAATCCTTTCATTGAACAACTTCAAGACCACCTACTCAATGTTCTTGACAGTCAGGGAAGTCGGGGCCCCAGTTGAGGTACAATGCAATGATTGGTGGTGGGGCTCTCTTTGACCATCATGACTGGTATATTTAAGAGGGTGCTGGTTCCAGCATCAGATGGCCAGAGATCAAGGCACAGTGCCACCAGTGACTGCCACAAGAATAAACAATTCATCTCATCTCTCTCAGGCGTAGCCTTCTCACTTACGGAACGAGGATAATACTATCAGCCCCATTGCTGTTTTTAAACAAGATACTGCAAAGTAACTTCAGAGAACATGCATAATCGAAGATACCAATTACTATTAGTTATGATCTCTATTTTACTAAGAGGAGAACACATGGCTAGCGAGATAACTAACATAAAAATAACAAAGCTAAAGAACGGTGCAATCTTGAGGAGGAAAGGTAGCGAGGACTGACAAAGATGAGGTCTTTCACTCCTGTGCTCTGCCACCACATCATACTGTTCCCTGAAGCCTGTTTTATTTCTGTGGGTTTAAGTAAGAAAAATCACAAAATCTCTACACTCTAATCAATTATTATCCACTCCCTTCTCAAAACAGTTACCAGATATTAAGAGATGTAATCCTGTGTGTCTATCCAAAAAAAAAAACAAAGCATGATTTAAATTCCTGTATGTGGCAAGGCCATGCACAGAACTTCTCCTGAACCACTTCTTGCTGTTCATACTCTTTTGTTGAGGGCGGACTGAGGTTAGTTTCATTCTGAGATGAAGAAGCCATTGCTACTTGCTGTTCTTGAATGTCCCTCTAAGCAGAATATTCCCAAGAGATTTCTCTTCAAGAAGAATAGAGCGGAGGGCCAGTTTTAGAAGCAACAGCCACCTGGGAGATCACAGCCTCTGGGGAAAGGTCTCACCACAGGCTGTTATTAGCACTGAGCTCTGAGAATACACTAACACAGGCCTGCATACTTGTAGGTTCCCCGGGTGCCAGTGAGGGAAAGGACTCCCAGCCGCCTCCTCAGACAGCATCTGTCTTCCCGCATCCCTAGGAAGGTGTGCAGTCACGCTCTTCTCAGCGCCAAGCTTGAGGAGGAAACTGTGTCTGAGCAGGCAGATGTCATGCCAAAGTTAGATGGGAGCAGCAGCACCTCCCAGGGTGAATTTCCACTACAGGGAAGCAGAAGAGGGAGAATCTGGCAAGAGCATTGAAGGGGCAGCTGGACAACTGGATTTTTGTCTTGGGGACCATGGCCATCCAACTAAGCCCCTGGGTCTGTAAATTCATCTGGATAATGAACAGGGTGGACTCACAGAACTCTTAAAATCCTTTTAGGGCTAAAATGACAAATGCAAAGACCCCCTCTCCACATGTCAGCATCTTTATACCCCTACCTAGCTGGTACCTACCAGTGGTTACCTGAGTAAGCCCCTGATACAATACTCAGTAACCCAAATGTCTCACTGTCTGAACACTTATATCTTTTCAATGACTGGGAAAGTCCCTTCCAAATTTAATGTTCTAAGATTCTTTAAAGAACAATTGATCCACTGTGTATATATATTCCATTTCACGACACAGTTAACTTTTTCTCCCTCCATATTCCTTAATTCATAACAGTTGATCCCCTGGGTTTCTTCAACCACAGGCTCAAACATGTTTCCCTGAGCATCCAATCTCCCTATCAACATCCTCCAACTTCGTTCCCATTAATGGTCTCTTTTGTAATAATTTAAATTACATCAAAAAATCACAGAGTATAAAATGCTTCTTAATGTCTAAAAATTAATTACCACAAATCCAACAGTAATAATAATAGACATAATATTCTACATTTTTCAAATATTCCAAAGTCTATTAAACTTGTTTGAATATCATCTCTGCTACATATTAACTATATGACCTTAGATAACTTATTTAGCCTCTCTAGACTTGTTTCTTTTTTCGTAAAATAGCAATCATGAAAGAATGTGTACATACACACACACACAATCATCACATCTGAATGCCTCTCTCCATCCCTTTTTTAAAATCATTTCTACACCTGTGAGCATGTGAACTTTCCCAGACATACCTGGGAGATAGAAAACTCTGTTATCATAAATGTGAAGCATAACGTAATCCAAAAGCTGTATCATTATCACTAATAGTGTCTAATTACTTTCAGTGATGCTAACTCTGAAACAAATACTAGAAAAAAATGGAAAAGTAATATATTCCAAGTAATATTAGAGGCCAAAGAAATGAGGAGAAAGTGAAAAACAAACAAAACACTAATCAAAATTGCCAGTGACTAAAAATTATAAATAGCCGGAGAAGTACCTTTGCACCAAATTCAAGGAAATAAAAAAGGCCAAGGTAGGACTGCTTTCCTACAGACTACAAAAGCATCATTCATAGATTCCCAGAGCTAAAACAGTCCCCAAAAGTCATCTGATTCAGTGACCAGCCATCATAAGGAAGTTGACTTGGAATGACAATGATTCATGATTACTACTACTATTAACCAGGTCACTTTTTTTCTTTTTTTTTTTTAATGTTGATTGTCAACTTTCTAAAAAGTCTGACCAAAAAACATTTTGATCAAGCAAATGTAAACTTATTAGACTTACTAAAGCAAAGAGAATCTTAATGCCAGCACTATACTCTCCAAAACCATCATCTTTTTGATGACTAAAAGCCCTTTCTGGAAAAGGGACTTGAATTTGAACCTTTCAGAGAAAGAAAGAATTTGCAATTCTAACATAAAATCTGCCTTTAAGGGTCCTAAATATTTAAGTGCTGCATGTTCCCCAAGTGATAAGGAGGGGCAAGAGAATCACCTTTTGGATGATTCTCCAAAGAAACACCCCAAATCCAAGTTTCATAGTATAAGATATGTGTTTCTTTTAAAAAGGTGTAGAAATGCTCTAGGTGGGCCATTTTAGATTCTCTTGAAATAAAAGCTGAAACTTCTTTATTTCAATCTCTTCTCCATGATGTCCAGGTCCCTACAGCCTGCCAACCCAGAATCTTTTTGATGACTCAAACCCAGGAATTTGTCGTGGAATCCAGGACCCAGAGTCCTGGATTGAAGTAGGCTCATAATCTCAGGCTTCATAAGGGACTTGCTTCTCTTCTCCAAATGATAAGGCCCTCTGGGGTATCTGATTCATGTCTAGCTTGTCTGTTGATGGTAGTGATTCTGGAAGGAGGGACAATGAGGAAGAGGAGTCAGAATCCAGACCACAAAGACCAAGACCATGAAGCCTCCAAAAGTCCATGTCTTCCCATCTGACAATTATGGAAGCCCAGAGAGAACAATGAGATCAGCATTACCTTCTTTCTCAACTGTCTGAAAATTGGAAGTATGTCCTGAACCGATGATGCTATTCAATACAAATCAGTATGATATGGAAATATATAGTACTATCATTAATTATTTATAAAGATGCAAATCAGCTCTACTGAATTCAAATGTCTTCTAAAATAGGCACATTGAGAGGGTATATCAGTTCAGTAGCGCAGTCGTGGTCAACTCTTTGTGAACCCATGGACTGCAGCAAAGCACACTTCTCTGTCCATCACCAACTCTCAGAGCTTCCTCAAACTCATGTCCATCGAGTCAGTGATTTCATCCAACCATCTCATCCTCTGTCTTCCCCTTCTCCTCCTGCCTTCAATCTTTCCCAGCATCAGGGTCCTTTCCAATGAATCAGTTCTTCACATCAGGTGGCCAAAGTATTGGAGCTTCAGGTTTAGCATCAGTCCTTCCTATGAATACTCAGGACTGATTTCCTTTGGGATTGACTGATTGGATCTCCTTGCAGTCCAAGAGACTCTCAAGAGTCTTCTCCAACACCACAGTTCAAAAGCATCAATTCTCTGGCGCTCAGCTTTCTGTATGATCTAACTCTCACATCCATATATGACTACTGGAAAAATCATAGCTCTGATTAGACAGACCTTTGTCAGCATATGCTGAATTACAAAGATGTTGCCACCCTTAAAATATGTTTAGTACCTCTAAATATTTGGGAGCCTAGCATGCTGCTGTCCATGAGGTTGCAAAGAGTTGGACACTGATTTAGCGACTGAATAAAAACAGCTTGTATAAAATTGGTCTCAGAACTGTACTATAATCCAAAAGAAAGAGTTGTTCAGAATCACTCTCTCCTCAAAAAAAATTTTTTTTACCTAAGTTCTCCAGATTTATCTCTAAAATGACTGTTTCTTAAAACATAAAACCATCCAATTGGATGAAGCTTTATTAGCATAGAAGATATTCCAGCAAATGTGACACATTTTTCCAGAGAAGTTTCTCTAAATGATTTTGCACAGGAGCAGCATCTTGGGAAACTTCATATAAATTTCCACAAGAATTTTGTTCAGATTTACTTTTATCTATGTATAAGTACTTTTATAATTTTTAGATATTAGTCTTACCTTCTATCTCAATAAAGTAATTTGATAGTTTCTATTTTAGCAGCCATAGTATGAGTTTTCTCATGAGAAGGGTTGAATATTATATGTCTCTTACAGTATCTACCATAGTATATAACATAAATCGAAACATTAAGTATGTCTCATTTGGCTACTTGATAACCCAGTTCCTTTAAACTACTGGTTGTTTTCATGGGATACAAAGTATTGGATTCACCCAGATTCTGAGTTAGTCAGTTTTAAGTGGAATCTCAGCATCAGTATTTTTTAAGAACTTCTCAAAGATGTTAATATGCATCCAGGGTTGAGAATTTTCAGTACCTTGGCCTTCAAAGGATTCCTTGTTAAATCTCTCGAGGATCTCAAGGGCTTTTAAAAACCTAGAGACCAAAATGATAACAACCACTCATCATTATTTTAAACATAAGAATACAGAAAGATAGAGTTTTATTGGACTTCTTAATCATTTTCAAAACAGGTATTCAATAAATACTTGTAAGATGTTGAATAAGCATGCAAGTAAATTAGGGCCAAAAGAAGGTGAAGCAACAGAACAAGTTATATTAATAGAGGTGGAAAAAGATAGTAACAAAAAATAATACAAAAGTACAACTTTGGATTCTCTAGATAATATGCTATAACATAGTACTTACATCAGATCAGATCAGTTGCTCAGTCGTGTCCGACTCTTTGTGACCCCATGAATCGCAGCACGCCAGGCCTCCCTGTCCATCACCAACTCCCGGAGTTCACTCAGACTCACGTCCATCGAGTCAGTGATGCCATCCAGCAATCTCATCCTCTGTCGTCCCCTTCTCCTCCTACCCCCAATCCCTCCCAGCATCAGAGTCTTTTCCAATGAGTCAACTCTTCACATGAGGTGGCCAAAGTACTGGAGTTTCAGCTTTAGCATCATTCCTTCCAAAGAAATCCCAGGGCTGATCTCCTTCAGAATGAACTGGTTGGATCTCCTTGCAGTCCAAGGGACTCTCAAGAGTCTTCTCCAACACCACAGTACTTACATATGTACTTATATATACAAGTTATAAAAAAATATTTATTACCTTTACATTTTCCTGAGCTGCAGTCTCACACTTTCATCTACTTTAGGCTTCCTATTTACATGTATAAAAGACATTTCAGCCTTAATGTGTCCTTAGCCACACTCTTGATTTAACTCTGTCTTCAATGAGATCTTCCCAATATCTTCTACTATTTATTCAGTTGTTTTAATCATAAAGACAAATGACAAGCCTTCCCTTCCCTACATCCAACACATGAACAAGTAAGCACTCTCAACTCTGCCCTTAGAACATGCACTGAATCAGACCATATTTCAGCACATTTCTTCCCTACCTCATCTCCATCACCTCTAGCCAGACTAACAAAGTAGTTCTTATAACTCATCTCCCTACTTCTGTTCATGGTCATCTCTCCCTTTTCCTCACATAGTGACCAGCTATCATTTTAGGACCTACATCATTTCACCCTACCCGCTTGCTTAAACATTACCGTGCTTCCTACTGCACTTGGGATGACCCCACTCTGTCCCCTGCCTACCTCTGTGACTCGTGCTACACTCCCACTCTGTAAATTCATTATACTGCTCTTTATTTGTTGCTATTCCGTGAATAAGACAGCTGCCTCCTAGGGGGAAACTCTTACACTTTCTGTTGCCTCTTTCAAGGATAGCCTCCTAAAGATGGCTTCATGTCTTCCTTTCCTAAGCTCTAAGGTCACCACCTCTTTGGACAGCGTTCACTGAAATAGTTATCTGAGCCCTGCCCCTTTCTCTATGTGCACGCTAAGTCACTTCAGTCATGTCCAACTCTTTGCAACCCCTGGGACTGTAGCCTGCCAGGCTTCTCTGTCCATGGGATTCTTCAGGCAAGAATACTGGGAGTTGGTTGCCATGCCCCGCTCCAGGGATCTTTCCAACCTAGGAATTGGACCCACAGTTCCTGCAGCTCCTGCATTGTAGGCATATTTTTTACTGCTGAACCACCAGAGAAGCCCCCCTCTTTCTTTATACCTTACTCTATTTGTTTTCTTCTTGGCACTCATTATTACCTAAAATTTACCTGGTTGTTTGTTTATGTTTGTCCATTTCCTCCCACTACCTCTCTTGAGTAAAGTGTTGAGGGCAGAGATTCTCTGAAGAGCTCTCACTGAACACCCCCTGCCCAGCACCAGCCTAGCACTTGGTAAGACCTGAAGGATGCTCACTGAAGTAAATAACAAAAGAAAGGATGAACACATTTATTGTTTTAGAACTTAGATACTGAAGTCAGTATCTCCTGATACTCAGGAAGAAGTCTCCTGTCTTCCTTGAATACAGATCACCCCTAGAAGCTCTGCAGCCAAAACTAAACAGAGATGAATATAAAAGATGCCCCAGGGATATAACCTAGGTTCCTGCCTGGTCTTTTTTGCCAGGTTCCTATCTAGAACTGTTTCTTTCTTGTTTACACCTCTGCCCTCCCCCCCCCAAAAAAAAATATATATATATATATTTTACTCTTTGGCATTTGCATTGGTATTCAGTCTCCCAGCTTTGGTTTTTAGTTTCTCCACATGGATTTAGCTCATTGACAATGAACTGTATTAGTTAGAATACAAGTCTCAGTTATAGTTTGAAACTAAAATCAACAGGGCCTCCCTGGTTTACCATTATGAGGATATACCAACATTCAAATTTTGGAAAATAGAGCAAGTTTTCTTAACTGGAATCCTTAATCTTCATAAGAATAGCATATCTCTAGTACATTCCAGGACTAGAGGCTTCAGGGAAACTACTTGGGTAATTCCAGCAACTCAGAACTGTCAAATTATCTCTCTGATATTGCCTTAGATTTAGTCATTTCCTTCCATATGCAATTTCTTTAGTTAAAAAGAGAACAGAAGGAAAATGCGTATTAGATGAACAGGAAGAATTTATGCCTGGACCAACCAACCCAGGATATAATTATTTTTAATAAATACTTGTGAGATTAATCTCACTTCCCATCACATTAAGAGTGTTCTTCTATGTAAATTTATTTTGGCAATCTGGATATTCTGGGATTCTAATTAATTCACATATAGGTTTTATTTTTCTTTACAGGATATATCCAGGGCTGATATTAAGGCAGTATGCACAAGTATAACTTTATGGAATATTTATGACCAACATCTATTTTGATTGGTTGAACATCCCTTATGGCTGCTAAGTGTTTTGATTATTATCCCCAGGAATACCAATCAACAGGTATGTATTAAATATTATCTTGTGTAGAATACTGGGATAGTCTCAGAATTGAATGAAAAATAGCTTAAAATCTGATGTCTGCACTTGATGAGATTACAAATGAGAACTAGACAATGGATAAAACATTAGTAGACAGCACTTACTGTATTAACTGGAGCATCTAAATGCATTCCTCAACCTCCAGTGCTTTATCTCTCTCATTTAATGGGACTCCTCAGTGAGACAGTGGTAAAGAATCCAGGTGGCAGAGTGGTAAAGAATCTGCCTGCCAATACAGGACATACAGGAAACGTGGGTTAGATCCTTGGGTCAGGAAGATCCCTTGGAGGAGGAAGTGGCGACTCCCTCCAGTATTCTTGCCTAGAAAATCCCGTGAACAGGAGAGCCTGGTGAGCTATAGTCCATGGGGTTCCAAAGAGTCAGACATGATGGAGTGACTGAGCATACATGCATGCAACAGATATAAATGCTTATGAATATATCACGTGTGTGAGAGTGTATACAACACACGCAATACAGTGAAAGACACGAAGCAAAGAGATGTATCATCTAAATGGATGTGAAGACAAGATCAATTTAATGTTCTTCCAATCTAAAAATACTCTGCGAGTGCCCGCTAAGTGTAAGGCACTCAGGATAGCATTCTGAGGACCCCTGGATGCTAAGACCCTGTCCCTCTTGTCAAGAATTCAGATTGCAATAGGGCATTAAGAAGTCAGAGACTACAGAATGAGCACAGGCCAGAGTGTCAAGGACAGCTGAATGAATGACAAGACACTTTTCTATGGAAAAGACAATTATGCCCAAAGAGTGTCAGGCAAATAATCGCTTAGGAGTTAAATCAAAGGAGTTAAAATTAAAAAGTATAAAGTTTCATTGGATAAAGTGGCTATTATTAGAGAAGAGCAGGTTATGCTTTTGATATCAGGTTGGAGATGGGAGGGAGGCCAGGGTATGAGTTATAGAGGATCCTAAAATTAAGCTGAGTGAGTACCTGCAAAGGGAAACCTCCAAAAGTTAGAGAAGTAAGAGACAGAGTCAGACCTGAGATCAAAAACAAAGGTATTGCCAAATGGAAACAACCTCAACATCCATTAGTGGCAGGCTGGTTTAATAACTGGTGGTGCAGGCATAAAATGGATTATGAAGTTATAGAAAAGCTATAAAGTGAATGAAAAAGCTGGGAAATTAAGGGATGAAATATAATCATTAAAAAATATCTTACAATAAATTTTAAGTGAACAAAAGCAAACTGTAGAAATTGGAGTTTATATAAAAAGACCATTTCAAAAAGGTTGTACAAAAGTTAGTTTTAGCATCTTCTTTCACTAAATAGAGCCCTAGGACTCCTCACAGAATGATCACTGGAGTCGGCATGATGAGCTCCAGATGGCAAAAGTAGAGAGAGAGCAGTAAATGCTGTGAGACTTTCAAGTCTGGTTTTAGGATATTTGGCACATCACTGAATGTGCTAATGTATAACTCAATGTTTAAATTGTCATTTGCTATCCTTAATTTTTAAGGACAAAATGGGGATCTGAGGCGGAAGATTTTAGAAGTAATATGTGGAGTTGACAGACAAAGAAAGAGAACATTAGCCTGGCATGGATAACTTATGTATCACAAGTTACATATTTTAAGTAAATGTTCACTGGATCATTTAACTTGGCATTTATAACTTGTGTCAAAAATAGAAACTTTGTTCAGCATGTAAGGTACAAGACTTATCATCTTCTACAGAGAGATAGAGAAAAACCTCATCTAGGCAAGAGCAGAAATCTGCCAAACTTCTTTGACTTTGAGAAGGTTATAGACAAGGTTGACAGTGTCAATGCATGCGGCATGATTTATCATGAGCTTCAGAAGGCTCTCAATAAAGTTCCACATGACAGCCGTCCATTGAAGGCGAGAGCTAAGGAGATGCAGGGAAGAGCATGGAGTGAATAAAGAACTAGGGGGAAAAAAGAAAGAGAAAAAAAAGTCTGAGGACAGAGATGCTGCCGACATGATGAGCTACATTTCCTTCCAGATAAGTTTGATAATGGCTAAGCTTTTTATATAATTGTGTTAGTTTTTGGAGTTGATAACAGCATCTCAAAATGTTTATTGTGATAGAATTGCAGAACCAGAGAAACTAGGTGCTTAATAGCCTAGATAAGATTAATTTCAAGTTAAACTGCCCCTAGCCTGGTTATGTTTTTACAGATTGCTGCAGTATTTGATCAGGAAGAAGGCAGAAAATAAACACTCCCAGTGAACCAGCAAGTTGGCTTTTTAAACAGTAGAAATAGCTTCAACAGCTAAGATGGAGCTAATGAACCTCAAGATATGGTGAGGCATATACTCAGCATATACTCAGGATACTTGAGTTCCATCCACCTGTGAGCATTTAAACAAATCACTTCACCATTTAAGGCCAACTTTTAATCTATAAATGAAAAAGTTGGAGCAAAAAATTTCTAAGATTTCTTGTAAAAATAACCTTATATGATACTGTGAAGGTAACTGTGACATAAAGGTTGAGACTTTACCTTGAGTGACCAGGAGATATAGAAATGACCAGGTAACTTAGCTTCACACTTGAAGCAGAAAGAGATCCCCTCTGATCCCAAATCCATATGAACTGCATATAATAGAAGTAATAATGAAAGAAATGCCAAGCATTTTCTATAAATTAAAGTTGTTTTTGCTAAATTATTGAGCCATATTTTTTGGATGTGTGCTCTCAGACAAATTAATACTGCTTGCAAGGAGAAAAAAAGGAGATGCAAGTGTCTCAAATATATTGGATACATAAAAGCTGGAGTATGCATAATCGTCTTGCAAGAGTTCTTAAATCTCTGTATATAAACTGTTTAAAAGTAAATTAAAATTATTCCTTAATGAAATACAAATCTGAAGTCACTTGAATAACTAATCATTTTATGACCCATGCAGTGAATTTTTAATACCTACTTCTACCTGATTATTTTAGATATGTCTGTGTTGTAAATTAAAAGCTACATAAATCATTAATGTGTTGATACAGATCAGTGAACTGCTTACACTATATGAGATTCCTTAGGACATACAATGTCTGATTCACCTCCCTCCCTTTCAATTATATAGCTGCCAGGCTCCTTTCCTCTGTTCATCTTCTGCAAGGTCTTATTTGGTAGAACTGCATGCCAAAGCTTTTATCACCTTTCCAATACAGTCTGATGCTTCCAGTCAAAGGGGTCTCAGTACAAAAATGAATAGCCCCCAAATTCAAGAGCATCGAGACAGAATATATGAGAGTTAAACTTTTTTATTTTAGTCTATGCTTCCAGGAAACTGTAGCAACAAGACATAATCCCTGGCATTTTTCTTATGTCAGTGTACCTCTCTGCCTTCCTTAAAAATGCCATGTTCTTTCTGTGCCTTGATTTACAGGATTCCTGTTGCCTAGAAAGAAAGGCAGTTATTCTCTGCCTCCATCAGTCCAATATTTATACTTTCTTAGGATGCCAGATCAAGATCTATGATGCTAATTAAACCTATCCATCATTAAAATAATTGTAATCCACTTTGGAACAACTCTATTGTATTAAGTTTATGAAATCTTTGCTTTGAGATATTCTTTCTATGAGTTGCTGGAGATATGGAAAGATGAGCAAGACATGGCTACCGGAGTATAATGGTGAATAGCACAATGCACACACACAAAAAAAACAGTCAAAAAGTAGTCTATGCCGTAAGAGAACATCAAAGAAATATCTATAGGTGTTTAAACAAGTCATAAGTAACACAGAATTCAAATGGTGGGTAAGAAATTACACAGATATAGGGAGAGTGAAATACAAAGCAAAAAGAAAACATGTTCAAGATAGGTAGCCAAAAGGTCAAATGTGATTCTAGTGCAGGGTATAAATCAGAAAACAGGGAGGGTTTGTATTTTTAAAAGTTGAGCTGAAATATACTGAAAGATCATAGTTATTGGATTTACAAGTTTTCCTAATCTGAAATGTAAAATAGTCATTCAAATTTTTTAACAGAGAAGACATTTGAATAACTGTGGTTCATAGGTGAAATGGATTAGATTACAGACTTGATGTGACAAGACCGTTTAGGCTTAGAGACACATAATCTATTTCTATTCAACAGTTGTCCACAGGTACCATATTCTAGACTTAGTGCTGAATAGTTTTTTTTTTTTTTTAAATGCCCTTATATTCAATGAAGAAGTTCTAGCAAAAACAACTTTGCAGAAGATGACAAATAGATGGAAACAAATATTATAAACAAGCAATAAATAGATAATCATCTAGTGATAGTAAGAAGGAAAATATAGAGTAGAGGCAACATATTGCCCTGGGTTTTCTATTTTAGTTAGGCTGCCCAGGAAGGTGTCCCTGAAATAATTTCATCTGAGCAGAGGCATTAATAACTGTGGAGCTAATTCACATAGATACTTAAAAACTTGTGGTCCTTGTTTAAGAGGTGTTCTTCCCCAGTACACTTCTAATTCTTTGAGACAGCATCCTGTGTTCCTTTTCCCTCCATGTGTATGAGTGTGGGGGGTCGGGGAGGGAATGTATGTGTGTGTGTTGGGGTGGGGGATAGGAAATGTTAAACAGAGTGATTAGCTTTCTTTTTGTCATGTAACAGGAAGCATATATTATGGTAAATAGAAACAATATTCCACCACAAATTCAAAATCTTTGCTGTAAAAAGGGAGTTTCCCAGAACCCCCTATAGCCCTTCCATTCAGAACTGTAGAACTTTAGCTGTTGTGGAAAGCTGACTGATACCTTGAATAAAGGAAGTTACGGCAAATAACTTTTCAATACAGTGAGAAAAGGTATAACCTCATTAATGAACAAAATGCAAAAGAAATATATCTTTTAAATGAAGAAACGAGAAAGAAAGAAAAGTAAATTAGAAAACAAAAAAGGCAGAGGCAGGAAACAAAGTGTAGAAAATGCATGGAGTCAGGTGGGGAAAGAGAAAATTAGAAGAGGAGCAATGGCAATGTAAAGGATGAGGAAGTAGAAGGAAAGCCATAGGAAAGTAGAGTTTGAGTATTCTTTCTAGACACTGAAAGTGGTTTAAATAAGCAGTCTTGTTCATCTGAATACTGAACTTCAAGGAATACTGATGTGAAAATATGAAAGATGTAGGGATTTTAGTTTGATAATACTGGAACTTTAACAGTAAATACTTTTACTAGGAATATTGTGCCTCAAAATCAAATATTAGAGATGTTTAGCACAGTGAGAGAAGATAAAAGGACATTAGCAACAAACTGCTGCCACAGAACAGAGTTCTGAATTTCCAGAGTAGCTAGGGAGTGGAAGAAATTCCAGAAAGGAGGAAGCCTCAGAGAGGACAGTCCAAAAAGTTTCGTATAAACTTTACCCAATAACTCATTTGATTTTTATACTATTATAGGCAAAGTATATTTCAGGTGGCCTAGCTAGCAGAAAGCAAAATCAAGAATTCTGAAAGAGGGAAGAAAAAGTGGGGGAAAGAGTGCAAAATGCTTCTGGCATGAATTACTAAGAGACAGACTTTGGAGTTTTAGTAAACAAAGTTTACTGTTATAAGAGTAAAAATAAATTCCATTCAGAAAAAATAATAGAAAGTGGAAAAGCCTGCACAATTTATCAACCATAATGTCTATTATAAAATGAAAAAAATTACTAGACATAATAAAGAGAAAAAACAATCAATAGCAACCTAATACAAGATGATTCAGATGTTATTGTTAGCAGACAGAAATTTTAAAGCACTTATTATAAATATGTTAAAATCTTAGAGAAATTTTTTTTCCTTTCAAATCTTCAAAGAAAAGGAAAATGATAAATAAAGAGATGGGGAAATATTAACAAAGAAATAAAAATAGTAAAAACAAGCATTAAAATTCTAGAAAGGAAAAGCGTACTGTCTAAAATAAAAATTTCACTCATAGACTTAACAGAATATTGAAAAGAAGAATAAAGAAAATCAAAATTAAAAATATAATAAATGTAATATAATAAAAATATAATAAACGCCACATGTATACCTGTGACGGATTCATTTTGATATATGGCAAAACCAATACAATATTGTAAAGTTAAAAATAAAATAAAATAAATATATATAATAAAGTTAGCACTGTCTCAGTGACCCATGGGAAAAATGCCACCCAGTTTAATACAGAGCAGAGAGATTATACCAGGAAGTTAGAGGCAGACAAGGAGAGCAGCCAGTTGCATCCTTTTGAAATACCTGACTTTGAGGACAAATTTAATTAAAATAAGTAGTAGTATAGCATTTGAAGGTAGGATCAAAGACCACTGCATGGAACAGAAAAGGGAAAGGAGAGTTCTGGTCAAATTTTCTTTTGAGCCATGCAAGCTGATAAATAAATTTCCAGAGACTGGACAAGATCTACTGCTTTTAAAGAGTTTTGTTTTTTTGTGTTTTTTTTTTTTTTTTTTTTTCCTCTCATGGCTTTTTTACCAGAGAGGAGCTAATCCCGACAGCTACACTGCTGTCTTATTCCTCTTCCCGCTTCCATTCATCATGGGGCACTGCCCTTCAAATTCTACCTTGTATTGAAAAGAAAGTAGACAGCATTGTTTGGAGCTATGGTTTTCACAGCTTTTCCTTGAGTCATGGCATTTATTTTATATTATATTATACATTATATCACATTATATCTTATTCCATATTATACATTGTTGTTGTTCAGTCTCTAATTCATGTCCAACTCTTTGCAACTCCATGAACTATAAATGCCAGACTCTGTCCTCCACGATCTCCTGGAATTTGCTCAAGTTCATGTCCATTGCGTCAATGATGCTATATAATCAATCATCCTCTTCTCCTTTTGCCTGGAAAGCTAGTAGAATTTAACTCATTAAAGGAAACAAATGTAAAAATATATTGCTTTTCCTCCCTCCTTGCAGCCGGTTAGTGATGGCAAAAAATTTGAATACTGTTTGTCTCCAAAGACAATAAAAGAAAACCCTTCTAACATAATTTCAAAAGAGAATGCGAAAATATTAAAAAGAAAAATGCATCAAGAACTTTTGTGTGTCTATTTTACACCCAATCACTCTCAGAGACAGAATGGAGGACAACCTCGAGCAAGGCCATGCTAATTTTTCAGAACAGTGATGTGACAGGTGTACACACACACATATAATTGATAAGGACAATGAAAAAGCTAAATAACAATAACATCACAATTAGTTTGCTGAAGACATTTTTTACAGAAAAATTATCTTTATTGTCTAGCCTAGCGAAAACCTCTTTAAACTCACATGTGTTGCTAGGTATAGAGTTGATAGCTGAAGATGAAAAATAAAAGCAGCCCTGAGAGTATTTTATTTATGATATTATTTCATCTACTGCCTAGTCATGGTTACCTACCCATAGTCAAAAGGTGGAATATGAAGCTCACACTGTCTGGTATCCAACAATCAAGAGATAGAAAGAGATGGAGAAAGAAAAGAGAGAAGGAAGGGAAAATTGGAAGAAAATAATAGAAGGAAAAAGAGATGAAGGAAGATGGAAAAGAAAAAAGGAGAGGAAGACAGGCAGAACAAAGATCTAAAGAAGCAAGAAATCAACAGGGAAAGAACAGAGACAAAATATAAATCCAAGTGTATTCAAATAACACTTTTGGGTTATTTTATTGCATCTGTTTTCCAAGATAAGCAAGTTGTGAAGTACATTGTTTGCCCAAGTTTCACTGTAATCAAGAACAAATAGGCTGGAAACAGATATAAGAAATCTAAGTCAAAGTAAAGTTAGAAAGTGAGTAACAGGGTGCTGAGCTTTTGTTTGTTAGAAGTCAAGGTTGATCTTTTAGTTTGTTTGAGAACCACCTTGGATTCTACTTCTATTGTCCTGGGCAGGTCTGTGATATTTCTAGAAGGCCCTGGCTAATGGTGTTAGAGGGAGTGTTGAGTGTGGTTGACAGTGGCCAATTATGGTCTTCCCTTCACCTGGGGTTCCCCAGGTACCCCCCTTCTTTCCTCCCCTTCCTCTTCTCACCTCACACCATCTCTCTGTTACCCCACCACAGCCTCCTGTAGCCCCTGAAGCCTCTCTGTATTGGCACCCTGGTGGGTACTTGCCTTAAAGCCCAGATGGGTGAGGCTTATGATGGCTTCCTGGATGTGAGAATGGCATCCTGGATGTGCTTCCCCAAGAAGAAGGGTCATAGTGGCAACAACCAGCACTGGAGGGAATCCGTTCTCCCCAGACTGTGACCCTGTGACCTGATCAAGGATGCATTTCTCCCACTCACAGGTAATGTTTGCATTTTCCAAGAGAATGGAAGCATTTCTCCCCCTTGAGTGTGTGGATGGTGAATAGTGAAGGGTAGTGGAGTGCAAGGGCATCGCTTTTATGGAGGAATACTGGGCTTTTCCTCACTCCTGAGAAACAGTGACTTGCTGCCCTAGCTTTCTGAGTACTGGACCCCAGGATAGATATGAGGGCTTCATGCAGAAAGGAATCAAGGGGGCCTGGATAGAAAGAAGAGCCACTGCCCTGATTTGGCTACTAACCTAGGGTGTGGGCCTTGGTGGTAGCCAAACTTGCCCTCCTCCATGTCTTAGTCTCATTTATGCTCAATGAATTCCCTTATGCTCTTAAAATAGGAGCCTCTGCGACCTCTTCCTGAACAAGTTCTGCAGCTAGGATACACCTGTGTGATTGTTTGTTTCCCAAAAGCTTCAATAGGAACTGGGGAAAATGAGTTCCAGCTCTGATAGAAATAAATCAAGTATTGCCAATTTTCCTCTTTCTTGGTTTCCCATTCTCTACTTTATTCACTTTTGTTGAATCAATCAGTCATATTTCTGTGGTTGTCTGTACAAACTGAAGACTGACCTAGAAAATACACTAGAAAATGAATATTGAATTCTAAAGATATGAGTTTCTCTTAGTCTAAAATGAAGGGGTGGCATCAAACAGCAAAAACAAAAATTAAGCATAATTTGAGGGCAAACCTAGGAGCCCTCAGCAGACTGGGGCAACTAGAATAAAAGTAACTATAAAATATGATGTTACTCTCCTTCTCTTTTTATCTCTGCCTCAGTCTTCTGAGTTCTTAGTCTACCAAATAAATTGTGCTGATGCTACATAATGTCCCATGATTGATGTTGACTTTTCTCTTTCTTTGAATTAAAAAGCATGTATAAATCTGTAGAAACACACCAAGCATAATGGAATTTCAGCCATGATGAGAAGACACTCCTGGTTCTTATGAGAAGGTAGGTCTAATAGAATAGTTCTTGATGCATTTGTTTTTTCCTACAAATAAATGTGATTCCCAAGACTTTACAAATTATAGTGATGTACACGTATTTCCTTTCACAGTGGATCCTGACACTAATATCTATAAAATATTGTCTTAAATAGGCATGTTCATATCATGGAAGACAGAGCACAGTAGCCCTGAAACTGATGAGTATATTCTAGACTTCACAAACCAGATATGACAATTTTGTGGAGGGTGGAGATATGTTGGCTTCAGGTATCCTAAATAAAGGAGTAGACTGTTTATTAGTTTCAATGGGACAGAAGTTTTATGTGATGAAGGAAATCAAACTAATTTCTTTAAAATGGGTATAGTTGGGAATCAGAATATGTAACATACCTTCAACCTTAAGAGTTAAATTGACATGAAATAGATTAATGAGAGAAAAACAAACAAGCTTTGCTGCTGTTGCTGCTGCTGCTGCTAAGTCGCTTCAGTTGTGGTTTAGTAACATGTATACCTGGGGAAGACCCTGTCTATATATCTAGTTTGCACTATAATTACCTGTGAACTTCCCTGGTGGCTCAGAGGGTCAGGAATCCATCTGCAATGTGGGAGGCCTGGGTTCGATCCCTAGGTTGGGAAGATCCCCTGGGGGAGGGCCTGACAACCCACTCCAGTATTCTTGCCTGGATAATCCTATGGACAGAGGAGCCTGGTGGGCTACAATCCATGGGGCCACAAAGAGTTGTACATGACTGAGCAACTAAGCACAGCACATAATTATCTATGGTGATAGATCCCTTCCTGGAAAAGTTCTTCTATCTACATCTTTAGGCTGTTTGGGCTATGGGCAAAAGTTCCAGGGTCTTTTGGGCCTTGATCATTTCAGCTCAAAGTAATCTGGATTCCAAAGGGATATTTTGGGGTGGCATGTTTTGCTTCCCTACATCTGTGTTTCAATAATGTGAGAGGTATGGATGTGCCCAACATTCTGTCCAGAAAGTGTGTCAGTGAATGCTATTGTGTCAATGAATATTGAGTCAATGAGTTAGCCATTCAAAGAATGTAGATAGAGGACCTATTCTAGGAACAGAGTGTTCACTGTGAATTAGCTATAACATGAGTTAGCTGTGTAGATAGGGAGGAACATAGAAGAGTCTTTTGGTTAGAATTTCTCTGTGTTTCCCATTATCTCTGCCTGGTCCAGCAAACAGTTACCAAATGTTGAGTCAGTTCAGTTCAGTTGCTCAGTCATGTCCGACTCTTTGTGACCCCATGGACTGCAACACGCCAGGCCTCCCTGTCCATCACCAACTCCCAGGGCTTACTTAAATTCATGTCCATTGTACTGGTGATGCCATCCAACCATCTCATCCTCTGTTCAAATGTTAAGCCAATGCAAAAAGAACGAGTGGCCACAATGTGTGTTCCTCTCCATGTCCTACACTTGATCTTCTCATGCTAGGCTCTCTTAAAGGATGTCTGCGTGACTAGCAAGAGGAATCAAATAGTTCTATCTTTTTAGAGTAAACATTTTCCACAGAAAACAAGGGTACCAAAGGTACAAAGCAGAAAACAAAGGTACCTTTCCGATATCGTAGGTCAAATTGCTTATATCTGAAGGACTGTAGGATTTTGCTTTACTTTGAAGTATGTACAGGTTGTTGTTAGTTGCTGTCATGTCCAACTCTTTGCAACCTCATGGACTGTAGTCCGCCAGGCTTCTCTGTCCATGAAATTCTCCAGGCAAGAATACTGGAGTGGGTAACCATTTCCTTCTCCAGGGGACCTTCCCGGGCTTGATCCCTGGGTCTCTTGCATCGCAGGCAGATTCTTTACTCTCTGAACCACCAGGGAAGCCTCACATGGTTGCTGCTGCTGCTGCTAAGTTGCCTCAGTCGTGTCTGACTGTGCTACCCCATAGACAGCAGCCCACAAGGCTCCCCCGTCCCTGGGATTCTCCAGGCAAGAATACTGGAGTGGGTTGCCATTTCCTTCTCCAGTGCATGAAAGTGAAAAGTCAAAGTGAAGTCACTCAGTCGTGTCCGACTCTTAGTGGCCTCATGGACTGCAGCCTACCAGGCTCCTCCGTCCATGGGATTTTCCAGGCAAGAGTTCTGGAGTGGGGTGCCATTGCCTTCTCCGTTCACATGGTTATGCACCTTGAAATAACTATTTGAGAGCTTATATGTGCACCTGTGTATACAGAGTTTACACAAAATAATATAAGTCAGTTAGTTGACAACAGATGGAAATTATAAGTGTTCTAAGTTATTGGCATTAGTGATAGAACATTATACACTCTTCATTATAGATTTAAAATCTTCTCTGATTTTTCCATTTCCAGTCTTTCAAAATTCAAAATTGTATCATATTTTATGCTTACAGGACACTTTCTCAATAAATTCAGTCTTTCACTTTGGTTTCTTATTCTGTTACTTCACATATGGTTTGTTATATCCCCAATTAAATCATATTCCAATTTTTCTTATAATGGTAATAATAATACAACTTTTTCAGATCAAATAGAGCCTCCCCAAGGAGTTGTTTCTCTTATATCCTGGCTAAAGTGCAGCTCTTTCTGAACAGTCAATAATGATTTGGATCTACTATATTGTACTCACAAGGCCTAAAGCTCAGCTTTAAAAAAAGAAAAAAATAAAAGAAGAAGAAGAAAAAAAAAAAAAAACTCTGACATTAAAAAATGTTCTCTATTAAGATATTGACAAAAATATCATTTCCAAGTAACATTTTAAAAAAATTTTTACTCATTCATTGAGCAAGCACTAAAATACCTTCTGTGCATGAAAACTTTTTTGCTATACTATACAGAATAGTAGTTTGGATCATATGATGATGGAATTTTTTTGGTATAGTTGATTTTGTTATTTTTAATGAACACAGGAGAAATTTTATATCCATGTGAATATTTTCCCTTTTAATCAGTCTTCACTTAAACAGGCTCATATTTTCCAACTCCCCCTCCCACATTTTTTATTCTGGAAACACTCAACTCTCAAGATTCACTTGATACCAAGCAGAGAAATAGTGAACTTTAGATCTGCAAGAGACCTTAGAAGTGGTGTTGGTAAAATACTTGTTCATATTGTGGATAAATCCAAGATTTTGCCAGAAATCCAAATGAATATGAGCTGTATGAAAGAAGGAAGAGACAAAGTCAGGAGGGCTATTTAAAAAGAGTAGACTTGGCTGCAATTTGAAATTTGCTTAAGGAATAGATAGAGACTAAGTGAACAGGACTTGGTGAGCAAGGAGGAACAAAGGGAAGAGGAAATATAATCGAAGAATGAGGAGACTTGGAGGCCCTTCCTGTGAATACTATTTTAAGTTTTGGGTTGGCTTTACTCATACTCTAGCAAGTACCAATATTAGTACCAAGTGGAAATGAATAGAAGAAGCAACAGACACATGAACACACACTTGTCTCGGGAAATGGGTTGAGAAAATAGGAGTGGTCTGTGCAGGTACTTATTAAACACAGCCCCTTATCTCTCCCTTAGCCTTTACCACATCTGTAATGGTTAATTTAGGGCTTCTCTGGTGGCTCAAATGGTAAAGAATCTGCCTGCAATGATGGAGATCCAGGGTTGATCCCTGGGTCAGGGAGGTGCCCTGGAGAAAGAAATGACAACCCACTCTAGTATTCTTGCCTGGAGAATTCCATAGACAGAGGAGCCTGGCAGGCTATAGTCCATGGGGTTACAAAGAGTCAGACATGACTGAGGACCAACACTTTCACTTTCACTTTCACTGGTTAATTTTATGTGTCAACATGCCTGGACTATGGTGCTAAATTGTTTGGTCAAATCCCAGTTTATATGTTGCTGTGAGATTTTTTTAAATGTGATTAACACTTAAATCAGTAAAATTTTAATAAAGTGGATTACCCTCCATAATATGCATGGGCCTCAACCAAAGAGTTGAAGCCCTTGAAGCAAAGGCTGAGATCCCCCAAGGATGAAAGAATTTTGTCATTCTCTTTCTCTCTTTCCATACACAGACACACACACACATACACAATACACACGATACATACATACATAGATAGAGTTATACATACATACGTACCTTGGCTGATACAATATCTTAGTAGAGACATTTCCCAACAGGTAAAGAGGCAGAGGGTCAATACAGAGAATGACTGCTAATGAGATATGGGATTTCTTAATGGAATGATTAAACTTCTCTGAAATTGAAACTGAGCAGGGGCCTGTGGGGTCCTCCTGGGTACAAAAGCTTTTTTTGTGTCCCTTATTTCTTGTTTGTAGGGAAAAGGCTTTCAGCCTTCTAGACCTTCCCTGAGTTCCAAAGGGTAGATTCAGTCACTTACTAAATGGGGGATAAAGGGATCCCAGAAAGAAAAGAATGCTGTCAAGTAACTGTGGTGCAGGCATGGGGCAGTGTCCAGGTTCCTCCTCAAGGAGGAGGTAGGTACTGAACCATCTGATACATATCTCTGAGTTCTTCTACAGGAACTAAGCACCCACCCAGGTGGACGATGGTAACTTCAGGCTGAGCACAAGTACGTGGACCCCAGAGGGAATGGGACCAAAAAGTTGATGATTGAGATTCCTGAACCACCACCCTATCACCTCACCACCAACCAATCAAAAGAGAGTCAAACACCCTGCAGCCCTCCCCGTAAATTTGCCTGAAACTCAATTAAGGAGCTTAGGTATTCTGAGCATGAGCTACTGGTTCTCCTCACTTGGCCCTTGAAGTAGACCTTCCTCTGCTCTCTCCGTACTCCAGTGTTCCAGTTTGCTTGTCACTGTGTGTGGAGCAGTAAACTTGGGTTTGGCAACCCAGTCCTATTGTTTTAAGGGAAACTGACTTCTGAGCAGAAAGTGGAACCTAGGTGCCTGTCCCTCCTACCCCTCCTTATGGAGACAAGACATGCCCTCTGGAGCCAGCAGTCTTCAGCGAGAAGCATCCCAGGAGTGATTTGAGAGCAGAGCACTAGCCCAGGTCTCTCTGTCCCTCCCCCGCTCAGCTTTCTCTGAGCAGAGTCTCAGCTGATTAACTCCCTTGTATAAAGCATTTTTCTCCTCAGTTATTATCCCTTTTCTGACCTCCTCCTTATTGAACTGAAAACCTATTTTTGAGTAAGCTGTTGGTTTTGGTTGTTAGAGAGGGAAGTGCTGACTGAAAAACAGAAA
This sequence comes from Bubalus kerabau, assembly GCF_029407905.1. Lineage (NCBI taxonomy): Eukaryota > Metazoa > Chordata > Mammalia > Artiodactyla > Bovidae > Bubalus > Bubalus kerabau. The sequence continues at coordinate 21,382,314 of NC_073644.1, read as the reverse complement.
ATAGAAGTATTTCTGGAAGTATGTGAGAGAGTTAGGGTAGAGGGAGAGAAGGAGCATGCAAAGGGATGGGGGAATCTGGGACAATAAAAGGGGTTTAAGCAGCAGAAGCCTCTCAGCAGGAGGAATAAGCAGGGTTAACGTGGAGGTGGAGGTCATCCCTTGAAGAACCTTCTGCATGTGGTAAGCTGACCCACTTCTGTGAGAGTCATCAATGGACTTCCTCACCTAGGATTTTAGACATCAGTGGCTTCAGGTCAGTGGGCTGGAGAATTGAGTTGAAAATTGGAGAGGAAAGGGGGATATTTGGGATGTTTTGTTTGATTATATCTGAGGCATGGAAAATGAAAAGAAAGGGCTATAAAGCTGGCTTTTGTTACAGTGGTAGTAATAGAGGAACAGTGTAAAGCTTAGGATAAGAGAATGAACAAAGATGCCCCAGGTAATGGCCTGAATACTTTAGGTTCAGCATCAAACAAAGCAGCTGGGAGAACCTCAAAATTGGTTTGCTGATTGTAGAACAACAAACTTTGTTGATAACTGTTTTTTTCATTTTCACATTTCAAGTACTGATTTGTTTTCAAACAAGAATTGGTGATGATGTATAATCAACATGGACCAATGTAGTAACCGTAGTTAGTAATATTGTATTTCATATTTCAAAGTTGCTAAGACAGTAGATCCTACAAGTTCTCATCACAAGAAAAGCAATTTTTTTAACTGTGTATGGTGGTGGATATTAGCTAGACTTATTGTGGTGATCATTTTGCAATATTCACAAATATCAAATCATTATGTCATACACTTCAAACTAATATAGTGTTATATGTAAGTTCAGTTCAGTTCAGTCGCTAAGTTGTGTCTGACTCTTTGCAACCCCATGGACTGCAGCACTCCAGGCCTCCCTGTCAGTCACAAGCTCCCAGAGTTTATTCAAACTCATGTCCTTTGAGCCAGCCAACAATCTCATCCTCCATCGTCCCCTTCTCCTCCCAACTTCAATTTTTCCCAGCATCAGGGTCTTTTCCAATGAGTCAGTTCTTTGCATCAGGTTGCCAAAGTATTTGAGCTTCAGCTTCAGCATCAGTCCTTCCAATGAATATTCAGGACCAATTTCCTTTAGGATGGATGGGTTGGATCTCCTTGCAGTCCAAGGGACTCTCAAGAGTCTTTTCCAACAACACAGTTCAGAAGCATCAATTATTCAGTGCTCAGCTTTCTTTATAGCCCAACTTACATCCATACTTGACTACTGGAAAAACCATATCTTTGACTAGATGGACCTTTGTTGGAAAAGTAAAGTTCCTGCTTTTTAATACGTTGTCTAGGTTGGTCATACTTCCAAGGAGCAAGCATCTTTTAATTTCATTGCAGCAGTCACCACTGCAGTGATTTTGGAGCCCCCCCCCCCAACATAAAGTCTCTCACTGTTTCCATTGTTTCCCCATCTATTTTCCATAAGTGATGGGCCCAGATGCCATGATCTTAGTTTTCTGAGTGTTGGGTTTTAAGCCAACCTTTTCACTCACTTCTTTCAACTTTTATCAAGAGGCTCTTTAGTTCTTCTTCGCTTTCTGCCATGAGGGTGGTGTCATCTGGATATCTGAGGTTATTGATATTTCTACCAGAAATTTTGATTCCAGCTTGTGCTTCATCCAGTCCAGCATTTCTCATGATGTACACTGCATATAAGTTAAATAAGCAGGGTGACAATATACAGCCTTGAAGTACTCCTTTCTTGATTTGTAAATAGTCTGTTGTTCCATGCTTCTTGACCTGCATACAGATTTCTCAGGAGACAGGTAAGGTGGTCTGGTATTCCCATCTCTTTAAGAATTTTCCACAGTTTGTTGCGATCCACACAAAGGCTTTGGCATAGTCAATAAAGCAGAAGTAGATGATTTCCTGAAACTCTCTTGCTTTATCGATGATTCAATGGATATTGGTAATTTGATCTCTGGTTCCTCTGCCTTTTCTAAATCCACCTTGAACATCTGGAAGTTCATGGTTCCCATATGGTTAAAGTCTTGCTTGGAGTATTTGAGCATTACTTTGCTAGCGTGTGAGAAGAGTGCAACTGTGCGGTAATTTGAACATTCTTAGACATTGCCCTTCTTTGGGATTGGAATGAAAGCTGACCTTTCCCAGTCCTGTGGCCATTGCTGAGTTTTCCAAATTTGCTGATATACTGAGTGCACCACTTTCACAACATTATCTTTTAGTATTTGGAATAGCTCAACTGGAATTCCTCCCCTCCACTAGCTTTGTTCATAGTGATGCTTCCTAAGGCCCACTCGACTTCACATTCCAGGATATTTTGCTCTAGGTGAGTGATCACACCGTCGTGATTATCTGGTTCATGTGTATCTTTTTTGTATAGTTCTTCTGTTTTTTCTTCCCACCTCTCCATAATATCTTCTGCTTCTGTTAGGTCTTACTATTTCTGTCCCTTATTGTGTCCATCTTTGCATGAAATATTCCCTTGGTATCTCTAATTTTCTTGAAGAGCTCTCTAGTCTTTCTCATTCTATTGTTTTCCTATATTTCTTTGTACTGATCACTGAAGAAGGCTTTCTTATCTCTCCTTGCTATTCTTTGGGACTCTGCATTCAAATGGGTATATCTTTCCTTTTCTCCTTTGCCTTTTGTGCCTGTCTCATCTTTTCATAGCTATTTGTTAGGCCTCCTTAGACAACCATTTTGCCTTTTTGCATTTATTTTTCTTGGGGATGGTCTTGATCCCTGCAATGTCATGAATCTCCATCCATAGTTCTTCAGGCACTCTGTCTAACAGATCTAATCCCTTACTTAAATCTTTTTGTTATTTCTACTGTATAATTGTAAGGGATTGGATTTAGGTCATACCTGAATGGTCTAGTGGTTTTCCCTAATTTCTTCAATTTAAGTCTGAATTTGGCAATAAGGAGTTCATGATCTGAGCCACAGCCAGCTCCATGTCTTATTTTTGCTGACTATATAGAGCTTCTCCATCTTTGGCTGCAAAACATATAATCAATCTGATTTCAGTATTGACCATCTGATGATGTCCATGTGTAGAGTCTTCTCTTGTATTGTTGGAAGAGGGTGTTTACTATGACCAGTGCATTCTCTTGACAAAACTCTATTATCCTTTGCCCTGCTTCATTATGTACTCCAAGGCCCAATTTTCCTGTTACTCCAGGTATTTCTTGACTTCCTACTTTTGCATTCCAGTCCCCTGTAATGAAAAGGACATCTTTTTTGGGTGTTAGTTCTAAAAGGTCTTATAGGTCTTCATAGAACCATTCCACTTCAGCATCTTCAGCATTACTGGTCAGGGCATAGACTTGGATTATTGTGATATTGAATGGTTTGCCTTGGAAACAAACAGATTATTCTGTCATTTTTGAGATGCATCCAAGTACTGCATTTTGGACTCTCTTATTGACTATAATGGCTACTCCATTTCTTCTAAGGTATTTGTGCCCACAGTAGTAGATATAATGGTCATCTGAGTTAAATTCACCCATTCCAGTCCATTTTAGTTCGCTAATTCCTAAAATGTCGATGTTCACTCTTGTCATCTCCTGTTTGATCCCCAACTGCCTGTTGTCTTTGCTTTGGCTGCATCTCTTCATTTTTTCTGGAGTTATTTCTCTACTGATTTCCAGTAGTATAGTGGGCACCTACCTACCTGGGGAGTTCATCTTTCAGTTTCCTATCTATTTGCCTTTTCATACTGTTCATGGGGTTCTCAAGACAAGAATCCTGAAATGATTTGCCAGTCCCTTCTCCAGTGGACCTTGTTTTGTCAGAACTCTCCACCATAACCCATCCATCTTAAGTCCATTATATGTCAATTATAGCTCAGTTTTAAAAAAGAGATGACTCATCAAAAATAAAAACAAACAGAAGAATTGATCATGGAAATGTGCCTGTTATCTTAGTTCATTAGGTTGTTCATGTATTTATTCACTCAATAATGAGAATCCACTCTAAGATATGATTTATTTGAAAATTCTAAAAGACGTTTCCTTCCTAGTCTACCCTTCTATTTGAAGACTTTACTGAATACTCAGAAGACTTTTATTGGATACTTTTTGGCTTGAGATCTCTGGTTATATAGGATTCATTAATTTATTCATTCATTCATTTATCTATCAAACATTTACATATTGGTTGCTCTGTGCTCCAAACACTGTCCTACTGCTGCTGCTGCTGCTGCTATGTCGCTTCAGTCGTGTCAGACTCTGTGCGACCCCATAGACAGCAGCCCACCAGGCTCCCCCGTTCCTGGGATTTTCCAGGCAAGAACACTGGAGTGGGTTGCCATTTCCTTCTCCAATGCATCAAAGTGAAAAGTGAATGTGAAGTCCTTCAGTCATGTCTGACTCTTAGTGACCCCACGGACTGCAGCCCACCAGGCTCCTCCATCCATGGGATTTTCCAGGCAAGAGTGCTGGAGTGGGGTGCCATTGCCCTCTCTGAAACACTGTCCTAGGTTCTGTGAATTTGTGTGTAGTTGGGTACATGGCATTATGTGGGTATTCCCATCTTTCCTTAATGAATATGTTTCTGAAAATTGATGTGCAAATCGAGTCATTTTTAAAAGAACTAAAGGAGCCTGATATTTATGGGAATTTCTGAGGAGAATCATTTTGTTATGTGGAAGACCTTTTATAAGAGAAGTTATCATATTCTAATGTGTCTGCTCTGTAAACCTGTATTTCCATATGTTAGCTTTTCCTCAGTAGGAGTACCACCTGTATTTTAATCCCAGTTTGTTGGGGTAGTAACATTTCAATTGGCTGCAGAATCTTAAACTAATCATTTTCTTTCTCAACATTAAAAAATGTTGAATGGCCAAACACTCATCAAAAATGTCAAAAATGTTTTCACTTTTGAAAAACTACTCTAAATGTTGAAGTGGCTTGATTAGGTTAGAGTGGTTTTTATATCATTTTTTATAACCACTTAACTTAAGGGTAACTTTTAATGACATCCTACCAAGAGCTTATAGAATTTTAAAGCAATCATGATTTTCTCTTTCCAATATAGCAAGAAGAAAATTAAACCAATTTATGCTACCTATACGGCCTGTTCTGTATTTATGTTATTAAGTTAAGAATATGCAATATGATTTTCTTTAGCCATATGATGCTAACTTTTATTTGTGAATCACTGTAATGTTTTTTCAGAGTGTTTTAATGTGTTTCTATTTTGAACCATGTCTAGCAACATTATGGCCTATAATTTAGTTCCCTGTTCTTGAAAATTTAAGTATGAAGTACCCAAAGCCATTGAATTAGAACTCATTTTGATTTTCATTTTGTGTTTGTGCCTCTGTTCTCTTTACTTATAGGAAGAATTAGAACTAGAAGGGAGCATAAAGATCTCACCATTTAATTATTTGATATTTTTTAATTCAAGGAGTGAATTTAATTGACCACTTCTTCATAATATAATGCATATGATAAGTTCTATATGATACTTTTTTTTTTAGGAGGAGAGAAATCCTAAACAAACCACTCTCAGTAGGAGATAATGGCATAATAACATATAAGGGTTCCTGTTTCTCCATATCCTCACCAATGTTTTTACTGTTATTTTTTTATTATAGCTATTCTCATAACTATAAAATGGTATCTCATTGTGGTTTTAATTTGCATTTCCCTAATGACTAATAATGTTAAGCATCTTTTCATTTGCATATTTGCATTCATATATTTCCCTTGGTAGTGTGATAGAAGGTTCTCTGAAAGCCTTATCACTTTGTATAAATTATTTTTCATAATACAAAACATACTATCTGATCTAAGAAAGTCATCATTCTTGAGGAAGTTATGTAACCTCAGTTTCTTATCTACCTGTTGAACCATAAAAAACAGGTAAGAGCAACTACAGATCTGTTAGAGTGGAGACACATGTGTTCCTTTTTTAACCTAAAATTATCTCTAACTCTTTTATCTTAAAGGTAAGAAAGAAACTGTGACCCGCCCTGAGCAGACTCATGCTGTTGCTGTTGCTGTTAAGTCGCTTCAGTCGTGTCCGACTCTGTGTGACCCCACAGACGGCTGCCCACCAGGCTTCCCCGTCGCTGGGATTCTCCAGGCAAGAACACTGGAGTGGGTTGCCATTTCCTTCTCCAATGCATGAAAATGAAAAGTGAAAGTGAAGTCACTCAGTCGTGTCCGACTCTTAGCGACCCCATGGACTGCAGCCTACCAGGCTCCTCCGCAGTGGGATTTTCCAGGCAAGAGTACTGGAGTGGGTTGCCACATAAACTCTTTGGAAGATGGCAAAAAATGAAAGATGGTGGTTAATGGATTTCTAGGCAATTCATACCTTTCCAAAAGGGACAGCTGGTAGTACACAATGCATCACAATCTCAAACTCTCAAAGACACACTCATAAAAACCTGTAAATTCCTGTCTGAGTGTGCGTGGAATACCTCCATTTCACAGCCTTTTTCTGGCTTCTTCAGCAGGCTGTGGAGAGGACCAAGGTGGATAAAAGGCCTAACCCTGGAATTCCATCATTCTTTCTCCATGAAGCGCCCACAGACTGACATGTACACTAGAGTGAGAATGACTTAAGTACCCATCTCTGAATTTACCACTTTATTATTCTTGCCTGTTGGGCAGAACAGAATATAATCCTCCCTGATAAGAAGATAATGTTCATACTCATTTAAGGAGAGGTCTCATCTCACACAAAACTGAGACCCAATTTTCCCTGGAGCACTTTCTATGAAGAGACAGAAAAACTAACATATCAACTGTTTGATTTTATAGGACCCACCTTGAGCCTGGCCCGACCCTTTTTATTGACTATTAAAGCCATAGTATTTGCAGAGAACCAGTCCATGGGCTCCTCCAAGAGTCAGTGCCATTCCCCACAATCTGGCAAATCTTGAGATAACCAGGGCTTTCCCAAAAAACTTTGCTTTAAAAATTGCCTAGTCCACTTTAAAAATCTAACTCCCCAAAGGTACCACTTGCATCTTAATCAGCTCCAAGGCAAACAGTGTAATTGGAAGCACATTCATAATTCAACAAGGTTAAATGCCAAGGGCCGAAGAGTTAGCACCTACTCCCTACTGTGGAATGTGATGCTATTTGTGGTCGATTCAGCTCCTTGCAGCAAGCTCTGTAATTGGAGAAACCGGGGAAGTGACCCCAGCTGCATGTTCTGCTGGTATCCAAATGCATTCTCATCTGTCTGACAAGTGGCCAGTTTGGAGAGTTCTTTTAAAACAAAGTAAAGGTGATGTCATCATTTTCAAGATTTCTCAAAATATTAAATCTTAACTGAAAATGAAAGAGTGGACTAGGAGACAAATATTTTTTGTCTACAATAACTATAAACATAACTAGTATCTTTTTATAGTTTAAAAATTTTTTTCCTCTGTATAATTGCATTTGAGTCCTATAGTATGTGAGGTAGAAGTGGTTACATGCATTTTCAGATGAGGAACTGAAGCAAGAAACATTTTAGTGACTACTTCCATCTGGTGATATGAAACAGTGTTTGGTGTCAGACCTGTTAGGTATGGGCCCCAAAGTAGGAATGATTGTGACAAATCGTCCAATGTCTCAGTTTTCCAATCTGTTGAATGTAGATTACAATGGTCACTGCCATCAGGTTGTGTGCGGATTAAATAAAATGCTGCCTATAATCCACTCATTTCAGTGCACAGCACAGAATAAGTGCTCAGTACATTTCCGCCTCTTTAACCAACTGTTATGGTCATTCAAGCCAAAGACAAACTTAAAATAGGACCCACCTACAATAAGGAACCCACGTTTACTGACTCTATGTTTCAGTCTCCTCTCCATCTCATTCTGCCTACTATGTCAGATAGTACTCCTTATTTGAATAGTGAATATTCACCAACAAATACAACGATCCTCTGGTATAACCGCAGAATTATGAAGCAAACTTGAAAGATTTCAGATGTCTAGTATTTATTCCACAAAACCTTGGAACTCTGTATGGAGATAAGCCATACACATATGAGACAGATGCTATCATAAAGCACACTGAAGCCTCGGGTGAATGAAATTGAGAGTAGATCTCAAGGTTCAAGAAAAGGAGACCTGTGGACTAAAATATGGAAGAGCAGTTTTTGTCACAGTTATTTTTATTGTTCTTATTGATTGTTAAGGATGTGGATGGATTTGAGCTAAGCCTTGAAGTTGACGAATGAGGAAGATAGGAATGGCAGAATGAGCAGCATGAGAAAAGGAATAAACCAGAAATGAACATGGGAAGAAAGTTATGGAAAGAATTTAGTGGGGTTACCAGAGGCAATTTCATATTGTTGGGTTTTACAAGGCTGAGATCAGTGGATCAAAGGTATTGATGCTAGTGGTGGGTGCTCTCCCCATGTGTCCCTGGTGGGAATGGAATGGCTCTGGGGTGCTTTCTGTGGGCTTGGAAGAAGCTTTAACTTGTTCACTATTAAGTGGCATGTAAGACAAAATCTATGGTCATGCCCAACTCAATATCATATCTCTGATTTGATGCTTAGCTAAAGATAAAGTTTTCCTTTATATATGTATGTGTATGTCTGTGTGGCTGTTGTGTGCATGTCTCCTTCCAGGAACAGTTTTGACACTGATCCTCCCATTTCCTGCTATGCCTTGTTTATAGTGCTGGCCCTACTTTAAGGAACAGCTGGAAAGCTGGCTCCTTAGCCTTCAGGCCACTATAGACTACAAGTCTTCCAGCAGAACCAGATTAATGGGATTGGGTACAACGATAGTAGGTTGCACTAATTAATCAATTTTATTTTACTTTATATACTTGTAGTTGAAGCTTTTTACATTTAGCATGCAAATTTATGTAAATTAAAATTCAAATGCATGCAAACAGATATGCAAATATGTGTCCCTAGATTTGCTAGGGAAAAAAAATCTGGTAGCCCTACTGTAAATTCCTAAAACGCAGTTGGGGGAAGGGAGAGAGAGCTTGAACTACTCTTGCCACTCTGTCTGCTTTTAATTTGTTAATATATGCAAGTTGAAAATGAAAATAAAAACATGTTTTACTTAGCTGCTCCTTATGTTATAAAATAGAAAGCTGAAAATCTGCAACAATAACAGGAACAAAATCTGTGAGTCTCCTCATTGAGATAAGAATTCCAAAGTTTTATTTATTCCAGAATCATCTGCCTTTAGGCAGCAAGTCTCAGAAGTGTGGATTTCTTACTTTTAATTGATTGAATTGAAGCTATAACCAAACCCAGAGCAAGTGTTCTTAGAGCCCTAAAACACAAGACTTTTTAACAGAAGCTCTGAGCTGTATATAAACTGCTTTGGAATCCACGATGGAACTGAACAAAAGTCAGACAAAAATTAAATAATGAAAAAAAAAATTACAATTTTGATTTAGTAACATTGAACAAATATTTTATTTAAAAGATTATTACTTCCAGGTGAGCTCAAGCTAAGGAATAGGAGCATTTTCTATGCAGATCTAGATGGAAACTTCCCAGAAAGAAAAGTATAGGCCAGCAGCCTACTTGAAAACATGGTATAATGCAGTAGAGGTGCTAGGTACCTGATACTTACAATGTTTTATGTTGCAGTTACTTGCAAGCAGGTCTAATCATTGGGAAAATAGTAAATGAAGAGCAATAAATATTAGAATGAACCCTGGCCCAAGCATCTGAAGAACTGGATTTAGTGCTGGCTCTGCCGTGTCAGTACTATGACATTTGGCCACAAAAGCATTCTAGGCTTCAATTTTATCACTGGTAAAATAAGATAATAATAATTGCCTGACCTTCTCAAAAGCTTGCTATGCCTTTCAAATGAGAAACTGTAATGTACTAAACAGATGTTAATTACTTTTTCAAAAGTTTATCTGTGGTCATTGCCAAGTTTTCCTTTCCGGAAGGCCTTTAAGCACTCATGACTTGGTTACAGATTCAATTTGATCAATTAAAGATTAGAAAACCTACATAAGGAACTTAATGTCTCAAGACAAAAGATTTTGGAGTAAACACGACTAGGAGTTATGCCAGTAAGGAGACACAGTGTAATGGAAAAGTGAAAAGAGGCTATTTCTTAAATTTGTGATCATGATCACAAATCATGATCTCCCCTGTACAATGAGACTCCACAATATATGGATTAAACTGTGTGAAATGAAAATATCTTGTGCCATATTATTAAAAAGGAAATGTCACAGCCATCAAAGATTTCTGGCCTCCAAATGTGAATGAAGAAGTGAAATGAAAGTCGTTCAGTCGTGTCTGACTCTTTGAGACCCCATGGACTAAACAGTCCACGGAAATTGTCCAGGCCAGAATACTGGAGTGGGTAGCTGTTCCCTTCTCCAGGGGATCTTCCCAACCCAGGGATCAAACACAGGTCTCCCGCATTGCAGGTGGATTCTTTACCAGCTGAGCCACCAGGGAAGCCTAAATGTGAATACTGCTGCTAAGTCGCTTCAGTCGTGTCCGACTCTGTGCAACCCCAGAGACGGCAGCCCACCAGGCTCCCCCGTCCCTGGGATTCTCCAGGCAAGAACACTGCAGTAGCTTGCCATTTCCTTCTCCAATGCATGAAAGTGAAAAGTGAAAGTGAAGTCACTCAGGTTGTCTACTTGAAAGTTATGCAGTCGTGTCCGACTCCTAGCGACCCCATGGACTGCAGTCTACCAGGCTCCTCTGTCCATGGGATTTTCCAGGCAAGAGTACTAGAGTGGGGTGCCATTGCCTTCTCCGCAAATGTGAATGGGGGCTCCCAAAAGTTATCCTGCAGATGCTGCCTGCCACCCACCGCACAGTGATTGCTAAAGAGCTGGGGGAATGCCAGAAGAAGATGAACAAGGAAACAGGGTTGGCCCCAGATAACCGAGGTACATATGAAATGAATGAATTCAGTGAGTCCAGAGGCCTGCGTTTAGCATACATGGAATGCTAAATTCTTTGACTTGATACCTGATCCTTGAGTTTCAGACTGCCTGCTCCCTTTGTTGCAAACTTGTGTATAGCCTGACTCCCCCTCTTGCCTCCTTGGAGCAGTTTTCTCAGAGCTACTGAGATGCTGTCTCTCTGACTTGGAGTCCTAAATATCCCCACCAAGTATCTACTTTTATGTTGTGACTATATTTTTTTAGTCGACAATGGTCCTTCAGACTCTCAGATTCTGTGAATCTAGTGACCACATACCCCTATTTTGATATGCACAGTCCTCCATTATTTTATCTCAAGCCAGGCTACACTGGGTGGCTTTTCGTGACCCTAACATATGCCACTGCTTCTTAGCACCATAGTCGTTTTGTCATTTGAGTGATGAATCATTTGTACTAAACGGTGTAAGTTGTTGAAATTCATTTTTAAGACTTTTATTTATTTATTTAATTGTTAAATACTATGAGTAATGTTGGCTATGATTTGACATGATCAGACATGACCATGTCTGATCATCTAGTCTGATGAGAGAAAGTAGATAGGCCTGCCTACAGAATTTAAAGTCCTCACCTACTGGGTGAAGATAGAAAAGTATTCTGAGATTAGAAAGGAAATGTCTCCAATAAGAATATTTAATTTGATTGACATGCACAAACGCTAATGTTTCCTGGGGCAGACATTCAGGATCAGGGGACTGCTTTAAGGAATTCAATCTTGCAGCTCTCGCTTCCAAAACATGTGGGCCTGTGATGTGAGTGGGCACCTTTGCTATGCCTTAGGTGAGAAACAGTGAAAGAGTGTCAGTGACAATATCACACTTAGGAATGTCACTCATGAGGAGTCTTGGCAAGTGCTTTGTTATGGCAGACAAAGGAAAAACAAGAGACATGTATGAATTCAAAATTTTCAGCTCATGTTCATTAGTAGCATGGGGCTATATGTAGTTAACAGAGAAAAGCCCAGGGGATTCTGTGATAGGGAAGTACTAAACCAGAGAAAATGGACACAGTTTAGTATCTATCTTTCTGCAGAGGTAATTGGCAGACATATTTCTAGAAAATAGGGAAAGCTAAACTAGGATCTGGAGAAGAGGGAATGGTTTCATTGACATGGAGGAGCAGCTGAAATCCTGGATGACAAGGAGTCCAGAGAGAAAAGAAGAGGTGGTCATTTAATGGCCCAAGAAAGAGGCAGGCACTTAGCGATCTGGGAGTAAATAAGACTCAGAAAGCCAAGGTGCTGAGGAAAGAGACGTTCAAGAAAGAAGAGCTGATGGGCAGCAGTCAGCATTTTCCTGAGAATCTAATACAACAGAAAAATCAAAGGCAAGCCAATGGGCCCAGCAGTGAGCTGATGTTACTGATCCGTCCTTGATTGAATATTATATGTCTGCTAAAGTGATGTCATGAAAACTATGGACCAACATGATAAATGTGTGTATGGTATAAGTAAAAAAGATAAACATACCTGTATATGTATTTTATTTAAACACTGAGTGTATTAACTTCCTCATCAGCTCTTCTACCCCATGGCTGTGTGTCTGGTGCTTGAATCTTCTAGTCCAGGATTGCTTCTATGTTTGTGATAGTCGCTAAACAATTGAATTGTTTCAAAGTATAATCTTTAAACTGTGAGAATTAATGCACACACACTCACACACACACATTCTCAGAGGCACAAACTTCACAAGGGAAAATATATGTGCATATGTAATATCAGTTGATATGCAAATGCCTATTAAGATAATCTACTTGAGAAACAGAAACATTTAACTCTACTTTTAATCACTCAGATTAATTCCTCCACAGGCATTAATAAATACTTTACTTCCTATAAGATATAAAAAGTGCTAGTAAAACAAATTATCTTATCTGGGTCTTCCTTGGATGGGTGGAAGGTGGTTACTTGCAGTGTATGACTTTCTTAGTTTTAGCATCCAGGGTCACCACAGTTTGCTCCAATGAAAAAAATTGATTTTAGACTAAAGCCAAGAGTAATTTAAAAAAAAAAAACAAAAAAAAACAACAACATAAAGTACAAACACTGTAGCAAATTTAAAAAAGAAAAAAAACAACATAAAGTACAAACACTGTAGCAAATTTTAAAAATAGCAAAACACAGTATTAAAATCTGTTAATCTTTTCAAATATATTTTATTATACATTTGCTTTACCAATGGCATACCACCTTGGATAATTTTTCATAAAATTGACTAGAAGCACTTTCTCCAGGAAAGCTGATATTAAATAATATAATTCTAAAAATGCCTTTGTAAATAAATGTCTCATGTTTTCTATGTACTCTAGAAGCAAAAGGCATATTTTGTGTCTTAGTCTACTAGGGTCCCTACAAAATCACAATGCCTAGGTGGTTTAAACAATAGAAATTTATTTTCTGACGGTTCTGGAAGCACAGCTTCCAGAAGGTGACTGCCAGTTCAGTTCCTGGTGAAAGTGTTCTTCCTGGTTTGCAGATACCCACCTTCTGACTATGTCCTTCCAATATAGAGACAGAGTTCTCATAAGGGCACCAGCCATATCAGACTATGGTCTCTCCCTTATAACTTCCTTTAACCTTTGTAACCTCCTCAGAGACTTTATTTTCCAATGTCACATTGAAGGTTAGGGCTTTAACATATGATTTTTGAGAGAACGCAAGCAGTCAATCTATAATACCACACCATATCTTATGAAAATACTACCTACAAACATTCCAATTTAAAGAACAGATAGATGGGCAATCATTTGTGTTGTTAGAGATAGCTGGGGCTGTTGTTTGAATAGCATGTTCACAGAAGATGGCATGATATAGAAATATTGACAATCAGCTCTGGCTGATTGGGCTTTACTCATGGCTTTGCTACCATTCTCTTTGTGAGCCTAGGAAAGTGCTTAAATTCTCTAGGTCTTAGTTCCCATTTCAGTAACTTAAACAAGTTTTTGCTTTTCAATTGGCAAGCATAGTAAAGGAGAAGAGGCATAGAATGAAGGAAAAGGGGATCTCTCTTTTATTCTGTGTCAGTTTATATACGTGACCCAAATTTTAGTGGAGAGATTTCTAAATCATGCCAACGTTCCAAATATTTACATAATACTGGAGTGGGTTGCCATTTCCCTCTCCAGGGTATCTTCCTGACTCACGGATGGAACCCAGGTCTCCTGCATTGCAGGCAGATTCTTTACAACATCTGATCCACTGGGGAAACCTAGTCTATTAGCAGAAAATATGGTGTTCCTTAATACTGTTGCCCTTCCACAGTGACCAAATCAGTCTTCACTTGATTTTTGTCTTTCTAGTCTCTCTTTTTATCCCCTGAACTTGGAAAGACGATACAAGATTTAACTCAGTATTTACTAATGGGTTCATCGTCTACTTTATGTTGGTAAACCTGGTTGACAACAGTGGAGAGAAAAAAAAAATGGAAACAAAAGATTAAAAAGTAAATAATAACAGAATTACTAACTGGGGCTGACTTTATGGATATCAACATTTCTTTTCTCTTTTTTATTTTTATTTATTATTATTTTATTTTATTTTTAAACCTGAAACACTGTATTAGTTTTGCTAAACATCAGAACGAATCCTCCACAGGTATATATGTGCTCCCCATCCTGAACCCTCCTCCCTCCTCCCTCCCCATTCCATCCCTCTGGGTCGTCCCAGTGCACCAGCCCCAAGCATCCAGTATCGTGCATTGAACCTGGACTGGCAACTCATTTCATACATGATATTACACATGTTTCAATGCCATTCTCCAAATCTTCCCACCCTCTCCCTCTCCAACAGAGTCCATAAGACTGTTCTATACATCAGTGTCTCTTTCCTTTTTTTTTTTTTTAATTGGCTTTAAGAAATACCAGAAGATCTTTAAGATATGCTCCAAAGCAACCTGGTTTTCCTTGGCCATAAAGAAGACAACTGGTTCACATGCTTATACATAATACATCCAAAAACAAAATAACCTCCCTAGAGTTTTCCCACTTTTTATAG